>NC_044314.2:39192208-39505645 GCF_007474595.2 Lynx canadensis
CTTATTTTTGTGAGAGTGAAAGAGTGCAAGTGGGGGAGGAGCAGAGGGAGAGGGAGAGAAAGAATCTTAAGCAGGCCCCCCTGGAGCCCAGGAAACTATGACCTGAACTGAAATCAAGAGTCAGACGCTTAACCACCTGAGCCACCTAGACCCCCCAGGTATTTATTTTTTTATTACTCATGAGTGAGCCATCTGGCTCTTTTAGTCACTCCTGATTTAACAACTTAGGAGAAACATTTGCCTGCTTGAGGTGCCTGTTTCCTGCTTTGGGTTTCATTGCAATGGTCTTTGAAGATTTTGACAGGGTTGCTGTTTCACAAAGTAACAGGTTTGAGCTCTGCATCCACATAAAAAAATCCTTGATGGTGATTAATGAAGCAAACGCAGTAGAGGAGGTAAGTTTCAACACAGTTCTCTTGTCTTCATTACATTTCCACCTTCAATTTTAAGTTCCAGGCCTGCCCACCAAGAACTAGAGTCCCCCAAAGTTTCTGCTTTTTGAACATTTACCTAAAGCACGAGGGTCCTGGGACTCCCATTATTTCTCTGGGAGAGGTCAGAGGCCAAAATCAAGCACTGTTTTTCCTTTGCCTTTTAGACTTGTACCTAAAAACACCCTGATCCTCTTTTAAACTCTGTCACAGCAGAATAAAGAGATCACATCCCCCTTTAGAAAGCATTTTGGAGAAACTAGGTTCATATTCTCCTTCAACAGAGGTGATAGAAAACTATCATCAGAAACACAGGTCAAACACAAGTTTCGGCCACTTGTACCAGTTAACTTCCCTGACAACAGCAGTCCCTTGTTACATGTGTTACTTTTTCACACTTCCTAAGAAAACAGGCCTTGAAATGACCAGAGAACACCAACACTAGCAGTTACTGAATTTTCTTAAGTTGTGCAGTTCAAGCAACAATACTCAGTAAGAAAGGGCATTCACATATGAGGATAGCCACCGCTTCACTCGTCGTTTCTACAGAGAGAGGCATTTTGTTTCCTCTCCCTCTCACAGTAACTGTAGATGATGAGGACAGTCACAGTCCCTTTTACAAAAAAAGCTCGAGAAGTTGAAGTGACTCACCAGGAGCGCAGACACGAGTGAAGGCTGCAGCTGTCATTGGAAGCCAGGCATACCTGATGCCGGAGGTCTGTGCCTGGTCACGGCCGTCTGCTGAGTCTGCTGCCTCCCAGGTACCGAATAATTGTATTCCACCCTGTGACTTGGAACCAGGTCTTTGTATTCAAGTTTAGCAGTTTTGTGTGGTAGATAAGTAATAGTTACTGAAAATGCTCTTGACATCAAATAAAGCATTTGACTTAACACCATGAGTTTTATCCTGCTTAGAGAGGTTTAATTTCCTTTAAGTTACGTTCTCTGCAAATATAAAAAGCAACAATAAAACCCAGCATTAATGAAAATCAAATACACGAAGGAGAGACCGTGGCTTTTTAACAGTGATGGTATCAGCAGTAAATCTGGTCAAGAAACATGAAAGTCATTATCCGTCTAAACCCATAAAGGTTAAGTTCTTTCACCTGAGATTTTAGTCTTAGCCTATACATAGTTGGTTATCCTGCTATTGTAATTAATCTTTACACCATTATTACAGATATCAGAGTTTAATCTTTGCCAAAAAATATTTTCTAATTTCATATTGCTCTGGTTTCAAAGTTCATTTAAAAAATCCAAAAATAGGGGCGCCTGGGTGGCTCAGTCGGTTGAGCATCCGACTTCGGCTCAGGTCACGATCTCGTGGTATGTGAGTTCGAGCCCCGCATCGGGCTCTGTGCTGACTGCTCAGAGCCTGGAGCCTGTTTCAGATTCTGTGTCTCCCTCTCTCTCTGACCCTCCCCCGTTCATGCTCTGTCTCTCTCTGTCTCAAAAATAAATAAACGTTAAAAAAAATTTTAAAAAAATCCAAAAATAAAGCAGGGAGACACATTGAAAATATGTTAATATGTTTGAGATGCAGAGATTTGGCAAAGTAAGGATTGAGCACACGCTAACCTCCAAGAGCTTACTGTATTAATTGGAGCTCATATCCACTCTTAAAGATTTTGAAGGGAGATAAAACTCTGAGTAACCGATCTCCAGTGTTAAAGTCAATGATATTCAACATTTAATTTTGTTTTTGGTTTGCAAAAGAAACTTGGGAAATAAGACAGAAGAAAAATAGTCCATAGAAAACCATTACCTAAACAAGTATATAAGTATTTTCGTGCAATTTTACTGTCATATAGTGTTACCTCAGCTGCTTTTCTAACCTAACGTACCATGATTATTTCCCACATTACATGTTCTTTTTTCTTTTTAATGTTATTTTTGAGAGAGAAAGAGACAGAGCATGAGCCACGGAGGGGCAGAGAGAGAGACAGAGACAGAGACGCAGAATCCAAAGCAGGCTCCAGGCTCTGAGCTGTCAGCACAGAGCCTGACACAGGGCTCAAACTCACGAAGCTGTGAGATCATGACCTGAGGCAAAGTCAGACGCTTAACCGACTGAGCTACCCAGGTGTCCTACATGTCCTTCGTAAGCATTATGTTTTAATTGTGTACTATCACATTGTCTGTACCTGTATTAGTGTTCTATTGGTGCTGTAACAAATTACCACAGACAACAGAAATTTATGACAAATAGATTTTAGTCCATGAGACTTCCAACCTAAGTTTAAGTAAAAGTGTTCCTCTCTAGAGGCTCTTGAGGAGAATGTTGCCTTGTCTGCTCTGCTTCTAAGGGCCCTCGTTGACTGGTGGCCCCTTCTTCCATCTTTAAATCAAACTCTGACTTCTTTTACCCTCCCCTTCCACATATAAGGACTTTTGTGAGTACCTTGGGACCATGTGGGTCAAACAGGATAATCTCTTTATATTAAGGTCAGCTAATTAGAAACCTTAAAATCTTCTTCAAACTGAATTCCTTCATTTGACATACAACCAAACATTGACAGGTTCTGGTAATTAGGATGTAAACCTCTTGGGGGGCATTATTCTGACTACAGCACCTTAATTTCTTTTAAAAAATACTTCTCTGTGCCCAGATACTAGAGACGCATTTTCCAGTCATCTGTGTAGTAAAGATCCTAAGTGAGCAGCACAAACATTTTTCAAATAATGGTCAGTGGCTGTACCCACACTTTTTATTTCCCTGTATAAAGGATATACTCTTTTGGAAATTTTAATGGAATTTTCCTCCAATGTGTCATATTCAAACTAAATATAATGAACAAATAAATATGGTAAAAGTACCACTAAATTTTCCAAGGGAAATAAAAACAAAAATACCTCTGAACCCTTTCTTCACTTTGATTTCTTAGAAGGTGGTCCACCTAAGAAATTCCCTGATAGATGTGTGAGAAGCTTCCAATTCATTAGGCCAGAAAGGGTACATGAGAATCTAAGCTTCACTAAATTCAACTGCATTTATAAAACTTCTAGTGCTAATTCCTAGTGGCATTTTATTTACTCTGAACAAATGATATATTTAACACTAAACGTTATCAGGTGACACTTCTTTTTAAAAAGGAGAGTTTGGCAATAACAAATATATTGCATTTAAGATGATCAGCTGAGTTTAAAAATTAAACTTCTTTGTTTCCTTGCTGGGACAACTATTTTTATCTACATGTTAAGATTTTCTTTACTTTTCTTTACTGTTTTTCCTTGAAAGGCTAGCCACTGAATAAAAGAAGATCAAGATAATTCAAGGCCATTTTTAATGCTATGAGAGAAAAAAATGGAATAAAAGCATAGACCACAGAGACCAAATGCTATTACTAACTGTGTGGAATTGGCACCATTCCTTTTTTTTTCCTTGAAAGTTCTGATTTCTCGGGGTGCCTGGGTGGCGCAGTCGGTTAAGCGTCCGACTTCAGCCAGGTCACGATCTCGCGGTCCGTGAGTTCGAGCCCCGCGTCAGGCTCTGGGCTGATGGCTCAGAGCCTGGAGCCTGTTTCCGATTCTGTGTCTCCCTCTCTCTCTGCCCCTCGCCCGTTCATGCTCTGTCTCTCTCTGTCCCAAAAATAAATAAACGTTGAAAAAAAAAAAATTTAAAAAAAAAAAAAAGTTCTTATTTCTCATATTTGTTTACTGGAGAATGAATTAGATCAGTCTGCCTGCGAGAAAAGTTTTCTACTTGTTGAAGGTGCTCCATGATGGTGACCCAAGTGACCAAATCCCAGCATAGATTATTTATTCGTAATCGCTTCACAGATGGAACGATTCCGAGGTCTGCTCTCCTTGGAGTAGTAAGCCTCTTAGCTCGTTTTAATTTTTCATGTTAATGAATATATATTCTTTGACCTATTATGTGCTAGACATTGTGCTGTCATACAGAACAAAACTATTCCTGCTTCAAGAGGTCCCAGCTAGTGGAGAAGAGGGACAGATAATTACAATTCAAAAGGATAAAGATTAACAGTGCAACATGTCACGATAGAAACATGCCAGACAGATCAGAGGAGAACACAGACCCTGCCTTGGCAGTAGAGGGGTGGGCTGGAGCTAGCAGGTCACCACAACTGGAGCTGTGGGCAATACTTGGCAAAATTGTTGGTTGTGTTTAGGGAAGAAAGAGGAAGAAAGATGCATCAGCGAAGGCCATTTCAACTATAGGGGGCAAGACAAGGAGAGCATAGAGGAGATGCGAAATAACACGATGTGCACGGTAACTCAAGCAGCTTAATGTTGCTGATTGGTAGGGTTCAAGAATGGAGAGAGATTCCTGCCAAGGAATAAAGGAGGCCTAGCATGCAGAGCCAAAGAGGCCTCGCCTGCCATGCCAAAGAGCTGGGCTGGGAGCTGCAGAGGATGAAGAAGCAATGGCCTATTAGTGAGATGGTTAAATGGCATATGCTGCCTCCACTTTTGACTCTTTGAAATTCTGGGGAAGGAAATGAACTAATGCTGGATCATAGGACCTCCCTTCCCGAGAGAGTTAAGTAAAACTCTTACTGGTAAGAAAAAAAAAAGTATTACATGAGCAGCATGCTGACAAGGAAGGACGGGCTTTGTCCCATAACCGTTGAGAAGTAAGAACCAGGAAAATTCAGGAAGGTTCACAGATTAATGTGACTTCTTCCTCAGAAGGCAAATCCAAGGAAAGACGGGTAAGTAGAAGGAAATTGTGAGAAAACTCCACTATGAACTCCTTAATTTGGAAAAAGGGAGAATGAGGGGAAGGTGGACCACCTGGGGAAGTAAGGACACAATGCTTCAAGAATGCAAGTCCCTCCCTGTCCCCACGGGTCTCCCCAAAATAGAAGCACTGGCAAAACTTGCTATTTTGTGCATCCTCTGGTGGAAAAAGAAAGTCTGAAGAGTAAAGGAAGGAAAATGGTGATACCCAGGGCAAATCTCCTATAAAAAATGAATTAAGATTTCAGCCAACACCCCATCTTCCTGTCCTGTCTTCGTTCTCCTTTCCTTTACCTCCTCCCCACCCCTGACAACACGGTAGCCAAAACTTATGAGCTCAATTTTTCTTGCTTGATTTTCTCTGAGAGGGAAGGGGGGGGGAGGACATTAAGAGAAATGAATGATTGGGTTTCATTGCCCCTGTCAAAAGCAAAGTTTCAAAGGACCCACCTTGAAATTGAGCAATTTAGAAGTCTTCAGATTAATTTCCCATTCCTAAATCCTGGTAACATGAAGTCCTACCCAAGTGGAGTTATAAACCAAGGACACTGCAGAATAAAATTATCATAGACTGCTGTTATCATCTCAGTGACTAGCAACACCTCCTAGGATGGATAGTAAAACAATGAGCATATCCCATAAAAATGAGTAAGATGTAAAGAAACAGCATGACCCCCAGATATCCAACCAATAGCAATGATTGGAAGGCAGACAGGCAGACAGAAAAGAGTTCATAAATGTGAAAAACAAAATACATTTGAAATAAAATACCTCCGAATACGTCATTTTTTCTGCAATAAATACTTGGCTTGCAATAAACTGAGACCAGGGAAACTTTTTTTTTTTTATCTCATTTGACAACCTGAAATTCTAACAATATTACCCATGACAAACCTTTCACTTTAAGAATCGTTCTTCCATACTTCCTAAGTACAGAAATGTCTTTTACTGCACACGTTTTCTATCCACTATAGAAACAGATAGGGAGGATGCCTTCTACATCACACCAGACCAAGGCATACGTGTGGCGCCTCTGGAAACTGGATAAAGATCATCAGAGTTGCTGTAGGGAGCATGGCATGGGAGAGGGTCTTATTTGGCATAGATCTTGCAACCTTATAACATGGTGTACCTGGTGGGATTTCATTTTATTTTGTTTTCTACTGGTGCTATGAACATTACTAATGAGTTGTGTTTCCGTTGGGAGATGTGACAGTGTCACATTCCACGTGTCACTTGTGTTCTACACCTCCCATGCAGAGAGCAGAGTACTGGGATTTCAGACCAAGCGGCAATGGGAGAAAGTGCCTCTCTCACTCCTAAATCAATTATTCACCTTCTCCTCTTTATTATGCAGCTCAGCCGCAGATACTGCCAACGCCAAAGGTCAAATTCAATTTTCTACATAAGATCTTTCAATTAAATAGGAAGTCATACTCCAGACTGGTGCCTTCAATGTCATGTTTGGATAGGATTTCTCTCTCATAGGATACGCCCCATCCAGGACTTAATCGGTATATCCTTTCCAAAGCCACTTGCAGTCTGGGAATCTTCCCTCTTATTCTACATTTATGGGCAGACCGGGATGGGTTTGACTTTGCTGAGCTGTCCGAGCTCAGATTCTCAGCAGCCCACTCTCACCAGCTCTTGGGTCCTGGGTGAGTGATTGCAGAAGGCTTAGCCAAACGACCCCATGTCCAGACGGGGTATGGCTGAAGCCCGGAGTGTGAGGAGGAACAGCTGGAAATGGAAAAGACCTTAGTGAACTGTGGATCTGTCCATGTATAACTGGGCACCTTGCTCCATTGCCAAGGTTTCAGGCCAGCAATGTGTTCTCCTCATTAATCTAAACACTGCAGTTGGTGTTGTGACAGAAAAGGCCCGCTCTACCGACATTTGAAACGAGTCCCAAATATACAGTTGTAGATGCTCAGGAAAGGAGAGCCCAGCTCGGCTTGGCAAACCAACAGCACCCATCTCACCACCTCATCAAGTCCTTCTCAGGACCTCACTGAATCATAGGCAGAATATCATAACTTGTGAACGGATTCTGATTATACACGTCATAGCACATTGTGTTTGTGTTTAAAGATAGAACTTTAATGGGCAATTTTGAGAGCTTTTAGAAAGTACCCCCCCCCCAGACGTGGATTTATTCAATCCATATTATAGGGAAGACAAGATTTTATCATCCTTTTCTGAAACTGAAGCTCAGCATTTTGAGACTTCTAATTATTACAGCCACGAAGAGAAATCAGGTCTTCTAATTCTGAATCCCGTGTTTTCCTGGGCCCCTACCCCATTATTTCACAGTGCACTTCGAAGAGTTGTTTCTCCCGTGTGCCACAAACATGCATTATCTGGGTTTTCCGGCTCATTTCCGATACCCATTCTCTGACATGGTCATAACCTCAGAGACATTCAGACCAGAATATCTTTTGATTTTCTCTCCTCCTTTGCCTGTAGGTTTGTCTTTTTCTTAATAAAAATTCATTAGGAGAGTCATTCAAGCAGAATATATGAAATACAGAGCCCCGTGCTATTCTGGCATCGGAGGCGGGGGGTTTCTATAGAAAAGAGGTACATGTTTATGTGGAGTCTGCAAGTCAGCAGTGAGGGTTTTAGCACCAGGCCCTTTGCTGACAGCCACTGGGCTGGATCTGTCTGTCCATGTGTAAAATGAGAATAAGCCTCTTCACAATATAAACACGGCAGTGAATATGAAGGGAACAGGTTTTGAGGCACACACTAAATAAAATTTAGAACCTTAGAGTGCTACTCCTTACATTGCCACTTGAAGCCCTCGGCAATGTTACCTGTAGAAACTAAGACCGACTCCGGCTACACCAGCATAACCAAACGAGAACCAAAAACATTAGGAACTTGTCCCCGTGCTTGACAAGACACGTGCTTCTCTGTGCCCCTTTCCACTCCTAAGCAGCCCAGTGATGGTCCTGAACATTCCTGAACATTCCTGAACAACTCCTGAACAGAGGTCGCTTACACCAGGTCTCTGTTGGGTCTCCATGTACACTAAAAGCACCATGAGTCAGAAAAATAAGGCACGCTTGAGCCAAACCTGATGTTCCGTCGGTTTGCTCCATTTCAGACACAGATATTTAGCAATTGGACATTTGAGAAAACAGCATCACGGGGCGCCTGGGTGGCTCAGTCCGTGAAGCGTCCGACTTCGGCTCAGGTCATGATCTCACATTCCAGGAGTTAGAGTGCTGACAGCCCAGAGCCTGGAGCCTGCTTCAGATTCTGTGTCTCCCTCTCTCTCTGACCCTCCCCCTGTTCATGCTCTGTCTCTGTCTCAAAAATAAATAAATGTTAAAAAAAATTAAAAAGAAAAAAAGAAAACAGCATCATGCATAAAGTTTCAATTCCTATTTAAAACCTGGGTGGGTTGCTTTGCTAATTCTTTAAGGCTATAATCTGGAGAGGCCCCAAACCTATGTCCCTCACCTATAAAAGTCACCAAATTGGTTTTAAGGAGTCCTCTCCCTCTCCTTGCTGGGCCATGGGATTCTCTCCATGTCCCCTTCCTCTGTCGGTCACCTCCCCCTGGGCATTAAAATAATGCCAATAACTAATATTTGGTGAGCTCTTACTATGAGGCAGGAACTAAGGTTTCCCATATTTTAGTTCTCAAGCCCACTGTGAATTCAGGAAAGCTTGTATCATCCCAGGTTTGTCCCTGGGGAAACTGAGGCACCAGCAGCTTAGCAGTTGTGATACCCTGGTAAGTGGTGAATATGTGATGCGAGCTACCACTGTCTAGCTCCAGAGCCCATGATTTTGGCCGTGCTGCTGAAATGCCTTTGCCATGTATATGCCACAGAACTGCATCTCTGTATGAAACTCCCACCAAACCCTAAAAACGTAGCTCTTGTTCCTTTTGTTTTTAAATGAAAAAGGAGAATCAGTGCAGGACTTACTACATTAAATGAAGAGTTATGATGCTCCGGTCCATGATAGCCAGTGTGCTTTGAACAGTACCGTGTGTCAATTCTATTCGACTGGTGTAACTTATTACCCTTTTATCATATATGTGAGGGAGACAGTATGGCCTTCATTTTACAGACGAGAAACTTAAAGCACAGACAGGTAAAATTAGCTTTTCCAATGCCATTCAGCTAAGCAGTGGCGGTCTTAATTACCACACTACTCTGCCGAATAATTTAGTTCACATTAATGAAAAATCCTAAAAGTTTTGCATAAAACCTTATGATGAGAAAATAACATGAGCTCACCATATAAACACAAAGGCACATGCCAAGTTTCTAGTCCTAATTCTTAAATTCCCCTAATTATGCCTTTTTTTAATGCCATAAACACCATCTTTATGCCATCGCACATCTGATTCCAGATCATTTTTTACCTTAAAGAAGACTTTCTCAGAACATGAGAGTAAAATTAGTTTTGATTAATCTTTTGATTAGGTTTTTGTGGGGAGAGGGCAGAGGGAGGCGTGCAAGGTAGCCATGTTTACTTGTGAAAATGTTTACGCTTTCTCTCATGATCGATAGATGGCACCCGGTGCTTCTCTAGCCACAAAGAGGTGGCATCTAACACTGGGCAGGTCTCTGTGGGCTGGGCCAAGCCTCCAAGGCATATTAAAGGAAGGCAGCCCTCTTCACACATGCACATCTTCACACATGCTTCTACTTCTCTGCCCTCCCAACTCCCTCTCAGGGCCCTCAGTTCCCTGTGTGCTTCTCTGGGTGCCAAACTTCCTAGTTAAGGTGACGAGAGGTAGTTCTGTGGCGTCAGAATGGCCTGGCGAGGAGAGAGAAAGGAAAGAAAGAAAAAAGATCTCTTTTTCTCTCCTTCAGAGAAAGGGCCTTGCCTTTACGCCAGTCCATAGTTCTCCAATGGCAAACAATTGTTTGAGGTAGCATCTGTTCCCATCATTACACAGGGAGGCCATTGCTGCAGCAGCCTACGTAAACAAGTCAAAATCCAAGCCTGTCAATGCCTCGTGGCTACAAAATCAAACGCTAAGGACAACCAATCACCAACAGCCCACTAGGCTTTAAGCTATCATCAGTTTCTTTTCTTTGCTTCCACACTTTCTCTGCGTAAGTCTCTCCCTGCACCCCTGTTGGCTGAGTGTGCCTAACTACTTCTGGTTCAGTGCTGCCCTATCGAGTCAAGTTTTGTTGAAATGAATTCTTCAAATGTTGACTATGCCTCAATAGATCTTTTAGCAATTTATAGGTGTGACTAATCTAGACACCTGAGCACCAGCATAGTGGTATCTGAGTCAGAATGGGGCAGGTAGGGGTGGTTGGCCTAACAGTGTAGTTAGGATAAAGCAATCTGCCTTTTTTAAAGTTCTCCCAAGTGATTCTGATGCAACTTTATCATTTCAAAACTAACCGAGACCGGAGAAAAGGAAGAGAGAGGGGGCCAGTAGGTGGGCATGTTTGAAGGAAAATAAAGGGATGCCCAGAAAGCTCAGAGTTTCACAGCATTTCGCAGAAGTGACGCTGTAGAGAAGCTTTGAAGCCCATGGCAACTTTCCCCACAAGTAAATCACCTCTCACTCATCCTAGAGATTCCACTATATCCCTGAGCAGTTCTGCTCTGACAGAAGCACAGCCCTGGGGCCATGGACTACTTCTGACTTCTAGCAAGAAAAGACTGGGGAGGTAGGAGAGTCGCTAGCTCTCCAACAGGCTAAAGGCAAGTTCCTGGCACAATGGGACACTACTGAATGCCTTTTACCACAGAAATAGTGCTACACCGGGTGATTTGGTTCCGTTTTAATATATTCCAGTTACAAGTACTTTTATCAATAGTTATATATACATATATTCCAGGGCAGGGGTTATAAAATTATGGCCAGCTGGCCAAATCCAGCCTGCTCACTGTTTTTATAAGTCAAGTTTCATTGGAACACAGCCACATTCATTCACTTACATGTTGTCTATGGCTGTTTTCACACTGTAATAGTCAAGCAAATGCAACAGAGACTAAATGGCCCATTAAGCCAAAAAATCTGACCATTTATAGAAATGCTTGTCAACTGCTGGTCTATAAGATTATATTATGGACCATAGCTGTTCTCCACTATATGCCTGGCAGTCTACTAGGCCCCTTTCTTAAGTTATCTTTAATGTTCCCAATAACCTTGCTAATTATGGTATTTTCATGATCTTACAGGTGAGGAAAGAATCTTAAGTCAAATGAGCATCTAAAGTATACTAGGATACTAATAAGTATTCCAACCAGAATTCAAACACTGTTTTGTTTTGCTTCGTTTTGTTTTTTTCTGACTCAGTTCTTTTACGAGCTGTTTTAGGAACATAATCCCCATGTTTTATTTTTAGTGGGAAAAGTAGTTCTCAGTGGCAAATCACGGACCTAAAAATGAGCTATTAAAAAGCAGCCCATTTAGAATTTGGGGACTGCCTCCTAGTCCAGAAAGCTCTTCCCGACCACCTGATCACTTTCCAACCTATTTCATTTTGTAACAATTATGAGTGCCTATATATATTTTATTTTGGCAACAATTTCTGTGTGGATCTGTTCTGTAGAATGCAGGCCGCTCACAGGCAGAGCCTTTGCACCATTCACTTCTGCAACCCACAGCCTGGAAGAGGGCCGGGCAAACCACCTCATACGTGAACCCCTCTAGTTAAGAATAAACATCTACGTGGTCTTCTCATCCTAACATACAACACCTGGGTAGAGCCTGGCATGTGCAAAAATTTCCATTTGTTTATTTATCAACAATGGAAAATACTCCCTTGAAATCTGTGTAAGCGTATAGGCATTCTGGAAGAGAACTGGGCTACGTGTTAATTTGTTACAATACAGTATTTTGCAAATTATCACAATCTCACTTTGGGGGACTTAATTAATCAGAACATATATATCAGAGAAAAAAATAACAGCTTTTTAATTAAACAGTAACTTCAAATGAAGGTGATACTGCTCCTCATTTAACCCCTGAGAAGTTTGAGTTTACAGATTGCTACATCCTGCCCCCTACTGGAAGAGAGACTAACAACAAATAGTAACTAGCCAAAAAGCTAGTTTTTCAAGCTTTTACAAAATTTTTCTTTTTGCTAAAAGAAATTACATGCTCAGTTGCCTTTTTACCCACATCTAATACTTTCTACTTCCAAAATAAACAGTGAAACAAAAAGGAACATAAGATGGCTACCAGTGAAATAGAGGCAAAAACCAATATATATATATTTTAAAGCCCCTATATATATATACGTATATATATGCATATGTATATATATATATATATGCTTAAATATTATATATACACACACAGATATATATATGACACATTTTAAAAATTTTTTAATGTTTATTTTTTGAGAGAGAGAGAGAGAGCACAAACAGGGGAGGAACAGAGAGGGAGACACAGAACTCAAAACGGGCTCCATGCTCTGAGCTGTCAGCACAAATCCTGACGCGGGGCTCAAACTCACGGACCATGAGATCATGACCTGAGCCAAAGTCAGTTGCTCAACCGAATGAGCCACCCAGGTGCCCCAGACACGTTTTGAAAATAAAGATGATTTGTTATTTCTGTAGGGTTATTTAAAATGTGACCAGTTTAATAATTAGCTCTATATAAACTTACCATATAGCATAACCTGAAGGAATGTAAATGTAAGGGTGAACTTCTAAAAATCAAACTCTTTCTGAATATTAAAGGCAACACATATTCATTATTTATTAGTATTAACTCATTTATTTCAGGTTCTTTTTAACTCTTAACTAATGGAGTAAATTTCATGTGTAATATAATATGTACGATCCCTGATTTTAAAATGCATATCTTGTAGGATACTTTCTTTTATAGATAAGAGCATTTAATTACATAATTACACTGGACTTCTTTTTTTTCCTGCCCAAATTGGTCCCTTCCACTTCCACAACTCCCCATACCAAACCCCATGTCTATGTGGAGATAAAGCAAGCCATCCCTAACCATTACCCAGTGCTCATTGAAATAACACCATCCTACAAACCAGCATTGTGACTTTTATAGGTACAGGACTTTAATCAATAATCTAGACTACATAATTTTTTTTAATTTTTTTAAAAATTTTTTAACGTTTATTTATTTTTGAAACAGAGAGAGACAGAGCATGAACAGGGGAGGGGCAGAGAGAGAGGGAGACACGGAATCTGAAACAGGGTCCAGGCTCTGAGCTGTCAGCACAGAGCCCGACGTGGGGCTCGAACTCACGGACCGTGAGATCATGACCTGAGCCGAAGTCGGACGCTTAACCGACCGAGCCACCCAGGCGCCCCAAGACTACATAATTTTAAGCATTGGCTAATCTGTGCTAAGTTATGACGTTATAAAGCAAAATGTGTACACCTCTAAGTTAATTAGCTGTTTCCCTAATTTTAAGATAGCGACACAAGAAGTTGCCATGTGGAGAATGTATTGTTTCTCTCGCGCAACTGGGACCAAGATTTTGATTTTCATTTTTCTATTACATTCTATTCTATTACATTTCTATTACATTACATTTTCTATTACATTACATTACATTACATTACTGAATATATTTTTCTTAAACTCAGGGCAAGAAAGTCTTTACCTCATGGTGTTCCCTTACTGGAGAGTAAGAGGAATCATTGTGCTTAAGAGCATAAATCCTCAAGTCAGATTACGTCAGTTCAGATTCCAGCTCTCAGGTACTAGCTGTATTACCCTGGGCAAGTTATTTACCTCCCTCTGCCTCAGTTTACTCATCTATAAAATGTGCATGTCAATAACACTTGCCTCATAGGGGAGTTATGGGAGTAAAAGAAATTCACACATAAAAAGACCTTTAGAATTGGGCCTGACACATGGTAAGCATTCAACAGATGTCAGCAACAACTCAAATCTGTTTATACATCTGACCCTGTGGACAGAAGCCTCAAAGCTAAAGCTCCACGCTTCTGTCATAACTAACTCATCCCAGATACCTGCTTCTTCTGTCTCCCTCCTTTGTGATTCACTTATAATTGTTTTCTACCACTGTAATAGCAGCTATCTTTAAATATTTTAAGGAAATAAACAAGATCCGAATTAAAATAGACTAAATTGACCTTGGCCTCTTTAGCCAATTATTTCATACCAGATTACTTAATTTTCTGCTTTGGAAAATACTCTTAAATTAGGTCACATAAATTTCCAAAAGCACATCTTAAAATATGATTATCTTCCATGTGCAGGAAAATCCAGAATTGAATAAATCTCGCCTTCGCATGAGGCTACTTTGATGGCACACATGGCTGTTAATGGTTTAATAAATCCATAAAAAGAGCTCTCAAAACATCACATGTGCTGATGGGTTTTCACGCTCATTGGCGCTCACATGGATAAGGAATAGAACAGAACAGTTATAGACCACTGGCCCTGAGCTTGGAATAAATTGAAATCAAGCTTCCAGCAGAGTACAATTCCAGTGAAAAGTGTAAGAGGGAACCCAGTACGGAGTTCAAGTGCACCAGAACAGATTGCTCTGGCTTGCATGAAACTCTTAGCACCCCCAGGAGACGTGTGCAGAACACTTTTCCAAATGGATAGCTGTCCTCAGAACTTAAGCTCTCGAACACAAGTTAGGAACAAAGGCTTGTTCCCCCTCCTCCTCCACCAACCCAACTCAAATATCTTCACCACTTATTAGACAAAGCGATCCAATACCTCCTGGAGAGTGCCCTTCCAGATGAAGGAGGATCATTCCTCAAGGGCTCTACTCTGGACACCTCATTGTTGAGATGGAAAGTTCGGGTTGCATAACAAGAAGCATTAGTTTTAATGTACTCTGATTTGTCCTAAGGAAATATCCCAAAATTTTCAGAAAGAATGTGTCTGAAAATGAAAAAAATTGCAAGAGGTGAAGCACAAGAGGTATCATCGGCAATTGATGGAACAAGGCTGGCCCATTAGGATCGCTGGGAGTGGTGATGGCAACAGGGTTACTCATAAAAGAAGAAAACAGCAAGAAGCATGCATTTTCATTGTGGACTATCAGCCAGCTGAGCGTGGCTAAGAGAACGGTTCAGGAATGCTCGCAGGTAATGGCTAAGGAGTTTTTTTTGAGGCGAGTGTAAAAAGAAAGTGTTGAGATTCCAGTGGTTTCACTTGAGGGAGCTCAGAGACAAACACTCATAACCTTCCTACCCTGGTTATTATTCTCTTAGGCCATGAAAGCTAGAGAGTGTTTTTTACAGTATCAGTAACATACAGGTGCTTCCTTCCTGATTGTTAAAAGACAGAGACTTGCAAATTGAAGTCAGCTGTCCCCACAGATGGTACTTGTACCCCACACTACACTGAAACAGATCTCAGTACCCTGTGGCACCAAACAGGTTATTCATAAAGTACATTTAGTCATCTCATGTTGCAGATGGGAATATGGGAAGGTTACAACACTGAATTACTAGAAAAATACTTAAAATCTTAACTAGATGGGACTGTTTTCTAAAACTCACTATTTGCAGTACCAGCGATGAGTTCCTTCTATGCTCGGCCTCCTTAACTTTTGTCTTTTCCCTCCTGGACTCTCCCTCCTCCTCCTCCTCCTCCAACCCAACTCAGATAGCTTTACCACCATGCAATTCAATACCTCTAATTCTGCATACCATCATCACTATCATCATCCTTCTGGCCATGACCATAGCAAACATTCTGTACTTAAATGTCTAATACTCCAAGAATGGACTCATTTAATCCTTGTGAAGGTCCAATGGATTAGGATTTACTATCATCATATGCATTTTTATACTTGAGGAAATTAATGCACCGAGGGGAGATAACCTGACAAGATTACATAGATGGTATGGTTGAATATAGAGCAGGGCTATCAGATGTGGGCAGCTGAAACTAGTCTGTGTTTTTAGCCATGGACACTGTTTCTCATACTGTATACCCCATACTGCTCAGTGAACAAAGGCCCGCTAGTCAACAGTATACACCTGCCCCTAGGAAACAAAAAATTTTAAATTCATTTTTATGCTACACATATTAAATAAAATAGAACACAGAGCAACTGAAACTGCCAGAGGGAGGGACTCTTCGGTCAAGTCTACATAGGAAGTAAGCTGAGCTTTAAGAGATGCATAGAAGTTCAAGCAAAATATGGCATAGCTATAAGGCCATGTGGAAATGTGCGGTTTATGTTGGAACTGGCTGGATGTGATTGGAGGAGGCATTATTTGAGGAAGGTGCAAAAGATGCAGCTAGGAGAAAGACAAAGATTTGATGCAAGGTAACAAATTGGCTTGGAACGATGATATTAAACATGTGGTTAATTTTAGGTTGTAGGAATTCAGAGATTTTTAGCACAGAAATAATATAATCAAATTCATATTTTGGAAAATTCTCTGAGTGCTTAGTGGGGTACAAATTGTAGGGAATCAAGAAGTGTGTGCATATGAGGATTAGGATTGATGCAAAAATACTAGTTAGGCTACAATGCCTGTTAAAACTACAGCCTTAAATTCATTCTCAGTTCCAAATTCTCCCAAATATCTGCTTTTCCTTTGGTAAAGGGAGGTGACTGCAACAACCATTTTTGTTAGACTTTTTTTTTTCCAATTTACTTTTCTCTCATATTCTGGAAGAGAGCTCATCAGAAAGAACTCAAAACCAACTTACTATCTTGTCTCAAATCTACTTTCCTCTGCTTCAAATTTCTAGACCTAGTTTCATTCATTCCTCAATTCAACAGATGCTTGCTGGGTATCTACTACCCAGTAGGCATATACATTTATTCCTTCCAAATTGTCTTCTGCTTTAAGGTGGATTGTTGCCTTTGCGGGAGGGCTGACCGGTTGAGACCTTGAGACGATTTTGCAACACAAGGTAGAGGGTGAATGGCCCAATGAAAGGAACCCTCATATGAAAAGGCCACATCTCCAGCCAGAACATGGTTGGAAGGATTTTTCACTTCTCTCTGCCAATGTCTTTGGTCTTTAGTAGATTGGCAAACATTTGAGAAGACTCCAAGGGGTTGGGGAGAATCACCTTTGCCACAGAGAAGCTACTGGAAGATTGGCAAAGAGGTTACTTGCAGGCAATCCTAAACTTAAATGAAGTAATCTGTATCCTGTAAACCACATAATATTTCTGTGATGAAAATTTCCCTGTGTTATCTTCAAGTCTTTTTAAAAGTCTTGCTCCAAAGTTCCAGCAGTCTCCATTAAGACTATAAAGTGTCTTATTTCCATACTTAGGCCCAGTAATTGAAGAAGAGGAATGTCCCCTTAAGGCCAGTAGGATGAAGATAGAATTACTTTAAGCAGCGAATCTTACCAAATAAAAATCAAGGGCAAGAAATTTCCAGTTTTAGCTCTGCTGTATAAAGAGCTTAGAGACTGTGTTTCCCATACCAATAACAAGAAAATACTGGGCTGATAATCACTTTTCTTGGACCCAGAGAACTGAGGACTCAGGGCCAACTGCCACTCAGTAATGTGGAAACACAGACAAAAATAGAGGGCCTTGGCCAAGATCTACTTACTTGGAACAGCAACCACTAGCATAACTGGTAGGAATACCTAAATGATAACTGACAAGTTTCTGGAGGCTGAGTGTAGACTAGCATGACAGAGAGAAACTCTGGAGGGTTGCATTCTTAGGAGAGGGCCAATAATCAGCAATAACCAGTGACTTTATCTACAAAAGTTCCATTTGGCTGTCCTGGGGAAGATCTAAGCAAGATCCCCTTGTGACTTAGGAAGAGAAAAAGAATAATCATTGTGAAATAAGGAGCATTTGCCATAGCAGCAGCCTTCTTTTCATGGGGAAAGGCTTTATCAGAGTTGTATCCCAACTGTGGGAAAGACATCCCTCCCATTCTTCCTCTACACCCAATCCTTCTGGTCTTAACTTGGGGTAGGGGTGCTACCCTACAGTAGAAACTCTGCAAAGATCAAGCCAGGAGACCCAAGCCCACTTAAAGGCTGAGATTGAACTATAACATAGGAAGTGCCCCCTCCCATGCACCATGGCACTATACCAACAGGGTTTTAGTATAATAACAGTGGGTTATAGCTAAACAAACAGCAGAATGCATACTCTCTGAGAAGGAGAACTTACGAAAGCCAAACTCAAAAAGAAATTAAGACCAACAACAAATAAAAACAAAGTTACTAGAGGAATTTGAAGCCCTTAACACTCACTGCATTAGCCAACATTAAACACAGCCTAATACCTAGACACATGAACATAAATCCTAACAGTAAAAGCCTATTTACTTCAGTTCTCATTATCCAACAAAATATGTCTAGCTTTCAACAACAACTAATAACAAGGCATAGGCAACAGCAAAAAACCCCACCATTTGAAGAAACACAGCAAGCATGAGAACCAGACTTGGATATGGCACAGATATTAAAAGTAGAAGATGTGGAATTTAAAATAACTACAATCAATATGTTAAGAGCTCCAGTGGACACAGAAGACAAACATGAAAGAATAGGTAGGTAAACAGAGTTGGAAACTCTAAGGAAGAATAAATATTAATGCTATAAATCAAAAACCACAGAAATGGAGCAGCTTTTGCTGGGTTCATCAGTGAAGTGGACAAACTGAGCTTGAAGACAGGTCAATGTAACCTTCTCAAACTGAAATGGAAAAAAGAAAAAAAACTAAAATTATAAAAGTCTAATAAATGTGGGACAATTTCAGAAGATGTAACATATGCATAATTGAAATATAAGACAAAGAATGAAGCAGAAAAAAATATTTGTATTAATAATGGCTTCAAATTCCCCCAAATTAATGACAGAAACAAAACCACAGATACAGGTAGTTTGGGTACAACAAGCTCATACAGGAATACATAAATTGCAGGTTAATCAAGCTGATGAACATTAAAAACAAAACAACAACCAAAAAATTAGGAGACTTCCCATTCCCAGTTAAGCATGTAAGAAAAACTTGGCAGTTGCCACTCTATACTAGTAAGTAAAAAGTTGAAAAAACTGAAAAATCAATAGGTCTCCTTGTATTCTTAAAGAGAAGTGAAACCACAGGGTAAACCACTGCCCCCCAAATTGGGGAAACCAACAGTAAATACAAAGAATCAAAACTTACTGTACCAGAGCCCCATGAAAGAAACCTGGGCAGGAACCAGTGCTAAGGTAGGAAAACCTGAACTGTAATGAATCGCTAGAGGCTCAGTGTGGACAAATCTGAGAGTTGTAACTCCAGGGAGATCCAGTCATAAAGCAGCCTCCATACTGTTGTGAATTTTATCCCCGGGAATTCTATCAGGTACTCATGATGAATTGTAGAGAAAAATCCCCTCGTGCTTCCAGCAGGAAGAGGGGAAAATAAAACATTTTGAAATACACCAGAGCATTTTGTTCTTCTTGAATCTGCCCACAGGAGAAATTATTTCACCCACGCCTACCCTGATGGGATTTTATCAGAGCCTCAACAACCTGGGGGACAGTAAATATCCAACTCCAGCCAGCCCTAACTCTTCCACATGGAGGAAGGAAAATATCAAGCTCCAGCCATCCTGTCCCACTGAAGGGGGTAGAAATCTGAGAAGCACATATGAAGTTCACAATCCAGAGACAGAGGCTCCCTTGAAGACTGAGAGCTGAATATAGGATTATAGAACATGCCCCTCCCCCCCCACACCTCACCATCTATTACTAAAGGTCTATTTATAGCAGTTCATTTTACCCAGATCCAGCTATCAAAAAGACTTACAAGGCATACCAAAAAGCCAAAAGACACAATTTGGAGAGACAGCGCCATAGAATCAGACATGGTAGAGATGTTAGTGTTACCGGACTGGAAATTTCTTTTTAAAAACTATGACTGGTATACTAAGGCCTGTAATGGATTAAAAAAAAAAAAAAAGACGCTATGCAAGAGCATATGAGCAATGTAAACAAAGATGGAAGCTCAAAAAATAATAATTGCTAGAGATAAAAAAAAACACACTGTAAACTGAAATGAATAAATGCCTTTGATGGGCTTATTAGTAGACCAGATAGACATGGCTGAGTAAAGAATCTCCAAGCTTGAGGATATCTTAGTAGAATCTTCAAAAACCAAAAATCAAGGAGAAAACTGAAAACAGGACATCCAAGGATTGTGGAACAATTACACAAGTTGTAGCAACAATAGAAATACCAGAGAAGAAGAAAGAGAAAGGAACAGAAGAAATCTTTGAAATGAGAATGCTCAACTGACAATTTCTCCCAATTAATGTCAGGCACCAAACCACAGACCCAAGAAGCTCAGAGACCAAGCAGGACAGAGGCCAAAAATTAAACCTGGGCATATATCTTCAAGCTAAGAAAACCAAATAGTTTTTTAAAATGCTGAAAGAAATCAGAGGGAAGAAAACATTTATAGAGGAGCAGAGAATTATATTCAACTTCTCAGAAACCATGCAAGGCAAAGAAAATAGACTGAAATAGTTTAAGTGGTAAGAGAAAAAAAGCCACCAACCTATAATTCTACCTAGTAATGCCTCAAAAGTGAAGGAGAAATAAAAACTTTCTTGGAAACATAAAAATTAAGGGAATTTGTTGACAGCAGACATTCCTTGCAAGAATTGTTAAAAAAAAAATAGTCTTTAGAGAAAAGGAAAATGACATAGGTAAGAAACTCAGATCTACATAAAAAGAGCATCAGACAAAGAATGAAAAAAATTAAAAGCTTTCATTATTTCTATTTTTTAATTGATCTGAAATGGGTTTGTTCAAAATTTAATAGCAACAATATATCCAATGATGTATGCTGACACATAAGTGCATTGAATGACAGCAATGACATAAAGGATAAGAGGGAAAAATTAGGATTATTTTGTTATTACTAGGTACTTGAATTATCTGTGAAGTGGTATAGTTTTGTATGAAAGGACACTTGAATTAGTTGTAAATCTATTACAAATTATACAGAAAACACTCAAAAAATTAAAAGAAACAAGTATAACTGATATGCTAAGAAAGGAGAGAAAATAGAATCATAAAATGCTCAATTGGAACAACAAAATGCAGGGGGAAAAGTGGAAGACTAAACAGTAGCTAATATCATAGATATTAATCCAACTATATCAAGAATCCACTGTGAATGTCAGTGGCACAAATGTACCAATTAAAACACGTATTATTAGAGTGGACAAAAAGACAAAACTGAAGTGTTTGCTGTCTACAAGAAACCCACTTAAAAAATAAGGACACCTATAGATGAAAAGTAAAGAGATGAAAAAATAAATATCATGCCAACAGTAATCAAAAGAAAACAGGAGTAGCTATATTAATGGCAGGCAGAGAAGATTCAGAGGAAGGAAAGTTATCAGGAATATAGAGGAGCATTAATGATAAAGGGCTCAAGTCTCTAAAATGGCAGAATAATCGTTAATGTGTATGTGCCTAACAACAGAGCATCAAACTACATGAAGCAAAAACTGATAGAACCACAAAGAGAAATGGATGGATCCGCTATTATAGTCAGAGGCCTCAAAAACACTCTATCACAAAAGGATAGATTCTGTAGGCAGAAAATCGGTAAGGACATAGTTGAACTCTACAGCACCATTAGTCAACTGGATTGACATAATTGACATTTATAAACTATTTCATCCAACAGTACCAGAATACACATTCTTCTAGTTCACATGAAACATTCACCAAAATAGACCACATTCTGAACCATAAAACACTCCTTAACAATCGTTTAAAAAGTGAAGTTAGGGGCTCCTGGGTGAGTTAAGCGTCTGACTCTTGGTTTTGGTTCAGATCATGGTCTCATGGTTGATGGGTTCGAACCCCACGTTGGACTCTGCACTCACAGTGTGGAGCCTGCTTGGGATTCTCTCTCTCCCTTTTTCTACCCCTCCCCTACTCGCTGTCCCTTAAAATAAATAAGTATTTTTTTTAATTTTTTTTAACGTTTATTTATTTTTGAGACAGGGAGAGACAGAGCGTGAACAGGGGAGGGTCAGAGAGAGGGAGACACAGAATATGAAGCAGGCTCCAGGCTCCGAGCTGTCAGCACAGAGCTCGACATGGGGCTAGAACTCACGGACCTCAAGATCATGACCTGAGCCGAAGTCGGCCGCCCAACCGACTGAGCCACGAGGTGCCCCTAAATTTTTTAAAAATTAAAAAAAAACCCAACCCTGAAGTTATACAACATATGCTCTCAGACCAAAAAGGAATCAATTACAGAAAGATAGCTAGAAAATACACAAATGGAGATTAAACAGTTCTAAATAATGTACAGGTCAAATTAAAAAATTACATACTTTGAATTAAATGAAAATGCAAATTTATCAAAATTTGTGGGATACAATGAAGGCAGCCTTTAGAATGAAATTTATAGCATTAATGTATATGTTTAAAAAGTTCTAAAATCAACAAAACATTCAATTTTAGGAAACTAGAAAAAGGATATAAATCCAAAGTGGGTAGAAATAACAAAAATTAGAGGAGAAATAAATGAAATTGAAATAGTAAATCAACAGAGAACAAAACCAAAAGATGATTCTTTGAAAGATCATTAAGATTTATAAGCCTCTAGCCAAGGTAATTAAGAATAAAAGAGAAGATGCAAGGATAACAAAAGGACAAGAAAGAAATAGTATTAACAACTTTATGCCCACAGATTTGATAACCTCAATGAATTGGATCAATTCCTTGAAAGCCAACACTCCTACAAGAACATATAGATGATTGGACAAAGTCTTTAACTATAAATGAGTTCATAATTAATAACCTTCCACAACAGAGAGCACTGGTTGATACGAGTTCACTGGTAAATCCTACCAAACATTTAAGGAAGAAATTATACCAATTCTCTACAATCTCTTTTAGAAGATAGAAGTACAGGGAATTCTTTTAATGAGGTCAGAATTATCCTAATACCAAAACCTGACAATGATATTACAATAAAACTACAGACCACTAGTTCTGATGGGTGTAAGTGCAAAAATATTCAGTAATAGCAAGTAACAAATCAAGTCCCACAACGTATAAAAAAGGTATACAAAACTACTCAGTGGGATGTAGTCCAGGTATGCAAGGCTGGTTCAACATTTGAAAAATTAATATAACCCATCATATCAACAGGTTAAAGAAAACTTACATGATCATATGAATAAAAAATTACATGATCAGAGTTGAACTCTACAGCACCATTAGTCAACTGGATTGACATAATTGATATTTATAAACTATTTGATCCAACAATACCAGAATACACATTCTTCTAGTTCACATGAAACATTCACCAAAATAGACCACATTCCAAACCATAAAACATTCCTTAACAATTATTTAGGAGAAACATTCAGCTCCCACTCATGAAAAACTCTCAGTAAACTAAGAATAGAGGGGTACTTCCTCAACTTGATAAAGACTATCTACAAAAACCCTCCAACTGGGTGCCCCTGTGGCTCAGTCAGGTTAGTGTTAGACTTTTGATTTTGGCTCAAGTCATGATCTCACAGTTCATGAGATTGATCCCTGCATCAGTGCTGTCAGGACAGAGCCTGCTTGGGATTCTCTCTCTCCCTCTCTGTCTGCCGCCCCTAACTCACTTTTGCTTTCTATCTCGCTCTCTCTCTCAAAATTAAATCAACAAACAACAGCAACAACAACAAAAACCCTCCAGCTAACATCATACCTAATGGTAAGAAACCTGAAGCTTTCCCATAAGATCAGGTACAAGGCATGGATGTTCTCTATCACCACTCGTTTTCAATATCATACTGGAAATCTTTGTTAATGTGATAAAATGAAAGAAGAAAATAAACTGTATACAAATTGGGATGAAAACATAAAATTGTCTTTGTTTGCAGGTGACATAATCATCTATATAGAAAATTTAAAAGAATCAATGAAAATACTCCTGGAATTAATAAGTAATCACAGCCATGTTTTAGAACACTAGTCAAAATTGACAAAAGTCAATTGCTTGCCCATATTCTAGCAGTCAACAAGTGGAATTTGAAAATAGAAGCAATACTATTTATATTGGAATCGCTGAAACTGAAATACATAGGCATGAATCTAACAAAATATGCTCAAGTTCTACATGAGGAAACCTATAAAATTCTGATGAAATGAAAGAAATCAAAGAATTCAATAAATAGAAGGATATTTCATGTTTATGGAAAAGACTCAAGTTCTTCCCACCTTAAGCTCAATCAAAATCCCAGCAAGTTACTGTACGGACTAAAACAAACGGATTCTAAAGTTATTTTAGAAAGGCAAAAGACCCAAAATAGCCAACAGAATATTGAAGAACAATGTTGAAAGAGTAACAATATCTGACTTTGAGACTTATTTCAAGGGGACAGTAAATATTCAACAGTGTTTCTTTGGCAAAGAGTAAACAAATCAGTGGAATAGAATAGAATCCAGAGACAGACCCCTATAAATATAGGCAGTTGATCTTTGACAAAAAAGCAAAGGGAATGCAATGGCAGAAGATAGTCTTTTCAAAAAGTGGTTCTGGAACAACTGGACATCCACATGTAAAAAGGAATGAATCTAGACACAGATCTTATAGCTTTCACAAACATTAATTTAAAATGGATGAAAGATGGACTGTCTGGCTGGCTGAGTTGGTAAAGCATGTAACTATTGATCTTCAGGTAGTAAGTTCAAGCTCCACATTGGGCGTGGACCCTACTTTAACTAACTGATTAAAAATTTAAATTAATTAAATTAAATCTAAATTAAATTAAATTTAAATTTAATTTAATTTAATTTTAATTTTCATTAAATTTAATTTTTAATTAAATTTAATTTTTAAATTTAATTTAATTTTTACATTAATGAAAACTAAAATTTAATTAATTAAAAATTCAATAAAAGTAAAACGGATCACAGACTTAAATGTAAAATGCATAACTATAAAATCCCTAGAAGGAAAAAAAATCTAAATGACCTTGGGTATGATGATGACATCTCAGATACAAAACAAAAGACACAATACATGAAAGCAATAATTGATTATTTGGACTTCATTAAAAATTAAGAACACTGGTTCTGTGAAAGGAATTATCAAGAGACTGAAAAGTCAAATTAAAAACTGGGAGGGGTGCCTGGGTGGCTCTGTCAGTTAAGCGTCCGACTTCAGCTCATGTCGTGATCTCTCGGTCCGTGAGTTCGAGCCCCGCGTCGGGCTCTGGGCTGATGGCTCAGAGCCTGGAGCCTGCTTCCGATTCTGTGTCTCCCTCTCTCTGCCCCTCCCCCGTTCATGCTCTGTCTCTGTCTCAAAAATAAATACACTTTAAAAAAAAAACTGGGAGAAAATATTTGCAAAATGACATATCTGAAAGAACTGCTCCAAAATATACAAAGAACTATTAAAACTCAACAAGAAAACAGACAACTTGTTTTAAAAAAAAAATAGGCCAAAGAGCTTAAGAAACACTCCAAAGAAAATGTACAGATAGAAAATAAGCGCATGAAAAGATGTTCTGTATTATGTCATCAGGAAAATGCAAATTAAAACAATAATCCAATACCACTATGCACATATTAGAATGGCTGAAATCTGAAACACTGCCAAGACCAAATGCTAGTGAGACTGGAGTAATAGTAACTGTCATTCATTGCTGGTGGAAATGCAAAGTGGTATAGTCACTACGGAAGGCTGTTTGCATTTCTTACAAAAATAAACATACCCTTACAATGAAATGCAGCATTCATGCTCATTGGTATTCACCCAAAGAAGGTGAAAACTTATGTTCACCCAAAAATCTGCTTACAGGTATTTATAGCAGCTCTGTCGATAATTGCCAACTTGGTAGCAACCAAGATATTCTTCAGTAGGTGAGTAGATAAATGAACTGCAGTACATCCAGACAATAGAATATTATTCAATGCTTAAAGGAAATGAGGCTTCAAGCCATGAAAATCCATGAAGGAAACATAAATACATATTACTAAGTGAAAGAAGTAATCTGAAGGCAACTTACTGTATGCTTTCATTCATATGACATTCTGGATAAGGCAAAACTATGAAGATAGTAAAAGAATCAATGTTTGCCAGGGATTAGATAGAAGAGAGTGATGCATATGTCAAACACAGGATTTTTAGGGATATGTGGCAGGAAAACTACTCTCTATGACTCTATAATGGTAGATACAGGTCATTATAAATTTGTCCAAACCCATAGAATATACAACACCAAATATGAACTCAAATGTAGACTATGGACTCTGAGTGATAATGATGTCAATGCATATTCATCACTTATAACATAAGCACCACCACATGCAGGAAGTTGATATGGGAGAGACTATGCATGTGTACAGACAAGTGATAAATGGGGAATACCTAGCTTCTACTCAATTTTGCCATGACCTTGAAGCTCCTGTAAAAAGTAAACTCTTAAACAAACAAACAAAAAGCTACAGGTAGGCATAACATATTCAAAAGGAAGAAATCAAAAGACAAATTCTTGAAATAAACAAGGGGACTTTTGAAGCCTCTTATGGAATAACATGAGTAAGAGTTAAAGCAGAACAGAGAACCCAGAAATGGACCCACAAATATATGGCCAACTAATCTTCGACAAAGTGGGAAAGAGTATCCAGTAAAAAAAGACAGTCTTTTCAGCAAATGGTGCTGGGAAAACTGGACAGTGACCCATAGAAGAATGAAACTGGACCACCTTCTTACACCATACACAAAAAATAAACTCAAAATTGATGGAAAAAAAAAAAAACTAAATGTGAGACAGAAAACCATCAAAATCCTACAAGAGAAAACAGGCAGCAACCTCTTTGACCTCAGCTGCAGCAACTTCTTACTAAACTATATCTGGAGGCAAGCGAAACAAAAGCAAAAGTGAAATATTGGGACCTCATCAAAATAAAAAGCTTCTGCACAGTGAAGGAAGCAATCAACAAAACTAAAAGGCAACTGAAGGAATGGGAGAAGATATTTGCAAATAACATAGCTGATAAAGGGTTAATATCCAAAATCTATAAAGAACTTATCAAACTCAACACCCAAAAAAACAATCCAGTGAAGACATAGACAGAAGACATGAATGGACACTTTTCCAAAGAAGACATCCAGATGGCTAACAGACACATGAAAAGATGCTCAAAATCACTTATCATCAGAGATACAGAGGAAGATGGCGGCGTAGGAGGACGCTGGGCTCACCGCGCGTCCTGCTGATCACTTAGATTCCACCTACACCTGCCTAAATAACCCAGAAAACCGCCAGAGGATTAGCAGAACGGAGTCACCGGACCCAAGTGCCGACTAGAGGCCCACGGAAGAGGGTAGGAAGGGCGGCGAGGCGGTGCGCGCTCCACGGACTGGCGGGAGGGAGCCGGGGCGGAGGGGCGGCTCGCCAGCCAAGCAGAACCCCAGAGTCCGGCTTGCAAAAGCGGAGGGGCCTGACGAACTGTGTTCAGACAGCAAGCGCGACTTAGCGTCTGGGAGGTCATAAGTTAACAGCTCTGCTCGGAAAGCGGGAAGGCTGGAGGACAAAGGGAGGGTGAGCTGCGGAGTCCCCGGACGACAGAGCTCAGTTTGGTGGGGAACAAAGGCGCTCGCCAGCGCCATCTCCCCCGCCCATCCCCCAGCCAAAATCCCAAAGGGAACCGGTTCCGGCCAGGGAAATTGCTCGCTCCGCGCAAACACCCAACTCTGTGCTTCTGCAGAGCCAAACCTCCGGCAGCGGATCTGACTCCCTCCGGCTGCCACAGGGCCCTTCCTGAAGTGGATCACCTAAGGAGAAGCGAGCTAAGCCTGCCCCCCCTCCCGCCGTGCACCTTGCCTTCCCACCCCAGCTAATACGCCAGATCCCCAGCATCACAAGCCTGGCAGTGTGCAAGTAGCCCAGACGGGCCACGCCACCCCACAGTGAATCCCACCCCTAGGAGAGGGGAAGAGAAGGCACACACCAGTCTGACTGTGGCCCCAGCGGTGGGCTGGGGGCAGACATCAGGACGGACTGCGGCCCCGCCCACCAACTCCAGTTATACACCACAGCACAGGGGAAGTGCCCTGCAGGCCCTCACCACACCAGGGACTATCCAAAATGACCAAGCGGAAGAATTCCCCTCAGAAGAATCTCCAGGAAATAACAACAGCTAATGAGCTGATCAAAAAGGATTTAAATAATATAACAGAAAGTGAATTTAGAATAATAGTCATAAAATTAATCGCTGGGCTTGAAAACAGTATACAGGACAGCAGAGAATCTCTTGCTACAGAGATCAAGGGACTAAGGAACAGTCACGAGGAGCTGAAAAACGCTTTAAAGGAAATGCAAAACAAAATGCAAACCACCACAGCTCGGATGGAAGAGGCAGAGGAGAGAATAGGTGAACTAGAAGATAAAGTTATGGAAAAAGAGGAAGCTGAGAAAAAGAGAGATAAAAAAATCCAGGAGTATGAGGGGAAAATTAGAGAACTAAGTGATACACTAAAAAGAAATAATATACGCATAATTGGTATTCCAGAGGAGGAAGAGAGAGGGAAAGGTGCTGAAGGGGTACTTGAAGAAATAATAGCTGAGAACTTCCCTGAACTGGGGAAGGAAAAAGGCATTGAAATCCAAGAGGCACAGAGAACTCCCTTCAGACGTAACTTGAATCGATCTTCTGCACGACATATCATAGTGAAACTGGCAAAATACAAGGATAAAGAGAAAATTCTGAAAGCAGCAAGGGGTAAACGTGCCCTCACATATAAAGGGAGACCTATAAGACTCGTGACTGATCTCTCTTTTGAAACTTGGCAGGCCAGAAAGAATTGGCACGAGATTTTCAGGGTGCTAGACAGCAAAAATATGCAGCCGAGAATCCTTTATCCAGCAAGTCTGTCATTTAGAATAGAAGGAGAGATAAAGGTCTTCCCAAACAAACAAAAACTGAAGGAATCTGTCACCACTAAACCAGCCCTACAAGAGATCCTAAGGGGGACCCTGTGAGACAAAGTACCAGAGACATCACTACAAGCATAAAACATACAGACATCACAATGACTCTAAACCCGTATCTTTCTATAATAACACTGAATGTAAACGGATTAAATGCGCCAGCCAAAAGACATAGGGTATCAGAATGGATAAAAAAACAAGACCCATCTATTTGCTGCCTACAAGAGACTCATTTTAGACCTGAGGACACCTTTAGATTCAGAGTGAGGGGATGGAGAACTATTTACCATGCTACTGGAAGCCAAAAGAAAGCTGGAGTAGCCATACTTATATCAGACAAACTAGACTTTAAATTAAAGGCTGTAACAAGAGATGAAGAAGGACATTATATAATAGTTACAGGGTCTATCCATCAGGAAGAGCTAACAATTATAAATGTCTATGCGCCGAATACCGGAGCCCCCAAGTATATAAAACAATTACTCAAACAGAAGCAACCTTATTGATAAGAATGTGGTAATTGCAGAGGACTTTAACACCCCACTTACAGAAATGGATAGATCATCTAGACACACAGTCAATAAAGAAACAAGGGCCCTGAATGAGACATTGGATCAGATGGACTTGACAGATATATTTAGAACTCTGCATCCCAAAGCAACAGAATATACTTTCTTCTCGAGTGCACATGGAACATTCTCCAAGATAGATCATATACTGGGTCACAAAACAGCCCTTCATAAGTTTACAAGAATTGAAATTATACCATGCATACTTTCAGACCACAATGCTATGAAGCTTGAAATCAACCACAGGAAAAAGTCTGGAAAACCTCCAAAAGCGTGGAGGTTAAAGAACACCCTACTAACGAATGAGTGGGTCAACCAGGCAATTAGAGAAGAAATCAAAAAATATATGGAAACAAATGAAAATGAAAATACAACAATCCAAACGCTTTGGGACGCAGCGAAGGCAGTCCTGAGAGGAAAATACATTGCAATCCAGGCCTATCTCAAGAAACAAGAAAAATCCCAAATACAAAATCTAACAGCACACCTAAAGGAACTAGAAGCAGAACAGCAAAGGCAGCCTAAACCCAGCAGAAGAAGAGAAATAATAAAGATCAGAGCAGAAATAAACAATATAGAATCTAAAAAAACGGTAGAGCAGATCAACGAAACCAAGAGTTGGTTTTTTGAAAAAATAAACAAAATTGACAAACCTCTAGCCAGGCTTCTCAAAAAGAAAAGGGAGATGACCCAAATAGATAAAATCGTGAATGAAAATGGAATTATTACAACCAATCCCTCAGAGATACAAGCAATTATCAGGGAATACTATGAAAAATTATATGCCAACAAATTGGACAACCTGGAAGAAATGGACACATTCCTGAACACCCACACTCTTCCAAAACTCAATCAGGAGGAAATAGAAAGCTTGAACAGACCCATAACCAGCGAAGAAATTGAATCGGTTATCAAAAATCTCCCAACAAATAAGAGTCCAGGACCAGATGGCTTCCCAGGGGAGTTCTACCAGACATTTAAAGCAGAGATAATACCTATCCTTCTCAAGCTATTCCAAGAAATAGAAAGGGAAGGAAAACTTCCAGACTCATTCTATGAAGCCAGTATTACTTTGATTCCTAAACCAGACAGAGACCCAGTAAAAAAAGAGAACTACAGGCCAATATCCCTGATGAATATGGATGCAAAAATTCTCAATAAGATACTAGCAAATCGAATTCAACAGCATATAAAAAGAATTATTCACCATGATCAAGTGGGATTCATTCCTGGGATGCAGGGCTGGTTCAACATTTGCAAATCAATCAACGTGATACATCACATTAACAAAAAAAAAGAGAAGAACCATATGATCCTGTCAATCGATGCAGAAAAGGCCTTTGACAAAATCCAGCACCCTTTCTTAATAAAAACCCTTGAGAAAGTCGGGATAGAAGGAACATACTTAAAGATCATAGAAGCCATTTATGAAAAGCCCACCGCTAACATCATCCTCAACGGGGAAAAACTGAGAGCTTTTTCCCTGAGATCAGGAACACGACAGGGATGCCCACTCTCACCGCTGTTGTTTAACATAGTGCTGGAAGTTCTAGCATCAGCAATCAGACAACAAAAGGAAATCAAAGGCATCAAAATTGGCAAAGATGAAGTCAAGCTTTCGCTTTTTGCAGATGACATGATATTATACATGGAAAATCCGATAGACTCCACCAAAAGTCTGCTAGAACTGATACATGAATTCAGCAAAGTTGCAGGATACAAAATCAATGTCCAGAAATCAGTTGCATTCTTATACACTAACAATGAAGCAACAGAAAGACAAATAAAGAAACTGATCCCATTCACAATTGCACCAAGAAGCATAAAATACCTAGGAATAAATCTAACCAAAGATGTAAAGGATCTGTATGCTGAAAACTATAGAAAGCTTATGAAGGTAATTGAAGAAGACTTAAAGAAATGGAAAGACATTCCCTGCTCATGGATTGGAAAAATAAATATTGTCAAAATGTCAATACTACCCAAAGCTATATACACATTCAATGCAATCCCAATCAAAATTGCACCAGCATTCTTCTCGAAATTAGAACAAGCAATCCTAAAATTCATATGGAACCACAAAAGGCCCCGAATAGCCAAAGGAATTTTGAAGAAGAAGACCAAAGCAGGAGGCATCACAATCCCAGACTTTAGCCTCTACTACAAAGCTGTAATCATCAAGACAGCATGGTATTGGCACAAAAACAGACACACAGAACAATGGAATAGAATAGAAACCCCAGAACTAGACCCACAAACGTATGGCCAACTCATCTTTGACAAAGCAGGAAAGAACATCCAATGGAAAAAAGACAGCCTCTTTAACAAATGGTGCTGGGAGAACTGGACAGCAACATGCAGAAGGTTGAAACTAGACCACTTTCTCACACCATTTACAAAAATAAACTCAAAATGGATAAAGGACCTAAATGTGAGACAGGAAACCATCAAAACCTTAGAGGAGAAAGCAGGAAAAGATCTCTCTGACCTCAGCCGTAGCAATCTCTTACTCGACACATCCCCAAAGGCAAGGGAATTAAAAGCAAAAGTGAATTACTGGGACCTTATGAAGATAAAAAGCTTCTGCACAGCAAAGGAAACAACCAACAAAACTAAAAGGCAACCAACGGAATGGGAAAAGATATTTGCAAATGACATATCGGACAAAGGGCTAGTATCCAAAATCTATAAAGAGCTCACCAAACTCCACACCCGAAAAACAAATAACCCAGTGAAGAAATGGGCAGAAAACATGAATAGACACTTCTCTAAAGAAGACATCCAGATGGCCAACAGGCACATGAAAAGATGTTCAGCGTCGCTCCTTATCAGGGAAATACAAATCAAAACCACACTCAGGTATCACCTCACGCCAGTCAGAGTGGCCAAAATGAACAAATCAGGAGACTATAGATGCTGGAGAGGATGTGGAGAAACGGGAACCCTCTTGCACTGTTGGTGGGAATGCAAATTGGTGCAGCCGCTCTGGAAAGCAGTGTGGAGGTTCCTCAGAAAATTAAAAATAGACCTACCCTATGACCCAGCAATAGCACTGCTAGGAATTTATCCAAGGGATACAGGAGTACTGATGCATAGGGGCACTTGTACCCCAATGTTCATAGCAGCACTCTCAACAATAGCCAAATTATGGAAAGAGCCTAAATGTCCATCAACTGATGAATGGATAAAGAAATTGTGGTATATATACACAATGGAGTACTATGTGGCAATGAGAAAAAATGAAATATGGCCCTTTGTAGCAACGTGGATGGAACTGGAGAGTGTAATGCTAAGTGAAATAAGCCATACAGAGAAAGACAGATACCATATGGTTTCACTCTTATGTGGATCCTGAGAAACTTAACAGGAACCCATGGGGGAGGGGAAGGAAAAAAAAAAAAAAAAGAGGTTAGAGTGGGAGAGAGCCAAAGCATAAGAGACTGTTAAAAACTGAGAACAAACTGAGGGTTGATGGGGGGTGGGAGGGAGGGGAGGGTGGGTGATGGGTATTGAGGAGGGCACCTTTTGGAATGAGCACTGGGTGTTGTATGGAAACCAATTTGTCAATAAATTTCATAAAAAAAAAAATAAAAATAAAAAAATAAAATAAAAAATAAAAAATAAAATAATTGCTATACCATAAAAAAAAAAAATCACTTATCATCAGGGAAATACAAATTAAAACCACAAAAAGATACCACCTCACACCTGTCAGAAACTCATGAAACAGATGTTGGCAAGGATGCAGAGAAAGGGGGACACTTTTGCACTGCTGGTGGGAATGCAAACTGGTGCAGCCACTTTGGAAAACACTATGGAGGTTCCTCAAAAAATTAAAAACAGAACTACCCTGTGACCCAGCAAATGCACTACTAGATATTTATCCAAAGGATACAAAAATGCTGATTCAAGGGGGACATGCACCTCAATGTTTATAGCAGCACTATCAACAACAGCAAAATTATGGAAAGAGCCCAAATGTCCATCAACTGATGAATAGATTAAGAAGATGTGGTATATACATATAATGGAATATTACTCAATGATCAAAAAGAATGAAATCTTGCCATTTACAGCAACATGGGTGGAAGAATCAATGATGGGTGATGGGTGGAACTAGAGTGTATTATGCTAAGTGAAATAAGTCAGTCAGAAAAATACAAATATCCTATGATTTCATACATATTTGGAATTTAAGAAACACAACAGATGAACATAAGGGAAGAGAAGGAAAAATAAGATAAATACACAGAGGAAGGCAAACCATAAGAGACTCGTCAATACAGAGAACCGAGGGTTGCTGGAGGGGTGTTGGGTCGGGGGATGGACTAAATGGGCAATGGGCATTAAGGAGGGCAGTTGTTGGGCTGAGTACTGGATGTTATATATAAGTGATGAGTCACTGGATTCTACTCCTTAATCCAGTGCTACACTGTATGTTAACCAACTTGAATTTAAATACCTTTTAAAAAAAGAGTTAAAGCAGTCAGTAGCCATGCAAACAAGATAACAGATAAGATATTTATAGTTTTGAAAGATATCAAGCCCAACCTATAATTCTATGTCCAGCAAAAGTTTTCTTCAACAATGAAGGAAAAATAAAAACTATCTGAGGAAAAAAATAATAAAACAAAACCTGAGGGAAGTCATCTCCAGCTGACCTGCCTTTAAGAAATGTTAAAATAAGGGGCGCCTGGGTGGCGCAGTCGGTTAAGCGTCCGACTTCAGCCAGGTCACGATCTCGCGGTCTGTGAGTTCGAGCCCCGCGTCAGGCTCTGGGCTGATGGCTCGGAGCCTGGAGCCTGTTTCCGATTCTGTGTCTCCCTCTCTCTCTGCCCCTCCCCTGTTCATGCTCTGTCTCTCTGTCCCAAAAATAAAAAATAAAAAAAAAAAAACGTTGAAAAAAAGAAACGTTAAAATAAGTTCTTTAGGAGAAAAATTAAAGATCAGAAATATTGGATCTAGATAGAGCAATAAAGAGTACTGGAGAAAGTATATATGAATGTAAAATAATTTCTTCTCTTAATCTAAATGACAACCATTTATTTCAAATACTAACAGTAGTAATGTATCAGGCCATCACCACAGATGGGATAAGTGAAATGAATGACAAGGTCATAAGGTCTGGAAGGTGGAACTAAGAATACTCTGTTATATGGTACCTGTGTTACAGGAAAAATGATATAGTGTTATTTATGGCATGCCTTTGGACACTAAATCACAGTATCCCGAATTCATCTTATATAAATTTTTCTTATGGTTTTGTTTTCTTTTTCCACTTTTTTTTTTTACCATGTTATAGTCTGTGGATATTTCTAAGGTAACTTGAAACCATTCAAAATAATATGAGTTATTTTGAATAAATAAATGAGTCAGAAGTGTTCTAAAGATACTCCTGAGGAACAGAACAAAGTTAGAGCTATCACTTAGAGTGAACCTAATGGCATTGATCCTTTCAGTCACTGATGAAGTTATTTTTAGTGGCATCATCGTCTTTGAGCCACACTAAGGGAGCAATAATGCCACTATGGTTTTGTCATCCTTTTATATAGTTTTCTTATGTCACACAGTCTTTATAGTACTTGTCACTCTGGGAAGAATTAATTGCCAGCAAAATAAAAAGTATTATAATTGTGATGTGGTTTATCCTCATTATTTCACAGAAATAATTCTAGAGTTGGAATCTATTTCAAAGGATCAGTTGTTCTAGTCCTTACTATCAGCTGATGATTATTTATAAAGCTCCCAATTACAAAAACCCTGCAGGTTCTCTTAGGGCTTTTGAAGGATCTTTACACTTTTTTCTTCCAAGAAACTCAGACTGAATATTGAATACCTTAATTTACACACACATATGAACTGTCCTTACCTGCAGTCAACACCTTAGTGTATCTCAAAAACATTTAATACCATAATCAGTAAACATCGTCTGTTTCTGGGAAATGGCCATTAGAACTCTTAGTTGAGGAAAAAGAGGGAAAAAAAACTAACCACATTTTAAAGAGAACTATAAAAATTGAAGTCAGATTACCCTTGGCCACCTGGGTTTACTAAGAGGCTGCCTCAAAATATTCTGATACCACCGTATGAGTATGCCAGGTCTCCCTCAACTGCCCCTAGGCTCTATGAGGAGAAAACTCAGGCTTATACCAAAAGGGACAATCATTGGTCCATGGGGAAGTATGGTGCTGTCTGCATTCCCTACACATGTCCTTTGTCACAAACTGTGAGAAAAGCTGTCTGAAAAATTCATTTGCAAAGACTGAGGATGCTTCAGTTCATATCTGGGTGGCCCCTCAAAAACTATTTTTACAGAAAGCAAAAAAAGGGGTGCCTGGGTGGGTCAGTCAGTTAAGCATCTGATTTCGGTTCAGGTCATGATCTTGTGGTTTGTGAGTTCGAGCCCCACGTTGGGCTCTGTGCTGACAGATTAGAGCCTGGAGTCTGTTGCAGATTCTGTGTCTCCCTCCCCAGCCCACACTCTGTCTGTCTCTCTTGGAAACAAATGAACATTAAAAAAAATTTTTTTAAGTAAAGAAAAAGAAGAATTCTTGCAAGAAAGAAGAAAATTTCATTCCTTATTTGGACTTAGGTTTAAGAAACTGCCAATTATATCATCTCAAATTGATGGGGACTCTTGAGTTGCCCCTGTGTGCTCATCCTGGCTTGCCTAGAGAATAGAACCCATTCATTTTTGTATTCCCTCTCCTCCCTCAAAATATGAAAATTATAAAACAAACACGAAGTACAAAATCATTTACTTGTAACATGTATTTTACAGATGACTTGAGGAGATAAGAGGGCAAACTGTTCATTTCAAGGAAGGGCAATATAATAAATGTGTTTCCCCATTTATGAAATCCTTGGATTTCATTTCACAGATCATATTTTGGGACTACTGTTCTATGGAGTACATGTTGGAAAATGTTGCACTAGACATTAAAATTAGCAGCAAGAATGTTCAACCACTTCTCATTATTACTATTTAATATTCTTTTACATTTTAATCAATGAAATAAAACCAATGAAACAAATTTAAAAAGCATAAACCTGACTGGTAAAGGAAAATATTTAGTAAATGTAGATTTAACCTTCATATTACCTTTAAAAGTGATAAAAGACAAATGTAGTGAAAATACAATTAAAATAATTACTAAATATATAAAAGATAAAAAGATGTAAAATGTGACATCAAACCAAAACATGATGGGAGAGTAAAAACATAGAGCTTCAGAATGTGCTCAAACTTATTTTGTTATCAACTTAAAAGACTTAAAAATATAAGTTGCTATATGTAAGCCTCCTGGTAAGGATAAAGCAAAAACCTACAGTAGATACACAAATAAAAAGCAATCTAAGGATAACACTAAAGGAAGTCATAAACCACAAAGGAAGAGAACAGAAGAAAAAGAGAGGAACTACAAACCATCCAGAAAACAATTAATAAAATGGAAGTGCATACCCTCAACAATTAAATGTAAATGGACTAAATTTTACCATTAAAAAAAAAAGAGTGGCTGAATGGATTAAGAAAACAAAGCCCATCTAGTTACCACCTATAAGAGACTTCAGATATAAGGACATACAAACTGAAAGTAAAAGTTTGGAAAAAGATATAAATGCAGGTGAAAATCAAAAGAAAGCTTTTATCAAACAAAGTAAACTCCTATCAGACAAAGTAGACTTTAAAACAAAGACTGAAATAAGAGACAAAGAAGGTCATTGCATAATGGTAAAGTAGTCAATCTACCAAGAGAATATAAGACATGTAAATATTTATGCACCCAATATAGAAGCACCTAAAGTAAATATTAAAGGAAGACTAAAGGAAAAAATAGACCTCAATACAATAATAGTACTGTAGTAATACTACAATAATAGTAACAATACAATAATAGCAACGAATTGATAGATCATCCAGACACAAAAATCAATAAATACTGGCCTTTAACAACACTTTAGCCCAGATGGACTTAACAAACATATACAGAACATTCCATCTGAAAGAAACAAAACAAGAGCACACGAAGCATTCTCCAAGATAGATCATATGTTAGACTACAACTTTCAATAAATTAAAAAAGACTGAAGTCATATTAAGCATTTTTTTCCAACCACAAGGATAGTAAACCAGCAACCAATTATAAGAAGAAAACGAAAATTCACAAATATGTGGAGATTGAATAATATACTACTGAAAAATAACGGATCAAGGATCAAAAGAGATTTTAAAAATACCTTGAGACAAATAAAATTGGAAATACAACATACCAAAACTTATGGAATTCAGTAGAAGTAGTTCTAAGAGGGTTGGTCATAGTGATAAATGTCTACATCAAGAAAGAAGTAAAAGAAACATTTATCATACAAATATATGTCAAAGAAAACCTGGGGTAGCAACACTTATTTGGGACAAAATAGACTTTAAAACAAAGACTGTAACAAGAGACACAGAAGGACGCTGCATAATAAAGGGGGTAATCCAACAAGATAATATGACAATTGTAAATATTTGTGCACCCAACATGAGAACACCCAAATACATAAACCAGTTAATAATAAACACAAAGGAAATAACTGATAGTAATACAATGATAGTAGAGAAATTTAATTCCACTTACACTGATAGAAAGATCATCCCAACAGAAGATCAATAAGGAAACTGTGGCTTTGAACAACACATTGGACCAGATGGATCTGACATATATTCAGAACATTCCATCCTAAAACAGCAGAATACACATTCTTTTCAAGAGCACATGGAATATTCTCCAGAGTAGATCACATATTAGGCCACAAAACAAGTTTTAACAAATTAAAAAAAAAATTGAATACCATGCATCTTTTCTGACCACAACACTGAAACTAGAAATCAACCCCAAGAAAAAATCTGGGAAGAGCACAAACATATAGAGGTTAAATAACATGCTACCAAACAATGAATGGGGCAACAAATAGATGAAAGAAGAAATTTAAAATTACATGGAAATGAAAATCAAAACACAAACTTCCAAAACCTTTCAGATGCAGCAAAAGTGATTCTAAGAGGGAAATTTATAGCAACATAGGTCTACCTCAAGAAGCCAAAAAAATCTCAAATGAACAACCTAATCACACACCTAAAGGAGCTAGAATAAGAACAAACAAAACCCCAAGCCAGCAAAAGAAAGGAAATAAATATTAGAGCAGAAATAAAGGATATAGAAATTTTTAAAAAAAGAACAGATTAATGAAACCAGGATCTCGTTCTTTGAAAAGATAAACAAAATTGAAAAACATCTAGCAAGAGGAGAGAGAGAGAGAGAGAAAGACAGAGAGACAGAGACAGAGACAGAGAGAAATAATAAAATCACTAATGAAAGATAATAACCACAGAAATACAACCAATTGTAACAGAATATTATGAAAACCTATATGCCAAAAAATTGGACAACATAGAATAAATGGATAAATTCCTAGAAACATAATCTACCAAAATTAAAACAGGAAGAAATAGAAAACTTGAACAAACCAATTATCAAAAATCAAACTGAATCAGTAATCAAAAAACTCCCCAAAACCAAAATCCAGGACCAGAAATCTTCACAAGCAAATTCTACCAAACACTTAAAGAAGGGTTAATACAGATGCTTAAACTATCCAAAAAAAAAAAAAAGAAAAAGAAAACAAAACAAGAAAGAAGAATAAAAACAAAACAAAACAAACAAACATACAAAAAACCTTCCAAATCCATTTCATGAGGCCAGGATCACCCAGATACCAAAACCAGATAAAAAAGAGAGAACTATAGGCCAGTATCTCTCATGAACAGAGATGCAGAAATTCTCAACAAAATATTAGCAAACTGATTCCAATAATACATTTTAAAAATTCATTTACCACAATCAAGTGAGATTTATTCCTGGGATTCAAGGGTGGTTTAATATTTACAAAATAATCAATGTGACACATCACATCAACAAGAGAAAGGATTAAAATCATATGAACACTTCCAGAGATGCAGAGAAAGCATTTTACAAAGTACAACATCCACTCATGATAAAAACCCTCTGCAAAGTAGGTTTAGAGGGAATATACCTCAACATAATAAAGGCCCTATATGAAAAACCCACTACCAACATCTTATTCAATGGTGAAAAACTGAGAGCTTTCCACCCAAGGCCAGGAGCAAGACAATGATGTCCACTCTCACCAATTTTATTCAACGTAGTGCTGGGAAGTCCTAGCCACAGCAATTAGACAACATAAAGAAATAAAAGGCTCCAAACTGGTAAGGAAGAAGTAAAACTATTTGCAGATGACATGATATTCTATACAGGCAATCCTAAAGATTCACCAAAAAAACTGCTAGAACTGATAAATGAATTTACTGAAGTTGCATGATACAAAATCAATATATAGAAATCTGTTACACTCCTATACACTAATCATGCAGCAGCAGAAAGAGGAATTAAGAAAACAATCCCATTTACAATTCCACCAAAAACAATAAAATACTAGGAATAAACTTAACTGAGGAGGTCAAAGGCCTATACTCTGAAAATTATAAAAGACTGATGAAAGAAATTCAAAACAATGCAAATAAATGGCAAGACATTCCATGTTCATGGTTTGGAAAAACAAATATTGTTAAAATGTCTACGTTACCCAAAGCAATCTACAGATTTAATGTAATTCCTATGAAAATACCAATAGTATTTGTCACAGAACTAGAATAATCCTAATATTTGCACAGATCCAGAAAAGACCTCTAATAGCCAAAGCAGTCTTGAAAAAGAGAAACAAAACAAAACAAAAAACAAAAAACAAAAAAACAAAACTGGAGGTAACACAATTCCAGATTTCAAGTTATTTTGCAAAGCAGTAGTAATTAACACAGGATGGCATAAAATAGACACATGGATCAATGGACCAGAATAGAAAACCCAGAAATAAACCTACAATTATATGGTCAATCAATCTTTGACGAAGGAGGAATGAATATACAATGGGAAAAAAGACAGTTTCTTCAACAAATAGTATTAGGAAAACTGGATAGCCACATGCAAAAGAATCACACTGGAACACTTTCTTTCACCACATACAAAAATAAACCCAAAGTGGTTTAAAGACGTCAATGTGAGACCTGAAACCATAAAAATTCCTGAAGAGAGTAAAGGGAGTAATGTCTCTGTCATCAGCCACAGCAACATTTTTCCAGATATGTCTCCTGAGCCAAGGGAAATAGAAGTAAAAATAAAATATTAGGACTAATCAAAGTAAAATGTCTCTGCACAGAAAATTAAACAATCAAGAAAATTAAACAATCAAGAAAATTAAAGGGCAACCTACCGAATGGGAGAATATATCCGCAAATGACATATCTGATACAGCATTAGTATCCAAAATATATGAAGAATTTCTACAAGGCAACACTAAAAACAAAATATCCAGTTGAAAATGGGCAGAAGACATGAACAGACATTTCTCCAAAGAATACATCCAGATGGCCAACAGACACATGAAAAGATGCTCAATATCACTCATCATCAGGGAAATGCAAACCAAAACCACAATGAGATATCACCTCCCACCTGTCAGATGGCTAGAATCAAGAAGACAAGAAACAACAACTGCTGGAGAGATATTAATGAAAGAAACTGAAGAAGGTATGAATAAATACATTAAAAAAAATCATTGTAGGGGCGCCTGGGTGGCTCAGTTGGTTAAGCGTCCAACTTTGGCTCAGGTCATGATCTCACAGTCTGTGAGTTCGAGCCCCGTGTCGGGCTCTGTGCTGACAGTTCAGAGCCTGGAACCTGCTTCAGATTCTATGTCTCCCTCTCTCTCTGCCCCTCCCCTGCTCATGCTCTCTCTCTGTCTCAGAAATAAATTTTTTTTTTATTATTATTATTTATATTTGGGACAGAGAGAGACAGAGCATGAACGGGGGAGGGGCAGAGAGAGAGGGAGACACAGAATCGGAAACAGGCTCCAGGCTCTGAGCCATCAGCCCAGAGCCCGACGCGGGGCTCGAACTCACGGACCGCGAGATCGTGACCTGGCTGAAGTCGGACGCTTAACCGACTGCGCCACCCAGGCGCCCCAGAAATAAATTTTAAAAAACATTAAAAAATTTTAAAAAATCATTGTAAAAATGATCTATATTGTCACCATTTTCTCACTTCCTGCTCCATTTTCTCACTTCCTGTTCAATTATAAACCTACTTTAATCTGGGCTCCACTCTTATCTTCACCAAAATGACAGTTGCTAAAATGCAAATGACTTTTAGCATACAAATTTCAATAAATTTTATTTTTCTGTCTTTGTCTTATTTGACATCTGCCCAGTATTAGACATCTGTGAATATTCACTCCTTTTTTTGACCCTTAATTTCTTCAGCCTCTCAGACATCATGTTCTTCTAATCCCTCTGGCTATTTCTTTCCCTTTTGGCCTCCTTTGCAGAATTATCCTTTATCTGGCTTGAATGGAGTCTTCCAATGCCAAATCCTAACATTCTCATTGTCTCATGCTAGACTATCCTCTGAAGGAATTTCATTTATCCCTACAGTGTCCGTTACCACTATAGACAGAGAACTCAAAATTTTAGGTTCAAGCTCCCATATCAAACTTTTCATCTCCAAAGTCTTTTTTAAAAATTTTTTTAATGTTTATTTTTGAAGGAGAGAGAAACAGAGTATGGCTAGGGGAGGGGCAGAGAGAGAGAGGAAGACACAGAATCCGAAGGAGGCTCCAGGCTCTGAGCTGTCAGCACAGAATCTGACGCGGGGCTCGAACCCACAAACTGTGAGATCATGACCTGAGCCGAAGTCAGACGCTAACTGACTGAGCCACCCAGGTGCCCCCTCCAAACTCTTATATAAAACTCTTCCCTCACCATCTCAAATTTGAGGTCTTAACTATTATCTTAAAAAAAAAAAACAACACTTTTTTGCAAAACCAAACTCAAAATATATGCCCAAATATTACCTCTTTCCAGTATTTATTAGTGATGGGTAACACCATTCTTGTTACACAATCCTAGCCACCAGAAGTTATCGCTGACATTTCCTACTTCCTTGTCCATTACCAAGTCCATTATCCAGTCCATTACCAAGACTTTCAGAGTCTTCTGATTATATCTTCAATACTCTCCTCGAATGCACATATACTTCACTATCATTGCATTTATTATAGTTATAAGTCAAAAATCATAGTAATATATTAATTATTAATTATTAATATATATAAAAATATAATATATATAAATTTATAATATATAAATATATAATATATATAATATATAAATTTATAATATATATAAAACATTAATATATTAATTATTAATAATTATTAATGTTCATGCAAATTACAAGTTATATGGGAATTTCTGTTGGAAGTTTTAATAAGTATCTGAGTAGACGGTACATGAGGGCACTTCCATTCCTGTTTATCTTTCTATCTCTACCAACTGTTGTAGCCCCTGACAATAGTACATACCCCCAAAATTTATTTTGATAGAATTAACACATACACCTCAGTAGACACTGAGATCTCTTTCAAAATAGCTTTAAGTACTGTTTCTGCCAGGACAAGAATTGTACTACTATTGAACTCTCTTTATCCGATGTCTAGTAGGAAATATGTGAACTGTGATTCCCCTTCTTTTGCACTCTTCATTTGACTTCTGTTCTGAATAGTCACGGCTTTCCTGTAGCTTTAAGTGTCCATTATTTTTCTATTGTCTTGCTTTATAATGAGAAAATATCAGGAAGTTCATTGTCTACTGTGATTAAACTCTCTACCCTATCATTTTGGCAATTTATATAGTTCATGCACTGTGCTAGTTGCTGGGAAGTGGCTCAAGATGATGTAATATAAGACATAAAGCCCACACCCCAGGCCACAAAATCTAGTATGGGAGATATAGTTTAATAAAGGTATGATGGTTAGAATTCAGTTTCAAACGCAAATGACAGAAAACTCCAAATAACAGAAGCTCAAATAAGATAAAAATATATCTTTCTCATTAAACATAAGTAGTACAATATAACTATTAGAGTCCTAGGATAATCAAGATCATGAACTCCTACAAAGACAAGAAATAGCAAGTTTTGGCAGGGATGCTGAGAAAAAGGAACCCTCATGCACCATTGGTGGAAATGTAAATTGGTGAAGCCACTATAAAAACCAGGATAGATTTTTCTCAAAATACTAAAAATAGAACTACCATATAATCCAGTAATTCTACGTTAGTATTTACTCAAGGAAACCAAAAACACTATTTCAAAAACACATATGCACCCCTATGTTTATTGCAGCATTATGTATAAAAGCCAGGATATGGAAGCAACCTAAGTGTTCATCAACAGATGAATGGTTAAGATGTGGTCTGTATACACAATGGAATATTACTCAGTCATAAAAAATAATGAAATCTTGCCATTCATGGCAACATGGATGGACCAATAGGGTATTATGCTAAAATAAGACAGAAAGACAAATACTGTATGATTTTACTTCTCTGTGGAATCGAAGAAACAAAACAACAATTTAAGAAGTAGTTTAATACACATAGAGAAAAAATTAGTAGTTTCCAGAGAAGTGGTGGGGAGATGGGTGAAGGCGATTAAGAGGTACAAATTTCCAGTTATAAAATAAGTAAGTCGTGGGGATGGAAAGAACAATGTATGGAATGTGGTCAATATTGTAAAAACTTTGTGAGGTACCTCATGGTAACCACTCTCATAGTGAACATTTCATAATGTATGTAATTGTGGAATTACTGTTAGTAGAAATGGAACTAGTATATTAAATACTGACCATCCTTTAATTTTAAAAGAATCACAGATTCTTTTCTCCTCCTAGCCCAGCATGGCTACTCCTATTCCAACAATTTTATCTATATTCTGAACAGCAACAAGATAGAAAGAAAGAAAAAGGACATGAGTTTTTCCTTTCATGACATCTTCTGACCTCTTACATGTCAATTCTAATTGTTCCCTTTTGACAAATTTTAGCCACAAATCTGCTCTGAGCTGAAATGGTGCTTGGGAAACCATCCATGAAAGAATAACGAGTTCCAATATTGAGGAAGAAGGTGAAAATGGATAGTGGGAAACATTCTTGGCCACAGTAAGAAACTCTAATATAAAGGGGAAAATGATAAATAAACTAGGAGTATAAATAAAATGTAATGAGTGAACATAAGAGAGAGAAAACACTTCTTACTGACTTGGAAAACATTTCATCATGAGAACTAGTTTTTGACATATGAAAAAGATTTTAACAAACAGATTAAAAACAAAAAAAGAAGAAGGGCAAAGAAGGGACATAATCAAGGTATGGAATCCAAACACTACTAAGTAGTGAAGAGAGAGAGTAGTTCAGAATGGCCAGAGCCCTGGAGGTAGTGCGTGTATAGCAGGGGGAGTAGAAGGTCATTGTTATAGAGACATAAGGATGAAAAGGTGGGTTGAGTTTAAGATATTAAGAACTGCAAATGACAGACTGAATACATTCTTGGCACTCATGAAACAGTCAAGAAAATGTAACCATTCTATTTGTAGATGGTTAGCTATTAATTTGTCTATTTTTTTTTCATTCTTCCATTATTTCTGGAAACTTGTAGCTAGTACATTCAATGTTAAATCTTGTAGATGGTGGAAATTTGAGCTTTGCTAATAATCCAGGTATGACACCTTGAACCATCATTGTTACTTTATAACAGAGAGGAAGTCACAGAACAGAAACCATTACCACTACCCTGGTTCATTCTGTCAGGTTGAAATTCTATTCCTCAGAGGCACAGGCACCAATGAGAACACGTGTAACAAATTTGAGATGTGCTCTTATGACGAACCAGCTTTTTTCAAGTAAAGCAACTGATTTCTCCCTTCCATTCAGTCCCCAAAGCCTTCTGCTCCTTCAGCCAGATGAGGAACATGCCCTTTTTTTCTCAGGATATTGATAGGGAGAGAATGGCATGGGATAAGAAAAGATCAACAGCTGCTTCTTGTCAACCTCCAGGACCAGCTTGTGAAAATAACCATGTGAAAAGGGCTCAGGCTGAGCTGCAGTCACTGGCTACAGACACGCATTATTAGGAAAGTCGGCAGGGAAGCGGTTTTCTTCCTGGTGCATGAGTATTTGGATCAGGAGCTTTTGTTTTAGCTCTCGCTGGGAGGAGCTCAGACTGGTAAAGTCAAAACAGAACAGTCATGCCTCTGATATTTATGTTTGCCAGTCATTTTTCTGCTTCCTGTAATTACACAAGACATGACTAATACCAGTTTTGCTTTCTGACTCATTCTGCAAGAAAGACCATATTTTCGTCTGGCCTGTGGAAACTGGGTGAGGTCCCAGGACCTCCATAACTTTCTCCTAGAGAGAAAGACAATGCTGTTATAGACAGAGCAAGAAGCTTGGCTTGTAACAATTGCCAAGTACAGAAACATATCCACCATGCAAGGTGGAAGGCCATGGCGATATGCATCATGTAAAAGGGGTCCACAAAGGAAGAAGTCGTGGAGGTTTTCATTTTTCACTTTATTTTTTATGTAAGGTAGAGACTTTCAAACTGTTCTTCAGTCAGTTAATTCCTGAGCCCGGCTTTTGAAATGCATTTAAACACATACCTTTTTCTAATCAAACTCCCTGATGAGGAGGTAATGTCTCTACCAGTTGAGAGTTTTTCAGGTATAACCCAGCTTTCACCAGGTCTCCTCGCCCTGTGGGTTTGAGAGACTGTATTAGGACAGCACTGAGCTGATAACTACCTCATCACCGGACCTCACCCACAACCTGTGGGCGCCTCACTTGCCTCTGGGAGCCACAGGAGATCTTCCCTGCGCTCCGGGAATGGACAGGCCCCATGGTGCATCTCAAGTCACGTGACGGAAGAGGCCCTCATTCCCCGGGCCAGTAGCACGCGCATGCTCAGTGCCAGGTTCTGCCGTTTCAAAGCTGCTGTACGACCACGGTGTGCGTCGCTTTGCTTTGACGCTTGGTTGTTCCAAAGCCGCACTACGTTCCTTACAGAGAATTTGGGTCTCTCCGCAACTCCTGTTGCACTGTTGTCTGCTAGGATCCGAAGCAGCACAATTCATGCCAAAATGACCTTGGTAAAAACGGTCTCTTAAGTTTTTCTTTGTTGTGGTTGGTTGGTTTTTATAGCCTCTCCCTGTCTAGAGCGCAAGCTTAGTCCCCATGGGCTGAGTTGGGAGACCCATCACAGAGGTCTTGGACTCACCCAAGTTTCCCATTTCTGTCTCCAGGCACTGAGCATGACCCAGGCATTGGTCATCAGACCAATGTGTGCATACTTACCTGGAGGGGCTGGGGAGCTGCAAGGTAGGGTCAGTTAAGATCACACTTCCCATACTAATTAATGCAGTATTTCCCAAAGCACTCCTGCCCTTAGAGGAATATTTTTAAAATGCAATGCTTGTCTCTCTCGGTACTTAAAAACAAATTTGACTCTTTCAGGCCATCACAAGAAATAGTGACAGTCACCCTGGATTACTCCCCCAGGTTCTAGCAACTGATGGGAGACCTGTATGGTGGCCTCTAATAACGGACTCCTTGCAAGACCTATTTTCTTGGTCTAGGGCCAGCCTCCCTATGATTTCAGTGTTCCCACCTATTACATGACACCTGGTTCTGTGTGAGGGTTGGGGAAAAAAAATCTCTATTTAGTTATCTGGGCTGAAAACCAACATTACTTACATGTACTATCTCACCCCATCCCACATGCAAAAGATGCCCCCAGCCTCTTCCTGCCATGCCCCAGCTCTGGCAGGGACCTCTCAAACCCTATCTCCGCTTACCAACCAGCTCAAAAAGCAATTTAAGAAAAGATTCACACAAGAACTCAACATCATGATCCACTAAGGTAATGCAAATCAAAACCATCATGGGATACCACTGTGTCAATTCTAATTTCAAAATGGCTAAAATTACAGGGGAAAAAGCTAAAATATCAAGTGCTGATGAGGATGCAAAGTCACTGGAACTGTCATGAACTGCTGATGGGGAAGCAGAAGGGCACAACTACTCAGGAAAGCAGTTGAGTGGTTTCAGATAAAGTGAAATGGACGTTTACTATGTAACTCACAACTCAGCTCCTGGGTATTTTACCAAAAAGAATGAAAACTTAAGTTCCTCCAAAAAAGTTCTGTTTAACCTATATTTATATTACTGTTTATTGCAGCTTTATTCATAATTGTCAAAATATGGAAATAATGCGGAATTCCTTAACCCAAGAATGGATAAACTGTGCTCTGTCATGTTAATGGCATACTACCCAGCAGTTATAAGAAGCAAATTATCGGTTCACACAGCAACATAGATGACCGCTAAGTGCATTTTGCTGGGGAAAAGAAGCCAGACACGAAAGGCTTTCCATGCTTTCATTCCCTTTACGTGACAAGGCAGAACTTTAAAGATGGGAGCCAGTCATTAGTTACAAGGGATGGAGGGTTGTGTTGATTATAAAAGAGCAGCACAGAGAATTTTGGGGGTTGATGGAACTATTTTGTATTTTATATTTGTCAAGGCGAAAGAACTGTGCTCCACAAAGAGTGAATTTGACTGTATGTAAACTTTTTTTTTTTTTTTTTTTTTTTTTTTTTTTAAGAAATCAGGCTCTGTTTCCAGCTCCTCATGTAAGGAGCTTAGAAGTTTCCATTCCATCCTAATAAATAAAAAGCTGAACAGACAATAAATAAATAAATGAATAAATAAATACATAACAGCAACTGTTCTTGGGTCCCTAAGAAAGGGGAGTACACAGGGTAAACTGTTAGCCTCAGGATTGGAGAGAACAACAGAAAAATAGAATAACGACATACCAGAGCAGGGGCTGGCGAAAGGCATCTGCTGTAAGATCCAGGGCTGGGTCAGGAAAACCTGAGCTCTGAATGACTTCTTGCTGGAGGCTCAGTGTGGACAATTCTGAGAGTTACAAAATCCAGGGGGACCCAGTCATGACGAGGCCTCCACAGTATGTGAGATTTACTCCAGGAGTGTAACCAGATTCCCACAGTAAATATCAGAGAAGAATCCCCTTAGGCATCAGGCAGAGGGAGAGTAAAAGGAACCATTTTGAAATATACCAGATTACTCCATCCTCTTTAAATAGGCCTGCCATCAGGAGGAACTAATTAAAAGCCTGACCTGCTGGGGTTTTGTCAGAGCCTAACTGGTATACGGAAGGGAAATACCCAAGGCCAACCCACTCAAGCCAACCTATAAACTTTGGAGGGCCGGGGGTGGAGGGAGGGGATGAGAAACACTTGTGAAGTTCACAGACCAGAGGCACAGACTCAGTATAAGACTGAGACCTAATCATAGGACTAACGAATATGCCCCTTCCCCCACATCTCACCACCACATTACTAAAGGCCAATTTATAGCAGTTCCCTTTACCCAGTACTGAATGTCATGTTTGTCTGTCAAGAAAAATTATAAGGCATACCAAAAGCCAAAGCACAATTTGGAGAGGCACCTGGGTTTTGTCTCAGGTGATGATCTCAAAGTTTGTGGGTTTAAGCCCTGCGTTGGGCTCTGGGCTGACAGTGAGGAACCTGCTTGGGATTCTCTCTCTCCCTGTCTCTGCCTCTCTGCTCATGCTCTCTCTCAAAATAAATAAAGAAACTTAAGGGGAGGGGGCGGGGGGAAAGGCATAATTTGGAGAGACAGAACAGCATCAGAATCAGAGATTGCAGGGATGTTGAAATTATCAGACTGGGAATTTTTAAAACTGTGATTCATATGCTAAGAGCTCTACTGGATAAAGTAGACATCAGAAAGATGGAAAAACTTAGAAAAAAAACAAAAGGCAATGATAGAGATTAAAAAAAAGCTGTAACAGAAATAATGCATTTTATAGGCTTGGACACAACCTAGAAACAAAAAGAATCTATACACTAGAATTTTCAAAAACAGAAAAGCAAAAGAACAATGAGTGAAAAAAAAGGGTAGGATATTTAAGGACTATGGGGAAACTACAAAAGGTGTAATGTACACATAATAGGAATAACAAAGAAGAAGAAAAAAGGAATATTTGAAACAATAATGATTGAGAATTTCCCCCAAATTAATGTCAGACACCAAGCTTCAGATCCAAGAAGCTCAGAGAATACCAGACAGGATAAATGTCAAAAAATAAAAATAAAAAATACAGGGGAGCCTGGGTGGCTCAGTCAGTTAAGCATCAGACTTTGGCTCAGATCATGATGTCATGGTTTGTGGGTTGTAGCCCCACTTTGGGCTCTGTGCTAACAGCTCAGAGCCTGGAGCCTGCTTTGGATTCTCTCTCTCTCTCTCTCTCTCTCTCTCTCTCTCTCTCTCTCTCATTCTCTCTCTCTCTCCCCCACTTTCTCAAAAATAAATAAACATTAATTTGTTTAAATAAAATAAAAAATACACTTAGGCATACCATTTTCAAATTACAGAAAGTCAAAGATAAAGAAAAAAAAAACCCTGAAAAAAGCCAGGGTGGGTGTGGGGCGAACACCTTAACCTATACAGGAACAAAGAGAATAATTAAATCTGACTTCTCAGAAACTATGCAAATAAGAAAAGAGTACACAGAAATATTTTTAAAACTCCACCAACCTACATTGCAAAATTATCTTTCAAAAGTGAAAAAGTGAATGGGGCGCCTGGGTGGCGCAGTCGGTTAAGCGTCCGACTTCAGCCAGGTCACGATCTCGCGGTCCGTGAGTTCGAGCCCCGCGTCAGGCTCTGGGCTGATGGCTCGGAGCCTGGAGCCTGTTTCCGATTCTGTGTCTCCCTCTCTCTCTGCCCCTCCCCCGTTCATGCTCTGTCTCTCTCTGTCCCAAAAATAAATAAACGTTGAAAAAAAAAAAAAAAAAAAAAAAAAAAAAAAAAAAAAAAAAAAAGTGAAAAAGTGAAGGGGAAATACAGATTTTTCTCAGACAAAAATTGAGGGACTTCGTTGCCAATAGACTTGTTTTGCAAGAAGTTCTTTAGAGAGAAGGAAAGGAATATAGGTCAGAAACTTGGATCTGCATAAAAAAAGAAAGAATATTGAGGAAGAAATAAGAGAAGGCAAAATATAAACTTATATTTCTCTTATTAATTGATCTAACACATAATAGTTTATTCAAAATAATAGGAACCATGTATTCAATTATACCCATGTATATATTATATATAATACATATATATAAGATATACATATATATAATACATATATACATATACACACACACATACGCTTATATAAATGAAATAAATGACAACAATACTACAAGGGATAGGAGGAAGAAATTAGGATATTTATTATTATAAAATATTCACACTACCTGTCAAGAGTTATAGTGTTATTTGAAAGTGGACTCTAGAGCAACTATGAAAGAAGAAAGAAAGAAAGAAAGAAAGAAAGAAAGAAAGAAGAAAGAAAGAAAGAAAGAAAGAAAGAAAGAAAGAAAGAAAGAAAAGTATGGAAGGAAGAAAGAAAGAAAGAAAGAAAAGTATGGAAGGAAGAAAGAAAGAAGGAGGGAGGCAAGGAGGGAGGGAGGAAGGAAGGAAGGAAGAGGGACTGATATGCAAAGAAAGGAGAGAAAAATGGAAAAATAAAAGGCTCAGTTAAAACCACAAAAGGCTGGGAAAGAGTAGAAGACAAAAATAGGAACAAAGAACAAGAACAAAAAATAACATATAGCAAGAAATATGGTAGACATTAATCTGACTTTATCACTAATCATGTTGAATGCCAATGGTCTAAATATACAAATTAAAAGGTTATCAGAGCAGATCAAAAAACACAACCCAACTTTATCTTGTTTACAAGAACCCTGCTTTAGATATTAAGATACACAAAGATTAAATGTAGGTAGATGGAGATAATATATCATGATAGGAACTATAAAAAGATACAATAACAATAAAAAGCAATAGTAGCATATTAATTTCAGACAAAGTGGACTTCAAAGTAAGGAAAGTAATCAGAGATAAATAAGAAGCACATTACCTAATGATAAGAGATCAATTCTCCAAGAAGACATAAAAATTCTTAACGTGTGTGCCCCTAAACAACAGACTATGGAACTACATGAGGCAAAAAGTCATAGAATTGCAAGGAGAAATAGAGGAATTCACTCTCATCATCGGAAATTTCAACAACCTTCTTTCAGAAACAGACGGATCTAGCAGGCAGAAAATCAGTAAGGGCACAGTTGATTTCAGCAACAGCGTCGATCAACTGGATATAAGTGGCATCTATAAACTACTTCATGCAACAGCAGCAGAATATGCATTTTTGTCAAGCTCACATGGAATATTCACCAATATAGACCATGTGGCCTGTAAAACATACCTTAGCACATTTAAAAGATAGAAATCACACAATACCTGCTCTCAGACCACAGTGGAATTAAATTAGAAATCAATAACAGAAAGATAACTAAAAAATCTCCAAATATGTGAGGATTAATCAACTTACTTCTAAATAACACATGGGTCGAAGAAGATATCTCAAAAGCAAAAAATTAAAAATAGAACTACCCTATGACCCAGCAATTTTACTACTAGATATTTATTCAAAGGATACAAAAATGTTGATTCAAAGGAGCACACGCACCCCAATGTTTATAGCAGTGCTATCAACAATAGCCAAATTGTGGAGAAAGCCCAAATGTCCATCTACTGACAAATGGATAAAGAAAATGTGGTACACACACACACAGACACACACACACACACACACACACACACATATATCCATTATATATATGGATATATATATATATCCATATCCATATATATATATATATATATATATGGATCAAAAAGGATGATTGACACTTTTCAGTGATCAAAAAGGATGAAATCTTGCCATTTGCAACAACATGGATGGAACTAGAATGTATTATGCTAAGTGATATAAGTCAGAGAAAGACAAATATATGATTTAATTCATATGTGGAATTTAAAAAACGAAATAGGGAAGAGAAGGGAAAATTAGATAAAAATAGAGAGGGAGGAAAACTATTAAAGACTCTTAAATACAGAGAAAAAACTGAGGGTTGCTAGAGCGTGTTGGGTTGGGGGATGGGCTATTTGGGTAATGGGCATTAAGGGGGGCACTTGTTGGGATGAGCACTGAGTGTTATATGTAAGTGATGAATCGCTGGATTCTACTCCTGAAACCAATACTATGCTGTATGTTAGCTAACTTGAATTTATATTTAAAAATATATTTTTCAGTCACTAGTTTTATTTTTTAATTGAAGTATAATTAACATATATTATATTAGTTTAAGGTGTACAACATGGTGATTTGACAATTATATACATTATGAGATGCTCACCATGATAAGTGTAGTTAATGAAAACACAACTTATCAAAATTTGCTAGATGCAGTGAAATTAGTGCTTAGAGGAAAATTTATAGCACTGAATGTATATATTACAAGAGAAGAAAAAACTAAAATAAAGGATTCAGAAGAAAAGAAATAATAAGAATTAGTGCAAAATCAATAAAGTTGAAAACAAGAAGTCAATAGAGAAACTCAACAATACCTAAATATGGTTATTTGTAAAGATAAGTAAAATTAATAAGCTTCTGGAGAGGCTAACAAAGAGAAAAGAGAGGACACAAGTTACTAATACTAGAAATAAAAGAGGGCTACCACTACTTATCCCATAAAAAGCAAAAGAATAATGAAAGAACACTATGAACAACTCTACACCCACAAATTTGATAACCTAGATAAAAATTGAATAATTCCTTGAAAGACACAAGCTGCCAAAACTTACACAAGAAGAAATAGACAAGCTGAATAGCTCTATATCTATTTTAAAAATTGAACTGAGATGCCTGGATGGCTCAGTCAGTTAAGTATCTGACTCTTGATCTCAGCATGGGTCTTGGTCTTGGGGTCATGAATTCAAGCCTCACAATGGGCTCCATGCTGGTGAAGCCTACTTAAAAAAAAAAAACAACTGAATTAATAGTTAATAATAATAAGACTGCACCAAAGGGTTGGTGAAGAAAAGAACTACCATACTTATGTAGGAAAACAATAGTTTGAGCAGATAACACAAAGGCTGAAGACAAAAAGATCTGTATACAACTATTGTACTTTAGTTAGCAAATGTGTTTTTCATGAGAATAATGAATGATGAATGATGAGAATAATGAGAATAATGAATGATGAGAATAATGAATTCCAATTCTTACCAATTCTGAAGATACTTTATGTATATAGTAGAGTTAGACAAACATGTAAATATATTATAGATAATGAGAGCCAGGCTTCTCACTGTGGTACAAAGAAGTTACAAATAAGGAAAAGGGAAAGTTTGGAATGAACATTGTGGTGTTGGATTGGAATGAAGGGTATCTGCCATTAAAAAAAAAATATTTAGAGATAGATCCAGAAATAAATATAGATGTGTTTGTATACGTGGATTAGGGCACATATACATATTCCAACCTCTGTTTGATGACAGGTTTATAAGTAATGACCCTGAAGTGGCAAGGAACACATCTAGGAGCCCAGCTCTTGGTTTGTAAATATTATTCTCCAATAAAAGGAACGAGCGCTCCCTGGAGAAGTGGTTGATTCTAGGGCTGGGACATAGTTTAGTGCCAGAAGGTTAAGTATTTCTCAAATAGAATGGGGCATGTTGAACAGGCACAGGAGTCAACCTTAAAGAGCCCCCAGTGGCCAGAGCTGGAGTGATTTGAGCACATAATAAATAGCTATAATTTTGAATTATAACACAGCATAAAATAATACCCATAAGTCTATACTGACATATGTAAATTAGTGAATAAATTACGGATTTATGGAGGGGGGAGAATTCTTCCTTACAGAATTCTGATTAATGAATGTTGAAGGAATAAGAGAAAATCACCTTTAGAATGCCACAGTAATAATTATTATAGGCAAGATCCCCCAATGGGGGTAAAAGTTTAAAAATAATGGGTATTTATATAGTGGCAAACTGAGAAGGAAGTGTGAGACCTGACAAACCCTTGGTCTAGTGACAAAGATTAACATCACCATTGATAAGACATATCAAACTTATATACCCTGGGATGTGATGAAGTACCAATAAAGTCACATCACTTTTGGGATATTCTTGCCAAAAATTCATAACCTCAAACTAATCATTACAAAACATCAGACAAACTCAAATTGAGTTACATTCTATAAAACAAAACCAAAAAAAAACCTGATTAATATTCTTCAAAGTTATCAGGAAAGACACTGTCACAGTTTTGATAATTGTGCCGTGGTTATACAAGATATTAATGTTAGGGAAAACTGGTTAAAGAGTATACCAAAACTGTGGCATTTTTGGAAGTTTTCTCTAAGTCTAGAATTTCTCCAAAATACACATTTAAAAAAAAATCTTTGCAAACATGGGAGAGTTCAGGGAAAATATGGTCCTAATTAATAAACTCCAAAACATTTTATCCCCAGCTCATGCTCACAGATATATAAATATTATATGACCAAAATAAACATTTTACAACTGTATTAAGGTCAAGAAGGAAATGGCATCCTGCCTCACAACATGTATGTATGTTTTATATTTGTGTAACTAAATGTTTTATATTTGTGTAACTAAAGGGTTAATTCCTGGAATTTCCTTAACGCAAAAGACAAGTCTGTTCCAAATGTGAGTTGAAGGCTCGATTTCTAGAGAAGAGAAGAACCACTGGAAACTTGTAAATGACAGTTTTTTCCCACTTCCTGTCATCAAGATTCCAAATCTTTACGTCTGGATTCCTCCAGGGCAACCTGTTAACAATAATGTAATTTGGAACTTCTCTATGTGCTATATATATTGTACCAAAAAAACAAAAATGAAAAAAGACCACTCTCTGTGTGGGTAATTATAGAGCCTTACGATATCTCTGCAATGAAAATGAGATTTTATGATAAATGCCAAAGCCTCCATTTCAAAAATTGAACAAAATTTAGCTAGCTAAATTTAGGGCAATAAAATAAGAGTCCAATCAAGAGAATTCTTTGGCTTTAGGCCCACCTCATTCATTTGATTGTGAATAGAATACATTTCCATTTACAATAATCACTTGCCTTCTAGCACTCGGTTATTCTGAGACAGGCAACAAGAATCAATAACCGTATTTGGTCCATGATAGCTGCCGTTTTACATGAAGGATCTATTTACATTTATTATTGCCAGCTCAAGCTGGCCACGTGCTTGTTGATGGTTTACCTGAACAATCCATCAAGACATGTTTTTCTTCCTTGGTTTGCAGGGCATGCAATTTATACCCAGGCAGCCCCACCCCTTCTTTTTGAAATGTTTCTCCTGGTCCCAGCGCCTTACTAGAGACAGAATCCAAGATTCATCATGCATCATACATTATTGTTGCAATAGAATAAGATATACATATATTATATATATATATATACACACACACACACACATATATATATATATATATATGAAGAGTATAATATCATCTTTGACCTTGGAACATTTTTATGGTTAAAGAAGTTTAACACTATTGTCACCCCAAATTTTACTTGTTTCACCATGGACCCCATCATCCAGAAGCAGGTAATGTTTGGGGTTTTGGAGAAATATTCTTTAACAAGTTGAGGAAGGTCTGTCCTAGCTTGCTCAGCATTTTCATCATGAATGGATGTTGAATTTTGTCACTTTTTTTCTTGACAAATTTGACATTCATTTGATTCACTAATGTTTTGCTGAGAAATTTTGCATCTATGTCCATGAAAGAACATGTAGTTTTCTTTTCTTGTCCTTGAATTTGTAAATACGTTTGCAAGTAATCCAAATCCTCTCTCAAGTAACACTATACCATTTCACAAGTAGTGTGAGTATCTTACAACGACAAAATGTTCCTGATACCCCTCTCCCATCCCTTAGAGTATTGCTGTCATTAATTTCACTTATCCATATGCCATACATTATTGTTATTAATATTTTAAACAGTTGTCTGTTAGACCAATTAATATTAAGAAAAACTAATTTTATTTATTTTTTTAATTTTCAAAAATTGTTTTATTTATTTATTTATTTTTGAGAGGGAAAGAAAGCACAAGCAGGGAAGGGGCAGACAGAGAGGGAGATGCAGAATCCGAAGCAGGCTCCAGGCTCCAAGCTGTCAACACAGAGCCCCATGCGGGCTCGAACTCACAAACTGTGAGATCATGACCTTAGCCTAAGTTGGATGTTTAACCGACTGAGTCATGCAGGTGCCTGATTTTATTTTTATTTCTTTTCTAATATTTTTCTTTTCTTTATGTAGATCTGAATTTCTGAATCATTTTTCTTCTCTCCGAAGAATTTCTTTAAACGTTTCTTTCAAGGCAGGTCTACTGGCAATACCTTTCCTCAAGTTTTGTTTATTTAGAAGGTCCTTTTTTAAAAAGTTTATTTATTTGAGAGAGAGAGACAGAGAGAGAGAGAGCACGAGAAGGGGTGGGACTGAGAAAGAGGGAGAGAGAGAGAATCCCAAGTAGGCTACACATTGTCAGCGTGGAGCCTGTTGTAGAGCTTGAACCCACAAACCACGAGATCATGACCTGAGCCAAAACCAAGAGCCCTGCGCTCAACCACCAAGCCACCCGGGTGCCCCTTGAGGAAAAATTCCAGCCTGGTGTTTGTTTGCTTGTTTGTTTGTTTTCTTTCATCACCTTAAATGTTTCACTCCACTCTTCTTGCTAGTATGGTTTACTAAGAGAAGAGTGATGTAATTCTTATACTACGTAAGACACATACATTATATGTCTCCTCTCCTTAGTTTCAAGACTTTGTCTTTGCTGTTTTGCAATCTGAATCCACTCTTCTGCAATCTACGTGTGTTGTTTTGGCATTTACTCTGCTTGTTGTTCCTTGAGCTTCCTGGAACTGTGGTTTGTTATCTATCATCACTTTTTGAAAATGTTCAGACATCATTGCTTCAAATATTTCTCTTCCTTTCTCTCTTCTCCTGGTGGTCCCATTATTACATCTATTGTAATTATCCTACAGTTCCTGGATGTTATGTTCTGTCCTTTTTATTTTTTTTTCTCTATGTGTTTAAATTTTGAAAGTTTCTACTGACATTTCTTCAAGCTCAGAAAATTTTCCCTTGACCATTGAAGTCTACTAATGGGTCCATTAAACTCCATTAATTCATTTCTGTTACAGTGGGGGTTTTTCTCTAGCATTTCCTTTTGATCCTTTGAGTTTCTATTTCTCTGATTACACTGCTCATCTGTTCTTGCATGTTTGCCACTTTTCCACTATAGCCCTCATCATATTAATGATAGTTGTTTTAAATTTCTATTAATTCCAACATCTTTGCCATATCCGAGACTGGATCCAATGCTTGCTGTCTCTCTTCATACTATGTTTTTGCCCTTGGTAGGTCTTATAGTTTTTGTCGAAATCCAGATATGATGTACCTAGTTAAAGGAACTCGGTTAAATAGTTTTTAGTATGAGGTTTTATATTTGTCTGGCCAACAGTTTGTGTTTACGGTTTGCTATAGCTATGGGTGCCAAAGGCTAAAATTTCCTCTGGTTTTATTTTTGTTTTTGTTGCTGTCTTTGGATTTCCCTATTGACCTCTTCTTAAATAAAGTCTTAGACATGTAATAATTTCTGTTATATTTTCCTGTTATTACACAGGAACGCTACTGATGCAGTGTACATAGGGAGAAGAGGAGCATTCTAGAGTCTTATAATTAGGCCTCAGGCTTTTAAGTAAGCCTCTGGTCTATAACCTTTACCCATGTTTCTCAGATTTCCCCCCCTGATATGAATCAGGAAGGCTAGCAGGGGCTGGAGTGGGATATTTGCCCTGCCTCAGGTCAGTTAGGCTCTGATAAAACACCAGTTAATTACACACTGGTAAAGGAGTTTCCCCTGATGACAGGCTTTATTAAGAACCAAACGCTTTGGACATCCTTCAGTATGGTTATTTTCTCTTTCTCCATGCCACAAGCACAAGGGAATTTTTTTGGATCTTTACTGTGCAAACCTGGTGGGGCTTCTAAAGGTAAGCCTCACTGTAATCTCTGGTCTCTCTGGGCCTGGATCCCCTAGAGTTTTTAACACTCAAATTTGTCTATCCTGAGCCTCCAGCAAAGTGTCCATTGCAGTTTAGGCTTTTCTACTTGTTTCTTAGAAGATTTCTGCTCCTGAGCTTCTGCTCCAGTAAGATGTGTTAGTCTATGTACACCTGTCTCTTTAGTTTTGGTGCTAGCAATTTGTCTTGTGACCCCAATTCTCTTATGAAGCTAAGAATTCTGCGTTTTTGATTTTCAGTGTGTTCAGCTTTTATGAGGATGGGAGCAATGATTTCCAAGCTCTTTACGTGTTGGACCAGAAACCAGAAGTTCTCAACATGTATTTTTAGTTATGAATAATTAAAAACATACAAATGTCCATTACTGGGGGAGTGAATAAATACATCGTGTTATATTTATATAACAAACTACTTTACATCAAAAAATTAAAAATTAATGAACTAGAACTTTCTATCTCAATACTGATGAATATCATAAACAGTTTGCTAAGGAAATAATCAAATATATTTTGATACTATCTATATAAAGTTTAGAAATGCGGAAAAAATACGTTTAGGCATACATAAATATATAATAAAAATTATAAAGAAAGTCCAAAGAAATGCAAAGGAATAGTCAACTCCAAATTCAAGTTTGGAGTTATTGGAGGAGGGAAGGGGTATGATAAAATCATGGAGGGTTACACTGGGAACTTCCATAAAGTTGGTAACATGCAACTTCTTAAACTGGACAGGGTTTTATGGGCAGAAATATTTATATATTTTATTTTAAATATTGCCAAAAATGAACATACATACTTTGTAATACTATACAGCTATTAAAATGGATTAATTAGAATGATGTATACAGACTTGGAAAGATTCCCCCCCAAAAGCAAATCATATAACCATATGAATGAAATGAGCATATCTGGGTATATGTAGATACCATATACATGAGAGTTTACATATCAAACTTTTAATGGTGGCTACCTCTGAAGAGGACAGTTTCGCTTTGGAGGAAGAGAAATAAAAAAAAAAATTATGTTGGACTTTGCCTATTTACGTATTATTAGATTCTTTTATACTAAAGAATGTATTTACTACTTACATAAAGAACAAAATGGCATTGTTCCTCTGTCTTAAAATCAGCTTCGATCCTCTGTTTATTTGAATCATATCAGTGAGAGGGAGAAGCTCATGAAGAGCAAGGATATGGGGAGAAAGTGAGAAGGTGAGAATTACCAGGAAAACAAAGATTCAAAGTTCCAAATTGAAACAATAAAGTTAAGATGAAGAATTTCCTCTGTGTTAAAATTCATTACTGTAGGGGAACCTGGGTGGCTCAGTCGGTCGAGCCTCCGACTTTGGCTCAGGTCATGATCTCCCTGTTCAAGAGTTCAAGCCCCGCATTGGGCTCATTGCTGTCAGCCTGTCAGTGCAGAGCCTGTTTTGGATCCTCTGTCCCCCTTTCTCTGCTCCTCCCCTGTTTGTGCTGTCCCAAAAATAAACAAATAAATAAATAAAATTCATTACAGTAGACTAATCAAGGTACGGAATACCCCAGAATCTGTGAGCAGTAAATACTGTGATGAGTGCAATGATGGTTCAACAACCCAGGAACCTAAATTCTTTGGAAAAGAAATTCCAGGAATACCATTATAGTGCCCTATTAAAAGCCTAGTGGTTTTCTTTGCTGTGTACATTTGTAGAGTAAATCGTGGATATCGCCCAATGAACACCTCATTCAAAGAGATTCAAAGAGAGAATCTGCTGTCTGAAAAAGGTTTCCTTCCTTTGTAGTTGGTTAATAAATCTCAAAGAGGCACTGACTCCATATTTTGGATCTGCCTAGGAAAAGGACAAACACATCACTGGATACTTGGTTATGCTCTTGAGTGATTTGCTTAACATTTAAAGTTTTACAAGAGTTTAATACTCACATTTTGGAAATAGAAATTATAACCTTAAAATTTTGACCCAGTGTTGTTAAAACTAAAATATAGATCACAGAAATATTTTATAAACTTAGGAGGAAAGACTATTATTTATTGATACTTTGACATTTCAAAGTTATGATGACAGAGTTAGAATATTTATATTCAGTGACCATAGACTCAGAGTAAACTAAGTGCATGATAAGATACAAGTCAGAAGGGAGAAAAGGCTATTTACATTTATGAAGGCTCTATCTCTTGCTATGTCCTCACTATAATATTAAAAAAAGAGCAGAAATCTCCAGGAGATATTCAGTGGGAATTGTAAGTTAGTTTAGTGTTTGTTTTTCCTGGGATTTTAAATCGTTATTGTTTCATCTTCCAGGAACAGAACACTCGACCTTCATGAGGCACGCAAAACGTTGTATTTACAATTTTGTCTACAGAATGTATTTGCGACAAAAAGTGGAGTGTTTTCACTTAAATTGAAAATGAACTGGCCAATGGCTTGTGTTTCAACAGGTAAATTACGTCAACTGCTCTGTTAGTCTGAAAAACACTCAAACCTCTGGGTCTAGTTTTCTCCTGCAGATTACAAACAAAACATAACAGAGTCTCTAACAGAACACAATCCTACTTCAACACAAAGTTCTTTGACGATCATACCCAAAATCACCCTCTGTGTATATGTTGGCCTGATTTTCTTTGTTTTTTCTGTAAGTCAAAACCATTTAAGCTAACTTGGATGGTAACTTCCATATGACGAGGTAATATGCCTTTTCTAATTGGCTGTTCCATTCCACTCATGTCCACAAGTCCTTAGGCATTAATATCATTCTTTTAAGTATAAAAATCACTTTTTCTCAGCACTCATTTTCTTTTCTTACTGGCCATCTGACATGGAGAGTCCAAAAATATTAAGATATTAACATCTTAATATAAATTCAATTTTATCTTCATTGATAACTGCATTCGGAGAAAACAATTTCGAGATCTCTTCACATTTGCAATGTGGGGTTTCCACATTTTCACCTAAAAGGGAGAGAAAATTTACTTTCTGGATGTCAGAAAGCAAGCCAGCAAGAAAAGGACGGTGTGTTGTGCTTTCTGTAGAAATGATTTCTTCTAAGAAAATTACCTGTTAGAAGCAAGTAAATGAGCTAAAATCTAATCCTAATAACTAATAACAATAGTTGGCAATTAATATTTATTTACTGAAAGCCAGGCTTTATTTTAGAATGCTTTCCTTGCATTATCTATTTAACCTTTTCAGTAAACTTATGAGGTACAAAGTTACATCTCATCTTACTAAAGACAAAACTGAAAAAGAGGGAAAATAACTCACCCAAAGCCCTGAACTTGCGAGAAATCAAAGCTAGTTTGGATCAGGTCGGTCCTTTATTCTTACCATGACTGCTCCCAACATTCTACTCAGAAGTGTATGGTAGTGTCCAATCTGCACCCAGGATCCTTATTCAGTTGCAGTTGCTGCCAGTAAAACAATAAATCCACTTAAAACTGCAGTATGGGGGAGCCTGGGTGACTCAGGCAGTTAAGTGTCTGACTGTTGATTTTGGCTCAGGCCATGACCTCATGTTTCCTGGGATCAAGCTCTGTGCTGGGTTCTGTGCTCACAGCATGGAGCCTGCTTGTGATTCTCTCTCTCTCTCTCTCTCTCTCTCTATCTCTCTTTCTCTCTACCCATTCCCCATTCACACGTGCTCATGCACTCTCTCTCTCTCTCAAGATAGATAGATAAATAAATAAATAAATAAATAAATAAATAAATATAAATTGCAGTATGAACATCGAAAACAAACACATGCCAAACCTACAGTACTGTGTTCCCCTTTATTTCTAATACTTAGAAATGGAAGCTTAGGAGCTTTTAAATGTAGTTTTTCATATTTTTTCTCTATCTTCTTTACAATCTTTTTGTTCACCACATAGTTCATTATTCTTTTTCCTCCTGCTTCCCTACCTAGAAATTGACTTTGACTCTTTTATGTTGTTTCCTATAAAACGCTGCCCTGCTTTCCTTTTAAGATCAACTGTCCCACATCTCTGTCTGATAATGTTAACTTCTTATAGCATCCACGATGGAGCATATCTTTGAACTGTCATGGAAAGAATTTTATTTTCCTGTGTAAATTCTACTTGCTTCTATGCCACATCCTTTTATCCTTCTTTCCCATGTCCAACAATGGCAAAAGGCCAGTTCTAGTTTATATAAAATATAGTATATTTGCCACCTGGTGCTTTTCCTGATTTAAAAAATCAGTTTCTCAACATGATTTAAAATATTTTTTTTTATGGAGGCAATGTAGGTTCTTAGGAGAAACTTGGAAATGGTAAGGTATAATAACCTCTAGATTACTCAGTGACAGCTTTTAAACACTACCTTAATCACAATGGTGAACATTAATGAAGGTTTTTGCCAGATGAAATGGGAAGTTGAAGGTCACAGGAAGCTTGATATACTTAATAAAACTAACTTTGAGTTTCACAAGCATTAAATCAGATGGTTATGAACTATTTCCTTGAAAGATGGGGAGGAGATCATCAAAGACTCACATTTCACACAGCAGCCTTTTCCCACAGAAAGTAATAAATCCTATGCTGAGTGGTCCCCGATAACTACAAATGCCAAGATGTGGCCAGTTTCCACCTCAACGAACACGAACCAGCAAGGGTGTTCTTAGAATGAACTTTATCTACTGAAGAAACTTTGACCAGATCTGAATGTAATCAAAGAAAGAAGACCACAATTTCTCTAGTGTTTTACCTGTGTCCAATCCTGTCTTGGGTGGTTTCATACATTGTCATTTAATTGAAATCCCCTCAGTAACCTATTGAAGGTGCTGATACTGTTGTTTCTGTTTATGGAGATGACAGAACAGAGGCTTAAGATGCTAAACTTGGTTGGCAAATGGAGGAATGAGGATTCAAATCACTGGAATCTACAAAACAAACAAATGAAGAAACGAAGAGCAGAATCAGACCTCTAAGAGAACAAACTTGGTTGTCAGAGGGGGGAAGGTGAGGGAATGGGCAACATGGGTGAAGGGGAGGGGAAGATACAGGCTTCCAGTTACAGAATGATTAAGTCACAAAGATAAAAGGCACAGCATAGGGAATATAGTCAATGGTATTATAATAGTGTTGTATGGTGACAGACGGTAGCTGCACTTGTGATGAGCACAGCATGACATATAGAGATGTCACATCACTATGTTGTACACCTGAATCCAATGTAATGTTGTATGTCAACTATACTCAAAAAAAAGTAAAAACAAAAACCAAATCACTGCTCTATCCAACATTCAGCTGCCCCTCAGAAAACACAAGTGAGCCTCATTAACGATTGACACAGAAGGACCAAGCATTAAGTAAGTGCATGCAAACCAGAAATGTCTTTGTGTCCCCCAATACCAATTCTTTATCTTCGTTGATCCTTAACATGGCAGAATAAGGTAGTTTTGTGTTGTTGTTGCTTTTTTTTACTCTTGACATAATATTAGTATTTTCTCCTAAAATGTAAATGTTCTAGAAACAGGTTACAGACTATTCTATATCAGTCATTGATGTTTTAGTATGAATACCTGTTTCAACTTCTTTCTGGAAGGCAACTTTGAATAGAGGAAAGTAAAAGGGGTGCATTATGGGTAGGTTGAAAACACACTTTAAATACCAAACTGTTAGCTCTGTGTGGCTACCTTGTGGACAGAATATCAAGCACTTTCTCAATGGAATATTAGGAATATAAAGAATATTGTTCTAAGATAGCATCATTTAGTCTTCTTTATAGAACTTATTGAGTTTCCACAGTTCTAAACTTGATGGAGGAAATCTTTCCCAGTAGGTGGCTAACCCTTGTCCAGTATGTTTTAAAAGGAAGTCCATGTGTCTCCTGTCACCTGGGCTTATTTTACCAACGAGAAAATAGTCGTGATCTAACCTTTGGAAAACCTCCAGATTTCTATTTCTTTTCCAAGGAGCTTTCCGCTGTTTGTGAAGAGGAAAACTAAAGAGCCCAAGTCACTTACGTGTTTAAATAAATAAATAAATAAATAAATAAAATCAATCCAAAAGCTGTAGTGATTCTTTTCACTCATTTATCTCTAGTACGAGTATTAAGGTACTTTTCCTATGTCAACTAGTGTAAGAACAAAACTGTAACTAAAGGGAAAAACAGTGAGGAGCTTTTCAGCACTGGGAGAACAGTGCTTGATAGTATTTACTGCTTCATAAGTCAGTTTGGTAACCATAATTAATAATTAACGTTGTATCTCTAGACAACCTTTTTTTTTCTATTTGGGGGGTTTTCTATGCTATCCAAACACAGCTGATAAATGGAAAGCCCCGAAATCTACTTAATATCTAAAACATGCTTGTCTACAGTGGCAAGCAAGAAAGTGCTTACATATCATGTCTCTCAAGCCGTGGTGGAGGGTATTGTAGCTATGCTTCCTGCTCTGTCAGCTAAACCCACAGAAGATTAAATGCTATGTACATAAGAGCCAGTTAGCACAGGTCTGTCTCAGAGGCTGACAGGTGTTTCCATGAAATTTTGCCCCACCTGTCATAGTGCGCAGGGAAGCCAGCACCTGGCAAACTAATAAACAGCGCACTCTTTAATTGCATTGAGACAGCACAAGCGGCAGCTGCTGCGGCCAACATTGTTAAGTAAACAACAGGTTTTGCACCTGCTGGAGCAAAATCCTGACCTTACTATGGTCAGTCATGTGACACCAGGTAACTCAGGCAGCCCGTCGTGACGACGCAAGTGGCCTAGGAGATCAGGAGCAGTCCATCTGCACTGATGCTTACCCTGGGTCATGTGATATTGGCCCCCTGGTTGCCTCTAGAGGTCATTTAATTCAGCCCCTTCATGTGAAAATCAGAATAATTATATTTGGCTTGTGGACAGTTCCTTTTAGTTCTTCCTTCCTTCCTCTGCCTTCTTTTGAGGATGATAATGAGAAAAAACATGACTTAGGTCTAATTTTCCATTTTCTATGTTATCAACAATACCTATTTACAGATCCAGAATGGAAGATGCCAGTCGGCCAGATGAACATTCTACCAGGGACTGCTCAAAGCTTTCAGACCATGACCAGAATCATGAGGCTGAGGCAAAATATATTTGTAAACAAATAGGACAGCCACCTTTTGCAAAAAGAGATCGTTTTCTCTGTTTTTAATGTTTTATTTATTTTTGAGAGGGAGAAGGAGAGAGAGAAAGAACAAGCAGGGGAGGGACAGAGAGAGAGGGAGACAGAGGATCGGAAGCCGGTTCCATGCTGACAGCAGACAGCACAAAGTGGGGGTCTAAACCATGAACTGTGAGATCATGACCTAAGCCAAAGTCAGATGCTTAACTGACTGAGCCACTTAAGCACCCTCAAAAGAGATAATTTTCAGTGTTTTGTGACCTTGTATAGATATCCCTTTACTATGAACTGAGACTGGCCAGCTCAGTTTTTATCTGCTGACACAAGAGTGAAGTCACATTTAATTCTCCCTCCTACTGGATACTCCCCCTTACCCTCCACATACACACATAGGCTACGCTGAGGTTTTTAGCAGACCTGTCCCAAGGCTCAGTGGCAACACAGGTCAGGCTTTAGGGAATACAGGCCAGAAAGTGGAACACAAACAGGGAATGGAGAAACATGGCCCCAAGGCATTTATGAGAATTTGACCCCTTGTTCACAACTTCCGTATGCTGTTGAAGTCTCTTGTAATGGATGAGGCATTGGTTTTGATCGAAACACACATGCACGTCTAGGTGGGAAAATATAAACTACATAAGGCTATTTCATATGCCAAATCATTTGATTCTCTCAAACTCAGCATATTATATATGCTGAGCTCAGCATATTCTTATATGCCATGTAATCCTCAGAAGTCTCTGACTTGACTATTTTCTGAAAACAGTAAAGGAAAAGGCTTTGGTTGATCAGAGAGGTAGTACATTTCCAACAAGTGAAACACAAAATAAGCAAAGCCTTGAGAAGGAAAGAAAAAAAGGAGTATTGTGAAGCATGGGTGAAAATATACGAGAACATGCGATGTGTTTGATTCTCCTATTTTAATCATCACAAGCACTCAGAAAAGTCAACCGCGTAGAACAAAGATCAGATGGGCCTGAAGGCAAGTGATCAAAAGTCCGTTTCAGAGCCTAAAGCCAACAAAGTGTTTGCCTATACCTTGTTTATGCATGTTGATCAAAAAGAATAACGCAATTGTGAGCTAGTCTAAGTTGAAGAACATTTCCAATGAGATAAATTAATTATGTATTACTATTGATTCGGGACATTTCTGCAAAATCAAAGTATATTTCTTTTTCCTTAACATTTCTAAGAATCTTGTAATAACTCCACAAAGTTGTTACTAAACCAAACAACATTTTTTTAAATAGCATTCGTGAAGTAGCTGGTCCAGTTGCTATATCAAACACATGTATTCATATACTTAAAATAACATACAACTTATGTTCCTCATATATAATAAATGAAGCATAATGATAAGAATGTAAATTTTCATGTTTGGGCTCTCTGCTGGGTCATACTAACCACATTAGAAGACTAGTAGTGTACAAATGGAGAGAAACAAACCCAGAAATGAATGGGGAAAGCTCTAGGGGCCTGTTGAACCCAATCTACTGAAGTTCCAAAGAACAATTAGATTATTTTATCCAATATTTATAGATTATAAAAGTGAAGTGTGAAGAAAAGAATTTCTATTCAAAATAGAATAAATAAAAACAAAGGCAGAGATAAGTGATACTGCACGTGGGTGAGAAAGGTAGATGGCAGGAAGGAGGGAACACTAAACATAGTTTTAGGAGAGGCTAATATCTATATGGCAAAGAAAAATCACCTTTTGTGAGGAACAGGAAATGGTATGCTAGGCTTTGTAGCCAAAATTTTGTCTTACATGCACTAGAACCTAAATCATTATTCAATTACAAATTTTATAAGTTGTGATGAGGTTTGATTTACCTGCAGTAAGTTGCACATTTAAAATATACAACTGAATGAGTTTTAACAATTGTGTATACTTATATAACTACCACCTTAATCAAAATATGGAGCATTTCTATTACTCAAAAAAGTTCTCTCATGCCAACAATCCCCTGCTCCCCTCTCATCCTCAATAGGCAACCAATGATCAAAATTCTGTAACTATATTTGATTTCACCTGTTATAGAGTTCTTTTTTTTTTTGTTACAGACGTTCTTATAAATGGAAGCATGCAGTATATATTCTTTTATCATACTTTGCCCAACATGTTTGAAAGACTCATCTATGGGACTGTATCAGTATCCTACTTATTGTTATTGCTGACTAGTGTTCCATTGTATCAATATGCTGTAAATATTTATTTATTCATCTATTAACAGACACTTGGATTGCTCCCAAGTTTTTGGCTACTATGAGTAGGATGCTACAAATATTTAAATACAGATATATGTGGATTTCATTTTCATTTAGGTTATCTAGTTCATTGGTATAAAGTTATTTTAACATTCATAATATTTCCAATTTTTAATTTTAAGTTTTCCTGCTTTCTTTGTTTTAATTGAGGACTATTAGGATTTCATTTTATCTCTCTCTGGGTTTTTTTTTTTTTTTTGTCTTGTTTCTCTGACTTTGGTTCATTTGTTCGCTTGTTTTGTTTGTTTGTTTGTTTGTTTTTTAATGGATGAACCAGAGTTTATACTTCTAAGGCATTTACTCTAGTTAGGGTTATCAAAGAGCTCTCAAATAAAAGAAGGCTAATTTTCTGAGGCACTGGAGTTGGAAACTATGGCAATCCACTGTGATGGAGTATAGTATTTCATACACAAAATGAGAATCTTTCCACTTCCTCCTATGCTAGATATCACTGTATTGACTTGGCTCCAAATTCATCCACATTTTGCTGCTCTTTTTTTTTTTTTTTTTAATTTTTTTTTTCAACGTTTATTTATTTTTGGGACAGAGAGAGACAGAGCATGAACGGGGGAGGGGCAGAGAGAGAGGGAGACACAGAATCGGAAACAGGCTCCAGGCTCTGAGCCATCAGCCCAGAGCCCGACGCGGGGCTCGAACTCACGGACCACGAGATCGTGACCTGGCTGAAGTCGGACGCTTAACTGACTGCGCCACCCAGGCGCCCCAGCTGCTGCTCTTTAATAATATAGCTGACCTATAAATATTTTTTTTTGTGAACGGACACCATGTTAAGCTTTGTCAGGTGAATGTACTGAAGAGATACTGGAAGAGGAAGGTCTCTTTCCTGGGTTCCGATGTATCTTCTTTCCTCTAGGCTCCTGCACTGTGTGATTTCTCCAGCACCCAGCAGCCAGCAGTACCCCTGGCATCCACAGGAGGTCCTATGGGTTCAGTAGTCAGTTCTCTGAGGGCAGCTTGCTCCAGCACGACAGAGGGCAGAGTTCCAGCAAGTTCCACCAGTACAGCACCTTGGTGACCTCTCTGCCTTGCAATGAGCTACACCATGCCATGAGTAACAAGTTTTGGATACTGGGTTCCAGGACTGGGTCTCTTCCTTGGGCTCTCTATCTTAGCCCTGGGTATAAATGGAATAAGTAAAAAGTGTTCTTTTATTTCTCCCTAGACCCTCCCCTCACTACATTCTCTGTTAAAGGTAATAATACAGATTGAGCATGAAGGAAAAAAAAAAAAACAAACTCTGGGCCAGGTAGCTTGAAATCTGACTTGGTTTATTCTCCTGTTGGGTCCAGTTTCCAGACCTGAGTTAATTCACAGACCCAGAGCCCCTGGATTGAAGAAAAATTCTGGTCCCCATGAAGAAGGATCCTGCACCATTGTTACAGCTGCATACTATAAATCTTTACTGAAGGCTTCCCGCAGGGACCTGTGGTCATTTACTAGAGGTATTGTGCATTCATGAACTGGATATACCCAAACCTTTGGAGAATAACTGGACTTTGGCTCTGAATTGAAGGTAATACCTGGGGACCCAAAATGCCAATGTGGTCAGGTGATAGATGGAATATTAGCTCCAGTCCAATTTAAAATGATCCAAGTTAGTCCCTAGACCCATCTTGTGAGTATGTACCCAGCTCCTAAATGTAAAATTAGAAGAGAGATGTGCAATGGTCAGAATCCGTATATTGGCTCTCTGGTTCATAGAGTTGGGACCATTATTATATAAAGGGCCAAGAGAAAGCCCTTGGAACTTCTCCCTCCCTGCAAAGGTAGGATACCAGAAGCAACACTGCATCACTGGGGGAATTTCAGATATTAATGTCATCATCAGATATTTGAATGAAGCAAAAGTGGTGAAATCTGTAATATCCATATATTACTCAACAATTAAACCTGGAGAGAAATCAGGCAGACCTTGGAGAATGAATATAGATTTCTGTAAGCTTACTAAGGTGGTGATTTCAATGGAAGCTGCTATCCCAGACATAATATCTTCACTGGAACAGCATGGGTCTTACCACTCCATATGTAGCTATTCATGGGCAAGCCAGAAGTATACCTTCAGAGACCTCTTTTAGGTCTCCTGCTCTTGGAAGAAGTATGATCTGTAAAGATCTTGATCTTTTTGACATTCAGTAAAATACTGCATCGGTCTACTATATTGATGGTATTTGCGTATTAGATGTAACCAACTGAAAGTAGCAAGGATGTTAGATGCCTTAGTAAGATATATGCGAGCTAGAGGGGGCCATGTGGACAAAAATTGAGGGGCCACCTCAGTGAAACTTCTGAGGGATCGGTGGTTTGGAGCATGTAGAGATACCTCGTTCAAGGTGAAAGATAAATTGCTGTACCTTACATCACCTGCCATGAGAAAAAGATACTCAGTAGGCCTTTTTAGATTTTGTTGGTAACTTATATTACATTTGAGTGCAGACCTCAATACATTTAGAGACTCGTCCATGAGACACCAGTTTTTAGTAAAGACGAGAGTCAGAGAAGGCTCTGGTACAAGCTCATTGTGGCGCCCAATCTCCTCTATCACTTTGGCCTTATGATTAAGCCTGTCTTATGGTACTCAGGAGCAAATAAGGCTGCTGCATGGAGACCCTGGCAAGAACCACAGGGGAAAACCACAGTGCGTATCTCTAAGATACTGGAATATCTATATCTTCATCTATATACTTCTATACATCTATATATACTTATAGCTATATCTAATAGAGATGACTACTCTTTTCTTCAAAAACAGATTCTTGTTCTGATTTTCTACTGAGCCTTGATAGAGACTAAACACCTTAGAGTGGGACATCAGGTGACTGTGTGGGTGGAGTATACCTTCATGAACTAGGTTGTTGGAGCCACACAGCCCTACGGTGGGAAACCAGCAGCCACAACAATCTATCATCAAATGGAGATGGTATAAACATTGTGTATAAGAGACTATGCTTGGGCAGGTCTAGAAGGTATGGGTAAGTTGCAGGAGGCAGTGGCATGGACTCCTTCAACATCAAGTAATGTTGCGTTGCCTCTCAAATTCATACCTGTGGCCTCCTGGGATATTTCTTATGACCGGTTGTCTGAAGGGGTAAAAAAAAAACACCTCAAGTCTGATTTCCAAATGGGTCTTTACAACATGATAGTTCTAATTTAAAGGGGATAAATACAGCATTTGAATCCCACAGGACATCCCACTAGAATCCCTGAACGACATTAGTGAAAAAAATCTTTGCAACGGGCAGGACCTTGAGCAGTTCATCTGGTGTTCACTCTGTCTGGAGTGAGAGGGCCAGAAGTACAAATCTATGTGATTCCTGAGCAGCTGCTAACGATTTGGCTGAAGGGTCAGGAACTTGGAAAGAATATAATCAGAACATTAATGACAAGTATTCTGGGGAAGAAGTTATGGATGGGGAGCAAGGGCTGTTGCAAGAAAGGCATGACATCCTACCCAGGTCCTTCTCTCCCCATCTCCCCTACTGAACCAAAGTGTTAAATGAGGCTGGATGGGGATAAGTCAATGTGGACAGCCTTAGAACACTAGACAGAAACTTTCGTATCTGGGGAAGGAAATGAAAGTTACCTTTCCTCTTGGCAGTTGGGCAGTGCTGGGCCCAGAATTACAGCTTAAAGGAAGACAGGTGCCCTGGGAAGGCCACCTTCATGCCACCCAAGGACAGTGTCTGCCTAACTGAGACACTGAGACTGAGGCATAACAAGAACCATTCCTGCAGGTGTTTTTTTTTCTTCATATCTATCAATAAACTAGTTCTAAAATTTAAACACAAAGCCAAAGGAGCTAGAGTAGCTGAAACAATTCTGGAAGGGCAGGCAGTGATTGGAGGCATTTTGTTGGCTTTTTTCTTTAGCCTACTTTTAAGATTTTTCTCTATATCACTGGCTTTTCAGCAGTTTAACTAGGATGTGCCTGGATGTGGTTTTCTTTGTATTTATCCTGAATACGGGAGTTGTTATTTTCTTTTTAAATCAAACCTGGTCATTTTTATCCTATATTTGTTCAAATATTCTTTTCCCTTTCATTCTTTCTCTTGTTTTTTTTCTCCTATTCCAATTATATGAATATTAACCTGCTTGATATTAGCCTATTGGGGTTCTGTTCTCACGGTTTTAATTTTTGTCTCTTTGCTTCCATTGGATGATTTCTGTTGGCCTGTTTTCAGTTTCAATGGTCCTTATTTCTGTTTAGTCTGGTGTTAGCCCCCCTGCCCACCCCACCCCAGTAGATATTGTTATTCCAAATATATATTCATCAGTTCTCAGTTCTCCATTTGGTCTTTTTATAGGGCTTCAAATTATTTCCTGAAATTCTCTGTCTCTTCATTCATTGTATCTATGCTTTTCTAAGGATTTTTTAACATTTATTACAGCTATTTGAAAGTTTTGTTTGATCATTTCTATATCTTAATTATCTATATGTTTGTATTTTATGGCCAATTTTTCTCATTAACTATGAGTCTTCCTGCTTTTTTGCATGTCTTTTTTATTCTTTTTTATTGTATGTTGGGCAGTCCACCTAAAGACTGTGTGTGTATATTATTTGTTCCTTTTTTTGTATTAAAAAAGACCACTTTTTTTTCTGTTAATGTTATATACCTAGGGTGATATAGGGTAAAAAGCTGTTCAACTTGATTCGGTCAAAGGCTGAGTTGGTTTGGAATGAGGTGGCTTTAATTCCTTTAGCAGAGCTTTGGAATTAGAACACCAGGAATTTAATAGATCTCTCTATCTCTCTCTGCTTGTCAGCCCCGTTTCAAACAGCACTGATATATTTGATCTCATCATAATTTGACTTGGGTAGTAGTTGGTTATGACTTTGATTAGACTCCCTTCATCTCCGGCTTCAACTGGCTTGACACTGAGTTAGTTACAGTAGGATCCAAAACGCACAATACTGGAAGACCTAAAGACTTCATATCTGTGAAACCATGAGATTATGAGACCAGGAGGCTTCAAGACTATAGGAATGTGGATCATAAAGCGGCAGAGATTTTCCTTTTTTCAGCCCCACTCCCAGCTTCCCCTGACTCATCAGAATTCCTATGTAATTGCAATACTTGGTAGAAAGAATTGTCTCTGCTTTTGAAGCTCCGGCAGTTTCAAATCCAGCATGCTAGTACATGGGCATGTTAAAAGGTAGCTGGTTTCTTCTTTTTCCAAACACTGTGCAGGCTTGATCGTCTACCCGTCCTACTGCCTCCCTCAGCAACTGTCCTACCTACAAACATATTAGCTGTCTCTTTCTCACGTAGAAAGGGCTTGCTTCTCTGGAGTTTAGTTCTTTTGGGTTTATTGGTATCCAAAGATCTTTACTAGCTTTAAAGAAATATATGATCTTAAAAAAAGGGGGGGTGGTGGGGGAAAGGGAGTGCCGGGGTGGCTCAGTGTCTGACTTCGGCTCAGCTCATGATCTCATGGTTTGTGGGTTCGAGCCCTGCGTTGGGCTTTGTGCTGCCGGCTCAGGGCCTGGAGCCTGCTTTGGATTCTGTGTCTCCCTCTCTCTCTGCCCCTCCCTCGCTCACGCTCTGTCTCTCTCTTTCTCTCAAAAAATAAATAAACATTGAAAAAAAATTTGTTGCTGTTGTTGCCTAGCGATTTCTTATTGTTTCAGTGAGAGTAAGGATTATCAAAAAAGACTATAGATATAGAGTGTCCATGCCTAAGCACAGAAAAATACCTTTATTAAGGTAAAGGTCAGATACTGAAACTAATAAAAGTTAATTTTGAAAAACAAAAAGCTATAAATCCCCCTACTTCCTTTTTAAGTATTTATGCTGAGAAGTAAAATTATCACTGATTTCAGACCCCAAAGGTAATCATTATTAACATTTTGGTGAACATAAGTTAAAATATTTCTCCCCTGGAATTTTTTGCTACGTCTTATATGGATATAGCCGTATGTTCATATAATCATATCTATATATTTATTGAAAAATATAATAATACAACACATATTGCTTTTTAACTTGCTTTGCTCGCTATTACCTTCCAAATCAAAACATACAGATTTTTTTTCTTAATTGCTATGGAGAGAGCCATTGCACTGGTAAGCCATAATTTATAACAGTCCTCTACTGAGAACCTTTTATGTTGCCTCCACTTTTCACTGCCTTTAATATTCTTATAATTATATATTTAAACATTCCTAAAAGAAAGATTTCTAAGACATAAAATGTGGGTTTTAATAGATAAAAGGGCAGTTTTGTAAGTTCAAGGAATAAGGTGAAACTATTGCATCTGATTTAATGTTCGAGCTATTTTTTTTTAATTTTCTTAAAATTTTTTTAATGTTTATTTTTGAGAGAGACAGAGACAGAGACAGAGACAGAGCATGCGTGGGGGAGGGGCAGAGAGAGAGAGGGAGACACAGAATCTAAAGCAGGCTCCAGGCTCTGAGCTGTCAGCACAGAGCCCGACGTGGGACTCAAACTCATGGACTGTGAGATCATGACCTGAGCGGAAGTCTGATGCCCAACTGACTGAGCCACCGAGGCACCCCTTAATGTTCTAGCTTTCATGTCTTCTACCTAGTGGTTATTCATATAAATGCCTTAATCATTGTTTACAATAGCCTGTGGTTAAGCGTTCTTTTGGGCCAATTTTTTTGGTTTCTAAAATATTTAATACATAATCATAAATGCTTGAAATATTACAGTCAAGTGCAGTAGAAAGAACAGGGGCTTTATGAGGCGTATGTAGCCATGAATCCCCAGTGGGTGATGCACCTGCTGTGTGTAAATTGAACATAGTGACAACTCTTTGTTTCACAGTTGTTGTGAGGAATAAAGGAGTATATTTGCAAGGCACTTAGACACTGCATAGGTATATACTCAGTAATTCGTAGCAACCATCACTATCTTTCTGGAACTGTTGATCCCAATGGAAAGAGGGTAAGGACCAGAAAAAATTAAATTGAAAAAATTAATTATTAACAACTAACATATGGCTAGAGATAAAAATCAGTGCAATAATACATACGAAGGATAAATCAGGGTAATGAAATGCCAATTTTGCTTTTACATTTCTGAAGTGGTTAAAATCAATACTAAGGAAATTAGATTGAAATAATGGGTAATCAATTCTTCTCTTGAAAGGTAAGACCATCTTGAAAGGACTTGGATACAGAAAAGAAGTTTTAGGAAAAATATACTTTCAAAAGAGCAGAGTAAAGCTTTTGATCTCAGAGATAGAAAAAGCTGATGGCTGGGAAAATAGTCGACAATTTAAAAACAAATGATGTCCTTATATACGGGGTAGATTTGTTTACTAAATATCCAAATAAGCAAACAAACAACCCCCGTTTCATACTGTACTGCTCAACTACAGAAAGCCAAACCAAACAAACAAATTGCATTCTTTTCCCTTTTTATCACATGGAATCAATCCAAATTTAAGTCCAATTTATAGACGTTTTCTGCCAAAATTACCAGGGCTCAGTGACTGTACTACACCCGTCTTCCTGTAGAGAGTGGAGTCACAATGGCTAGAGAAATGGATCCTCCTAAAATGAGGCCACGAGGGGAACACTCCCCTGGGACACCATATGACATGGTGAGATGGGAAGGAGCCTGACCTACCGGCCATCCCCTCTTAAGTAACAAAAACACCTGAGATACTCAATTCTCTGCGTCTGCCCATCAGAGACTTTGCTCAACTGTTCCTGCCAAGCCCAAGAGAGAGAGGCCTTCTAAGCAAGGACTGACAGTCCCTGTCCACTGTCCTCTCTGACGCATTCAGAATGTCAGCTATGATTTCCATGTCACCAACAGAGTAATTAATTGCAAATGGAGGGAACAAACTGAACTATGGGGAAGAAATATGGGTAGCATCTCCACCCAGACCCCTTTAGTGGGAACAGGAGAAGGGTATCAGATCTAGCTGTCTACTTCCACCAAATTTGCCCTTGCAAGTCCAGATACAGTGAAGTAGAGAATGGTGAGTGTTGCAAGGATCCACTAATGAGCCGGCAGTGCAGACAAGGCCTCTGCAAGCAAATGTTGTGCTCCCTCCCACTCAACCTCATTCTGTGCATGGAAAACACAGCAACCACCACTCAGTGACCGTGCTGTTACTGAATTTCTCTGTACATGAAGAATAAATAATAAATTAGCTGTAACCATGGAAATATGGCCTGATACTTAAAAAAAAGTATTTTCTCTGCAAGGGTTAGCATGCACATTCTCTGTATTGCAAACTCTACCCTCACTCAGTTTTTGATAACTGAGGAACAGGAGCTTTTAACCAAGCTAGATTTTATTCAGATTTCCTTGGGAGCCCTGTCTTACAGTGTTTGGGAAAGTTCTTCTTCTTTTTTTTTAATGTTTATTTTTGAGAGAGAGAGAGAGCGTGCACACGAGCAGGGGAGGGGCAGAGAGAGGGAGACACAGAATCTGAAGCAAGCTCGAGGCTCTGAACTGTCACCATAGAACCCGACATGGGGCTCGAACTCATGAATCGTAAGATCATGACCCGAGCTGAAGTTGGACACTTATTTGACTGAGCCACTCAGGCACCCCTGTTTGGGAAAGTTTTAACACAAAGCAGGGAGCATCATATTATCTCAATAAGTATTGTTTTTAGGTCTCACCAGTAGGCTAGAGAAGAAACCCCATAATGAGAAAAATTGCACGGAAAACAGATCTACATACAGTCCACTGTTATTTGTTATTCAGGGATATACTTACACAGTGTATGTGCTGTGCTTTTCTTCTTCACCTTACACTATCCATTAGCTGTCCTACCAGAGAATATACCAAAATTAAAAAGAAATGGATAGAGTTATATTTCATTAGGTGTCAAAGGTGTGGTTAGCACAAAGTTACCATCTTGAAACAAAGTTACTGCATACCATTGTGCTAGGCAGGGAGGAAAGGTCAGGAACCTAAAAAGCCTCTACTTTGTTCAAAACAAATCCGTGTATTGTTCTCACTAAGATTTTCTTTTTAATTATAAAATACTAATAGTTGTAGAACATCCTTAATTCATTTATTTGTTCATTCAACCAATCAACCACCATTCACTAAGTGTGTGTGTGTGTGTGTGTGTGTGTGTACCCTGGATTATGCTAAGAGCTGAGAACTAGGACTAGGACACTCCCTGCCCTTCATGGTTCACAGCCTGGGAAAGAAACTGAGACTGACACCCCTAGTGAGTTTCAAGCCCTGGACAATATTCAGGGGTTGTGTCTTGCAGCAAACATGCAGGAGGTTTCTGAACTGTATTTTATAAATGAGGACACCAAGGCTCCAAGACGTGAAGCTATTTACTTGGGGACGTTTGGCTACTAAATAGAAAGGGTGAGATGCAACCCAGTCCTTGTGACTCACGCTCTTCCCACTGTGCCACACTGCCTCTAAAGGGAGACACGAAGGCGGGCATAGGACAGCCCAGGGGGAGATGGACAGCTTGGCAACACAATGCACTGTGTCTTCTGCCCTCTAAAACAGTACATGCAGGTTAATCAGAAGGAAAGTCAGTATTAGGCCTGCGTGTTTTTATATTTCTGCCTGACATTCCAGATAAAAGTCTTTAATTCTGAGCATCTTTGAGAACACAAAGCCTTGGAGCTCTGAAGCATTGATTCACTAAGTGCTTCTAATTAAATGGTTTAATAGTCAGTCCTTACCTAGTAACAGTCATGAAAAATTTACATATGCTGTCAATGCCCCACCCCCTCACTCTCCACAGATTCTGTCTTTTCCAAGAGCGAGTGGACTGTGCTCTCCCCTGCCCCCCAGACTTCTGTATTTGTGCTCTCCTAGCTTCTTTTCTTCTAATCGAAATCCCTCTAAAGGCCAACATTAACAACCCACTTCTACTCCACTTTTCCCAGTTCTTTGTTCCTCTAGTATCTCCTCACTTCTCTCTATCTTCAACATCTGCCTCCCACCAACAACCCCCCACCCCCCTCCCCCGCCCTGGAGGAAATTCAGTTCAATAAACATGGGAAAGTCTCTTCCATTTAAAAATAAAAAAGAAAGCAAAACAGAAACAGAACCAAAAACCCTCTTAACTTTCCATGAGCCCTTTTGTATTGTTGTCTTCCTTTTTTTTTCTCAGTTCTGGGAAGTTTTGTCCGTATATGCTGTGTTCAATTTCTCACATTTAACTCACTCCTCACCACTGGTGTTGTTGCCTCTGGCCATTCAAAAAAAACCCAAACAAACAAACAAACAAAAAACACCTCTGAATTATTGTAGAATTCTGTGTGTGTGTGTGTGTGTGTGTGTGTATAAAATGTATCACAAAATGCTTTGGAAAATCTCAACCCCATGATTCCAAATGTTCTGGACATCTTTAGATCCTGACTTCTACTGGTGCTTTTAGCTGCGTATGATACTGCTGATAACTTGCCTTCTATGACATGTCTTTTTGCTCCTTTTTTACTCAAACCATCACTTCTTAGTCATATTTTGGAGTGCTTATTCATCCTGTCCCATTTGTGTAGGGGTTCCCCGAGTTCGGTCCTCAGACCATCAGTTTCTTCTCTCTACACGCTATCCCAGAACATTCTCATTGATTCTAATGTTATGAATAATTATAAGTTGATGACACTCTAATATTTAGGTTTTACAAAGCTTCAGAATCATTTGTTCATTTGCATACTACAATTACAGTTTTCATGTCTCACGAGCACATCAAAGACAATATGTATCAAGTTGAATTTTACACCATCTCCCTACATGGGTTGTCCCCCTTTGTTTGATAACCCAGCTCTTGATGCTATTCTACGGTCAACACTGAAAGCCAAGGGTTCCTGTGGTCTCATCCTTCCCTGTCTTTTATCCACCCCTTTTCCATAACACTCATCCTCTAAAGGGGTTCCCAAATCCTACTTAGTCTAGCTCTCAAATCTCCCCAATCCATCTCTTATTAATTCTGCTACCATCTCTTTCCTGAACTACCGCAAGGTTCTCTATGAGCACCTCCGTCCTTACTCTCCTTGTTCTTTGCAGTGACAAGAGAGTAGTTTATCCAAAACATAAAACCAACCATGTCTCAGCGTTGCTGAAAATCCCTCACCAGCTTACACCCACCTCTGGGATAAAGCCCAAACTCCTAAGTGAGGCACAGGAGGCCCTCCGGTCCCCGCCTCCCGTATCCCTCTCCAGCCTCCACCCCATCACCAACCTTACTTGTACTTTATGCTCCAGCAACAATAAATTGCTTAAAATTTCCTGTCTATGCCATACTCTCATCTATCTTTATACTCTTCCTTTGCTTGAAATATTTATCTCCATTTTCTTTGCCTGGATAAGCTCTACTCAATATTCAAGTTTCAGATTCAGCATTGCTTCTCCAAAAGCGATTTTCACCCCCAAATCTAACCTAAGTGATAATTTTCTGTGCTCCAATAGCTACCCCTCTATCATAGTATGTATCACATTATTTTGAAATTTCTGTTTCAATGCCATCTCCCCATCTAAACTAAAACATCTTGAGTACACTGACCATTTGTAATTAGTTGCTTATTTTTGTAGCCTACCCCAAGGGCTTGCCTATAATAGGAACTTTATGCTGAAATATCCATTAAAGCTTTGCTGAAATGTCCATGGCAGCTCTGCTCCTGAGGAATTTGTTCTTCTATGTTTTAGTTATTAAAAAATGAGTCTAGTTCTGTGGTCTAACTGAACCAGATGGAAGATTCACAACATTCCCAAAACAGCATACTGTTTCTTTGATTACTTTTAGAATAATCAAAAACATCGTGGCTCGTTTGCTGTGAGTTTCCTTTTTTGGAATCTCTATTATTTTTTCTCAGGATTATTTTGAGATGTCCCCAAAGATACCTAAGGCATAGTTCTCCAAGGGAGAAAACAACAACCACCACAGAACTTTATCCATTATTAATGCTTTGAGGGAAAACAAAGAACTTTACAATGAGTAATAGGCTAAAACATTATTGAGATAGCTCTCTAATATTTGCTACTATCCTTTTACTGCATAATTAAAGTATCCAGTTTAATAATATCTAGAAATCTAGATGTTAGCTACTTCTTGGCTGAAAGTTTTCCATTCAGTGCCCCAAACACACGTAATATATATTCTTGAATTATAGGATTAGTATTATTTTATGTGACAGTGATTAGTGATTATTTTTAGAGTCTCAAATAATAAAACCTCATTTTTGTGATGATTAGAATTTTGCAAATGGTTTGCAGAGACATTATCCCATCTTTAAGAGAATGCTTTAATAGATATTGATATACCTATTTTATAGCTGTAAAGCTGAGAGGCCATTGAGAATATTAAGCCAATGTATTTTATTCCCTCCATTGAATCATATTTCTATGTGGTGTTCTGCCACTATAATTTCTAAAAAAGAAAAGGGATGAATGACCCACTGGAAAGAAAGAGGCCATCCTGTAGGGTAAAGCCACAGCAAAATGACTGAACAAGAGAAGAGTCCAGACTTTTTGGACCTGGGCAATTCCTGGGATGAAGAAGGATATACAGTGTTACAGCTGATGAAGAGACAAGATTCTCATGGCCTCCCTCCTTTTGAGATAAAAGTCCACAAACAAAAGTGTTAGAAATGTTGGGGGGAAGTCAGGGACAGAGGGGTTTTGGCCAATTGACTAAGATTCTGAGAAAGACTTGTCTCCCAGATGAGCCTCTGTCCTGATTGGAGTTACGGGAAGGATGGTCAGATGCATCCCTAAAGAGGCTGTGCAGGTCTGAAGTTTCATCAAGGTTAACGTGGGGCTGGGTCAGCAGAGAGGACTACCAAAGGTCATGGACCCACCAGCCACAGACCTCAGCTGCCGACATTTGTTAACCAGGTATGCAAGTGACACCTCTGGGAAAACATGATAAGAAACAGAGCACAACAAAAAAACATATACAAGGACTCCATTATATCTCTCTACTATAGAATCACATATACCCCTTCTCCCAGATGCCCAGAAGCTATCTTAGAAACGAGCAGGGGAAGAAGAAAGGAATTCTTTGGTTTGCAGATGGGTTTTCATGCACAATATTGAAGTATGATTCATAGAAGAAGAAAAAGTTGTATTTATGAAAAATTCCTACTCCGCAAAAGACATTATAGGCTAATTAAAACACAAGCCATGGTTTTGGAGAAAATATTTCTGAACACAATTTGACAATGTACATGTATTGACACTATATAAACAACTCTTAAAACTCAACAATAAACAAATAACTCAGTCAAAAAATGGACAAAAAAATCTGAACAGAGGAATTACCAAAGACCATATGGAGATGGCAAATAACCATATGAAAATACAAACATCAAATGCCATTAGGGCATTGTGAATTAAAACCACAAAATGCCATTATACATGTATTAGAATGGTTAAACTTCAAACCTGACAACACTAAACACTGGTGAGAATGCAGAGCAACAGCAATTCTCATTCATTACTGGTGGGAATGCAAAATGATACTAGATTTTGGAAGATAGTTTGGCAAATTCTCATAAAGTTAAATGTAGCTTGACTATGTAATCTACCAATTATGCTCTTATTTACCCAACTGATATTTAAAATTTAGGTTCACACAAAAACCTACATGCAAATGTTTAGAGCAGCTTTATTCATAATCATCCAAACTGGAAGCAATGAAGATGTTATTTAATAGATGAATGGATAAACTATGGTACATCCATTCAATGCAATATTATTTGGTGATAAAAAGAGATGAGCTATCAAGCCAAGATTCCTTTCAATTATATGCATTCTAGAAAATATATAACTATAGAGGCAGTACAAACATCAGTGGTTGCTAGGGGTTTGAGAGAGGAGAAAAAAGGTGAATAGGTGAAGTACAGGGTATATTTAGAGGAGTATAATTATTCTGTATTATACCATAATGATGGATATATAACATGCATTTATCAAAATGCATAGAACAAAGAGTGACACTAATGTAAGCAAATTACAAAATAATAATTTATGAGGCCAGGGGATTTCAGGATAGTGTAATGTATGAAATAGTATATATATATATATATATATATATATATATATATATGTAATATATGCAGGATATTACAAATGTGTAAGACAACTTCACTAATAAGGGTTGTAGGAAAATGTGCTGACCTAAGTGACTTTGGAAATGAATGGTTTGTTAGACTAAAGGTAAGATGAACTTGCCTTGTACTCTAGTTGATAAAATTGCTTCCTATTTTGGTACAGGAATGCACTTCTGATACTGCTATACGTGTATACTGGAGCTGGCTATTAAATAAATGGATGGCAGATGGAGGGAGCCAGCTTTCTCACTGTAGAGTGAGAATTTAGAGATAAGCAAGAAGAGACTAGGATGATCCATGGAATAATGGATTCGAATTGGAGATATTACAACGAAGTTACATTTAACTTAATATAGAAATGGATACTTACCCGTAAAAAAAATTTTATATAGGTGCACATAAGTTAGAATACCCCCTTTTTTACATGCTCTAGAAGCAATGACAACCCAACAGCAATGAGCACACCTACTGACTAGATCTTGGTTTCCAATACTATTCTCCAATAAAAGGAATAAAGGTTCCTTGGAGAAATGGCTGATTCTAGGACTGGAGCAAAAAATATACAAGATGAGCCTTCAGCAGCTTTTAGTACCAAAAAGTAAGCAAATGCCACCCATCCTCCTGCCAAAAAAAACAAAAACAAAATTCTACATTAATGTAAATATTCCAAAGGAATACAAGAGACAGCTAAAGGAGCTCCGCAAGGCCAAAGCTGAAACAATTTGTGTAATAAAATAAATACAGTAGTACTGGATTATAATTTAAAATATAAAATAAATATCAATGAGTCCATACTGATATAAATAAATGATTGAATAAATACATAAATGGAGAGAAGAGACAAATCTCTCTTGAAATAATTTATATAGATACTCCAACTTCAAGAAGGATATAGTGAATTGACTTCACAGATGACATGACACTTTACATGGAAAACTCAAAAGACTCCACCAAAAAGCTGCTAAAACTGATACATGAATTCAGCAAAGTCACAGGATACTAAATCAATGTTGGATTCCTATACACCAATAATGAAGCAACAGAAAGAGAAATCAAGAAGTCAGTCCCATTTACAATTGCACCAAGAACCATAAAATACCTAGCAATAAACTTAACCAAAGATGGAAAAGATCTGTGTGCTGAAAACTATAGAAAACTTATGAAAGAAATTGAAGAAAACACAAAGAAATGGAAAAACTTTCCATGCTCACTGATTGGAAGAACAAATATTGTTAAAATGTCAATACTACCCAAAACAATCTAAACAGTCAATGCAATCCCAATCAAAATTGCACCAACATTCTTCTCAAAGCTAGGATAAAGAATCCTAAAATTTGTATGGGACCACAAAAGATCCCAAATAGCCAAAGTAATGTTGAAAAAGAAAACCAAAGCGGGAGGCATCACAATCCCAGACTTTAGCCTCTACTACAAAGCTGTAATCATCAAGACAGTATGGTATTGGCACAAAAACAGGCACATAGACCAATGGAATAGAATAGAAACCCCAGAATTGGACCCACAAATGTATGGCCAACTAATCTCTGACAAAGCAGGAAAGAGTATCCAATGGAAAGAAGAGTCTCTTTAGCAAATGGTGCGGGGAGAACTGGACAGCAACATGCAGAAGAATGAAACTGGACACTTTCTTATACCATACACAAAAATAACCTCAAAATGGATGAAAGACCTAAATGTGAGACAGGAAACCATCAAAACTCTAGAAAACAGGCAACAACCTCTTTGACCTCAGCCACAGCAATTTCTTGCTTGACACGTCTCTGAAGGCAAGGGAAATAAAAGCTAAAATGAACTATTGGGACCTCATCAAGATAAAAAAAAAAAAAACTTATGCATTGCAAAGGAAACAATAAAAAAAACTAAAAGGCAACTGACAGAATGGGAGAAGATATTTGCAAATGACATATCAGATAATAGGGTTAGTATCCAAAAATCTATAAAGAACTTAACAAACTTAATACCCAAAAAACAAATAATCCAATGAAGAAATGGGAAGAAGACATGAATAGACACGTTTCCAAAGAAGACATCCAGATAGCCAACAGACTCATGAAAAGATGCTCAACATCACTCATCATCAAGGAGCTACAAATCAAAATCACATTGAGATACCACCTCACACCAGTCAGAGTGGCTAAAATTGACAGCTCAGGAAACAACATATGCTAGTGAGGATGTGGAGAAACAGGAACCCTCTTGCACTGTTGGTGGGAATGTAAACTGGTGCAGCCTCTCTGGAAAAGAGAGTGGAGTTTCCTCAAAAAATTTAAAAAATAGAACTACACTATGACCCAGCAATAGCACTATTAGGAACTTATCCAAAGGCTACAGGAGTGCCGATTCATAGGGGCACATGTACCCCAATGTATAGCAGTGCTTTCAACAATAGCCAAATTATGGAAAGAGCCCAAATGTCCATCAACTGATGAATGGATAAAGAAGATGTAGTTTATATTTACAATGGAATACTACTTGGCAATGAGAAAGAATGAAACCCTGCCATTTGCAGCAACATGGATGAACCTGGAGGGTATTACGTTAAGTGAAATAAGTCAGTCAGAGAAAGACAGGTATCATATGCTTTCACTCATATGTGGAGCTTGAGAAACTTAACAGAAGACCATGGGGGAAGAGAAAGGGAAAAACAGTTTCAGACAGGGAGGCAAACCATAAGAGACTCTTAAATACAGAGAAAAAACTGAGAGGTGATGGGGGTGGGGGGACAGGGAAAAATGGGTGATGGGCATTGAAGAGGGCACTTGCTGGGATGAGCACTGGGTGTTGTACGTAAGCAACAAATCACAGGAATCTACCCCCAAGACCAAGAGCACACTGTATATACACTATATGTTAACCAACTTGACAATACATTACATTAAAAAAAAGAAGAAGAAAAAAAGAAGGATGTAGTGAATTGAATGCTGGCTTGACAAAAGATATATCTGCCTGGAATTTGTTAGTGTGATCTTATTTTGAAAAAAGGTCTTTGCAGATGTAATTATGTTAAGGATCTTAAGATGAAATCATCCTAGATTATCCAGGTGGGCCCTAAATCCAATAATAAATGTCTTTATAAGAAGAGAAGAAGACAGAAGACAGAGGAGAGGGCTCTGTGAGGATCACAGCAGAGATTGGCATTATGCTATTACAAGCCAAAGAATGCCTGGAGCTTGAAGATGCAGAAAAGGATTCTCCCCTACAACTTCCTGAGGGACCCTGCTAACACCTTGATATCAGACTTCTGGCCTCTAACACTGTAAGAAAATAAATTTCTATTGTTTTAAGCCACCAACCTTGTCATAATTTGTTATGGAAAGAAACTAACATTGGAAACTAACACAGATGGAGGCTCCTTTAGTGTTGTATTTGCAAAGTGACCACTTTTCAAAGAATATAGTATAGAAAGGAAAAAAAATTGACTAACTTTGTAGTAAAGAAACCCAACAAACACTACCTCAGCCACATGATCAAGGTCAGCATCAACAGTGATAAATCATGTTGATAGTGTTAACTCTTAATATTGTCTCATGAGAATGGCATTTTACTCCTGTTCTTTCTCCTCAAAACCCATATCACCAGTCTAATCATGAAAAAGACATAAGACAAATTATTGCAGTGGGGATTTCTATAGAATACCTTACCAATTCTCTTCAATACTCTTACAGTCATCAAAAATTAGGAAAGTTCCAGGGAACTGTCACAGCCAACAGGAGCCTAAGAAGACATGATGACTAAGTGTAATGTGATATCCTAGATGGGATCCTGGAACAGAAAAAGACATTAGGTAAAATTAAAGAAATACTAGGGACGTTAGTTAATACTAATGCATATAGTTTCATTATAATGAATATACCATATAAAATAAGATGTTAATAATAGGGTAAAACTGAACACAAGGTATATGCAAATTCTATTGTCTACTTAATGTTTATATAAATCTAAAACTGTTCTAAAAAATAAAATCAATTACTGGGACGCCTGGCTGGCTCAGTCAGTAGAGTGTGCAACTCTTGATCTCAGGGTCATGAGTTTGAGCCCTACACTGGGTATAGTGATCACTTAAAAATAAATAAATAAACAATTATTTTTAAAAAAATAAAATCTATTCCAAAAAAAAAAAAAACACCTTCAAATAATTAGATCAGACTAAGATACCATGTTTGACTAAATTTAATTTCTGAACTTCCCTCAGCTACAACATAAAGACAATACATTTTAACTAAAAATAACACACTCTTCTTTCAAGCAAGCTACATTATGCTTATAGAAAATCCTGTTGAATATGTGAAGTAGTAAATTTCAGATAATCTGAGAAAGGCAGGCTGTATATTTCAGGAGGACAGTACAGAGAGAAACAGTGTGGACACAGAACATGCAAGATATATAGTGAAGACAATGAGTCAATTTCATTTCTGTAATGGTTCAAAGAACCATACTCAGGAATGAAATGAGAACAAAGTGAACTCAATTATTCACATCAAGAGAATCTTTATTGCTGTGTCTTTATGAGCTTTGCCCAGTGTCTTCTGGTCATTGTGGATCAAAAGCTTAAAGGTCTCACCTGTAATTTAAATTGTTATGGTTTGTTACTGTTTTATAATCTAAAGGCTAAGAAAAGTGTAATTAGTTCACTTTACCACAGTAAATTTTTAACATTGCAGTAAGTATCCAATATCTGAAATAACCTCTTGCTTTCAAATTCTAACCATCAGTACTTATTTCAAAGCATGAATAGTAAAAGTAGAGAAGACAAAACTTAAAATTGTTTAAATTGCCTATTAGTAGTTACAAAGGCAAATGTTATACAATTAGCCAAAATCATGTTTGGTGATTAGCTGTGCAAATTCAAAAGTTAGTTGGAGGATATTATGACTATAATAATATTAACCCTATGAATGAAGTGCGATAAAATTAACTCCATATTAAATGTATAGTATATGATTTCACATATATGTAAACAAAAATGGTACAAGATATTTAGAATAATACATATTTATTAAATGATGGCAATTTCCTTTCACTAAATATACACTTTTAGTTTTTACAAAAATAAATACTTAACTCTAGTTGATTTAGCATAAGAGCTGATTACAAGCTAGAAAATAAATGAAAGCTAATAAACTTCACTTTTAACCAGCAGAACACATTTGCTTTTCAAGTAAGATGCTCTTCTGTTAAAAGGCTAATAGAAAATAATATTAAGTACATGAAAACTCATTCAGTGAATTTAATTTGTCAAAAACTTACCTTTATCCCTTGACTCAAATAGCCTATGGGGTGAACAGTCAGATAAATTATAAAGGCAAAATGAAAACACAGAAACCCAGGATCTGAAACTAAATTAAAAAAGCAAGGAAAAGGAAAAATATCATTTGTCAATGTGCGCCACTGTGAAATGAACTCATTTCATATATTTGGAAATTCCCAGCCCATATGCTTTTCCCACAAGTTCAACAAATTATCCTCCTCAATGTAAGCTTACCTGTCAGAGGTATCCATATTATGGCTTTCACTGTCCATTTTTTTCCAGGAATTATTAACTTCTAAAAGAGATTATTAGAGTTACACTACCAGCCAGAATATAGTAAAAGCAGATGACAATCACATACTTCAAATTTCTAGACTATGTATATCAGAATCACCTGGGTTGCCCATTGCATATATGGATTCTTGAGTTCCATTCCTGATATACCAATTATGATGGCAGAGACCCAGAATCTACCTTATCAATGAGCATCCAAGTTGATTCTTGGCACACTAATACTTAAGACCTTTGCTTCATGCTAATATAATTGATTATAATGTAAGATAGTTGAATCACTGTATTATACACCTGAAACTAACGTTACACTATATGTTAACTAACTGGAATTTAAATAAAAACTTTTTTAAAAGGACAAAAAACTAGTGAATAGGAACTAAAAGTGATAACAAATAAAATATAAAGGTTTAATCAACTAACACCTGTATTTGTTTGTTCACAAAGTTAGGTGAGAATATGTCTAAGAACAGCACAATACAAATTAAGTAATAGTGATAGGGATCAAATCCCAAATATTTTCAGACTGGTTGAAGACAGTTTGCATTTAAAAATATGCTTCTTTCCTTCTTTTTTTCATTCTTAAGAAAAAGCAAAACAGTCTCATATTTGAACTGATTTTGAGATCAGAAAAATAAACAGTGCCATATTTATGGTATATAACTGATTGCTTTGTTTTTATTGTTATCCCAAACCATTCTTTAAGCTTTGTCTTTGGTAATGATGGTTATTCAGAGGAAAATAAAGCATGGTGAGGAGAAGAGAAGGAGGTGAGTGGGGAAGCCTATTTTATACAGGTGGTCAGCAAGCATTTAACCTTATAAACACATAGAAACAAAAATTTTAATTGGTCTTAACACATTTCCTGTGATTTTTACTCAGTGTTAGTAGTTTCATCAGTGATATAAATAAATGTATATCAACCGTTACACTAATAAATTTTTACACTAAATAAAGTCTTACACTAATAACTTTTGATTAATTATTTTTCAAACAGCTCAGAAATGTAATTTAAACAAATATGTGCTAAGTTATTTTACATGTTCTTAATTTAAAAACATAAATCGCCTATGTTTCTAAAGTGGTCAATAGAAGTCAATCAAAAGTTTACCTCTTTTCAGTGTGAAAGGAGTTAATTCTCCAAGAAGAAAGAAGGAAAAAACAGATCTCAATATATCTTTGCAGTTACAGTCTTTCAAAATCAATATCTGACAGCAACAAGCCAAACAAAAAGGGTGTCATAAAGACAAGAGTCCTAGGATATACACATACAAATTAAGTGAAAACCATGCATATCCCTCTAAAATGACAGCTTTGTTCAGAAAATATCTTTACAGGAATAAAAGATTCCGAGACCCAAATCTCTACAACTGACCAATCCTTGCCCTACTCTCCAAATCCTCCAAAGTCCACTTCCCTGCTTCAGAATGAATAGCCCGTAGGCACCAGTTATCTGTAGGATTTTCACAATTCCTGAAGGGTTTTCCATTTTGTCCTGTTCGGAGCAACCGTTGTAGGTCACCGTGGCTCAATCAGAATTTGAAATATGCCATTTTTCCCTATGAGTACTTTTTTTATTCATTTCCCTTTAGTTCCTAAATTACTTTTTGACATTGTCCTTTCAAAAACTTGATTTAATATTGGCTTCAACTGTGTGAGTTACTTTTCAATCAAAAGATATTTCCATTTTATATTTGTTTGACCTGGTTCTACTGGGGCTCCAAATTGCCTTGCTTTGTGTTGAGGCATCTCAACCTCTATCCTTTCCTGCATTCATGTCTTCTTTGGGAAAAACAACCCTGTTACAGCCCTGAAAACAATTCAAGTTTGCTTTACCCTCCTACCCAAATACAAGAAGGAGCAACCAGACCAGTTCTTATTGTATTTTCCTTCATTTTACAATAAATATTTTATAAGCTTTTCCAAAAAAAAAATTATTGTTATGTCTATTCACTCTAACAATTAAAAAAATAGAGAGGGAAGAAAGATCATTTTCCTCTCTTATTCCAGCCACATCGTGTATCCAGTGATAATATTTTGATGTGTATCTCTCCATTCTTACCTCAAGGTTTTGTCAAACCTCTGCAAATACTGATTTATATATTTGACCTTTACTCGTATTTGGTTTTCTAGATGTGGCTTGATTTCTAAAATTTATTTGCACCGGGATTGGGACTGTTCCGATATTGTTTTTTCTTTTTTTTTTTTTTTTCATGCTTTTGCACGTTTTCTTTTAAATCATACTCTTTGCTTCAGCTATTAGCTGACCTGCCAGTACCTTTTTGTCTAGCTATGCCCTATTGAACTGCAGCTGTCTGCCTTCTGGGGATGTCCAAATGTAATTTGGCCTCATCCTTAGCTTTTCTTTTCTCTGAGGGTTAAAAGTGACTGGATCCAACTCAGTGTACAGGTGTTAACGATTGCCACTGTGTGGCAACTGTCTCTTGCATAGGACTCCTGAAACATTAGCTTTAAGAGGCACTCTTATATAGCAAGAAAGAGGTTCCAGAATTTGTGGAACAAACAGGGTATATGGGGAAATTACTCACGTGGACCCAAAATATCTTAGTGATGATCTATTGAAACGTTTTTCTATTATTTGATATAGTTTAGCTGGTCATTTTTAGAGCTAAATAATCACTCTTTCTTCAAGATAGGCTGATTTTTGCCCACAAATGTGTTCCTCAAGAGCAACTTTGCTGCTCAATTAGCTAGGTGAATGATATATGTAAAACAGATTGGGTAGCCACTGGGTGGCAGCAGAAATTTGAAAAATACACAGCATGAATGTATTTTCTTATTATTTTATTCTATCTCTTACTGTTGTGCATACTAAAAGACAACATTAGCTTCCACAAAATGTCTTGTGATACATAAAATTCACTCACTTATTTCTCTAACGTAAACTAGCATATTCAACTATGAGAAAAAATATAAAACATTAAACCTTATGACCCAATATTCTATGACTATAATATACATTTTTAATATTACTCAGGATGACTTTAGATGGACATGTTATTTTCCAAATAACTAAAAATTGGCATTACTTCTAAGAGCTTTATAAAACTGCTAACAGAACTCTTACATACTCAAAGAAGAAAACTTGAAGAATTTACAAAAGACAAAGAAAAAAATTACTAAAAACTCCCAAATCTAAATTAATCATTGACAGTCACTATATATATAATATATAATATAATATATAATATATAATATAATATAATATGTTATATGTTATATATAGTATATACATATATATCATATATACATATATACACACACATATAGTATTTTTTGACGTGTACTTTTTTTTTCAACAATAAAGTCTTTCTTTTTACATAATACTTTAAACTGCTGGGTTTTTTCATTTCATACAGTATGAATTATTTCCCCATGTCATTAAATATCTTTTACAATGTTGTATGTAGCAAATGAATAATATTCCCTCCTATGGTTAGACTAGTTTATAAGCAATTTCTTCTGGTTAAGCATTTACCAATTATTTACCAATTTTTCTAACATTTACTCTTACAGACAACTGTCGCTAATTGAAAAGTCAAGATAGCTGATGTTTTCCAGGTTTCCGATGTTAAATGGTAAATTAATATTTTATATAGGGAGAGAACCTGAACTGAGAGTGAATCAGAACCTTCTGATCAGCATTACTTGGACTGATCCTAAGTCAGAATGTCAAGTTTCAAGCCCAGACTTCTGGGATATTTATGTGAGCTATTTAAAAGCATACTAAAGTTTAGAACCACTGGCACTCTGAATCAAACTATATAGTCAGAGGATCTCAAGAATAACATTAATAAAGAAGTGCACAAACTTGGGAGAAACATTTAAATTTCACTCGTCTCCATTTCTTCCCTTATTAAGGGGAAACGATGACATGTCCTAAGGTTAGAGTGATGTCAAGGGAATACTGGTGTTTACTGAGCCCATTTTCAATTTTAAAATGCAGGCTTTGGAGATACTATGGGCAAGAAAACGCTTCTTTAAATACTAGAGATCATTTATTGTGACTGTTACAAGCAACAAACATTATGCTAAGCAGTTTACACGTATTGCTATCCCTCATAGCAATATGGCCAGGTTGCTTTAATATGGTGCAATTCTTAACTACAGGTCCTAAAGTGGTATATGTGTTGTTTAGAGGTTTTGGAAGAAAATGTAATAAAATGCTCCACCAGACAAAAACATCCCTGCTGACAGTTTCTTTAAAATGTATAGCTACTCACAACTAGAAGGGGGCTGTGGCAGAGAAGCGCATTCTGATGTAGTTTACCCAAACTGACGTGGAGCTAGAACTGTGTGGTGTAAGAAGAGGGTGGGTTTGGGAGACAGAGAACCCTTTCCAGGTGACTTAATTTGTCTGACTTTACTTTCCTTCTCTGAAAATGGGCATCATACTACTTTCTTAGCTCTCAGAGGTGGCTTTCGTCCTGGCAAGGCACCAGATGATACAACACATGAGGCCCTTTTAATATCTTGCTTGGTGGACAAGTAATCCAACGTTTTATGAGAAGCCTAATGACATGGGCAAAAGGAAAAATAACTTATTTTAATCATTTACTAGGAAACTTCCACTTTCTTCTCACGGCGGGCCTTTGGAAACAGCTGATCCCATCAGTCATGCAAAAATCTTGGTAAGCGCAAGGCGTAGGAAGTTGACTATTTGCCTTTAGTAAGAACCTCTCCTACTTAGAGGGCCATTTTGAGAATGAGAGAGACGTTAGTGTGAATTATCTACCAGAGCACAGTGAGACCTAGTGCCTTACATTTGCTCTTACCGATAACCCAAAGGCCTCTCCATCAGATATCCACTTGGCATGCTCCTCTACCCTCATACCTTCTTCAATTCTATAGTTAAAAATAACCTTCTATATTAGTCACCTTGCGCGGCCACAACAAAAGATCATGGGCTGGGTGTCTAAACACCGAAGTTAATTTTCTTATGGTTTTGGAGGCTTAGAACTTCAAGATGAAGGTTCTGGCTGATTTGGTCACTGGTGAGATGTCCTTTCCTGGATCGTACATGTCACTTCCTGCTATGTCTTTACATGGTGGGGAGTGGGATGGAGAGAAAAAAACACTGATACCTTTTCTTATATGAACACTAAACCTATGGTATCAGGCCCCACCTTTATGACCTTATTTAATTGTAATTACCTCTTTATAATTCCTATCTCTATGACAGTCACATACGGGGTCAGGCCTTCAACATATGAATTTTGAGGGGAGACACAGTCCATACCATTTTCTCAGTGAGGAAATCTTCCCTGGGAACCCCATATACATTTACAACTTCCACACCACAATACTCCATGCCCTTACCATGGTATACTGTCCTTTGTAACACATGCCATTTTCAAACCTACTATATATGTCATATATTTATCTCATTGCTACCTGTCTCCCGACACAAGAATAAAAACTTAGGAATTTTGACTGTTCATTTCAGGATTATAGCACCCATGATACAGCCTGGTACAGAGGAAGTCAACAATGTAAATACTGCTGTGCACATGAATGGACTATCCTCCGTTATGCATGATGGAACCAGATAGACCAAAATAGATGAGATACTACACCTGCTATTCAGTAGGTCTCAGTTGTGTTACATAGCCAAGGCTCACTATGAGTGAATGGTAGCTCTCTATCAACTATAACTCAGGCAATGATTGCAAAAGAATGCAGAAATCTGTATTGTGCACAGTCAAGGGAGATATTTGTTTCTCATGCAGGAGCGAGCCTCTTCAGATTTGCATAAATCTATTTGCTGAACCATGGGTCAGGAAATCACATTTCCCATTATTAAAGTTATCATTCTTTCTTGGTCATATTTATATGAGCCGACTGCAAACCTTAAGAATAGGTCCAATCTATGTGCTGAAGTATGTTTTGAATATCCATCCTCACAGGCAAATTAGACAAAGAAACATCCCATGACAATAGTTTAATAAATGACCATGTGTAAGAATAGCCAATTGTAAAGCCCAGGTTTTCCTTTCTGATAAATTAGTTTGATATTCACTTAAAAAAAAAAAGACATGATTTACTAGGTCTCGGCCAGAGAGCTTTCTAAGTCATCCAAAATTTTATTAAGCTTGCAAAGGTTTTTTTAAGCATCCCCTCATTAATTTGGATGTAAAATTATAGGAAAAATAACCTCAAGTTTAACTAGAAGATAACGTTCATTTTCCTGCTAAGGTCTAGTGACAAAACACTGTTAATGTACATCGCAACCTATTTCTGTGACAGTGGAATCCAAAATGAAATGAGGAGATGCTGACTTACCTTGTCTGGTGAATCAAGCAGGGCACGAAACCACAATCCTGAAGCAAACCATACCATCTGTGTTGTTTTCTCCAGATGAGCCAAATTTGGTGACAGACCATTCTCCATACAAAGGAGATTTCCCTCTTTTTAGTTTTCTATTTTGTAAGAAAGCATAATTCCCCCAGTAAAAGATGCAGAAGAGTACTTTTCTTCCTGTATTGCCTAAATATCTTGACTCTGAACCTAAAGCAGTTAAGTTAAATTATGACTTCAGAGGAGATTTTTCTCTCCAAAACTTCCATTTGCTCAATTATTCTCCCATTCCACACCCAAGCTGTTCTGGAAAATAGGATGTTTCCTGGAAAAAATATATTTGGATGGCATTTTGTACTGGAATTAAAGTTACGTTTTTTTAAATGGCATTTTCTGAGAAAATTCCTTTTATTTTATGACAGTGTTTTTTGATACAACTCTGAAGCACTCAAGTAATGCTTGGTAACTATTTTTCTTGAAGAATCAAGTCACCAGTAAAATCTTTTGTCTCCTATAATGCAGCACCTAGATGGGGTGATCAAACAAAACAAGTTTGCTCATTGTAGGTTGGGTAAATCTTGGCACCAAAAATGACCCAGTTGTTGGAATCCTCTTACAAGTACTGAGGGTTAAGGAGTACACTCTGCTTGTATTCAATGAACCGACATACTCTCCATAGGTAGAAAAGAAAGTTAAAGCATCTCTTTGGGGAAATAACAACTTTCTCATACAATATACACTTATTAATGTATTACTTTGATGTTTCATCAAATAATCACTTACTAACATACTTAAAATATTCGCTTGCCAGGTGGCTTTCAGAAAAATAGTATAAGAGTTGATCAAAGATGATTTTGTCCTCTGGGGAAGATGGTGAATCAGACACTGAATAGGAATGTGAACAGCCCAAAGTCATGCTCCTACCCTAGTGGCGTGAAAACATGCAGAGGGCAGAGGCCACTGGGAACCACTGAACAGGCTTCTCTGTATGGTAACAGCTACCACTATGTTCCCAGTTACAGGCTAGAAAGAATGAAGCAGTAGGATTCACTTATCCAGTCAATGTTTGCTTGGAAAAATATTGATATAGGTGAAGTTGATCTGCGGCACCATATATCCTGGTGTTATCTGTCGGCCGTCTCATCTATGCTCTTTCATTTTCCCCCGTGACCAAAACATTTCCCTCTTGTGATCACCAGCAATGTGGGAAGCTTTGATTTCTTACAAGTAGTAGATGAGGCACTGTGAATTTCCTGACTTCAATCCAAACCCGCAACTTACATGTGCAAGACCCGCTCTTTGTTTTCTTATCTGAACTCCATTGAATAACGTAAGTAGTCAAAAGCAATGTCTTCTCCCTTAAAAAAAGAATAGCCCACATTGCATCTCATATCAGGACATGGCAATTTTTTGCTGTAGTCCCTGTAATACAATTTGACTCTTTAATGTAGAAATGTGTGTCACATTGATCTAATAAAAGTATTAAAATGTCCACCCATTCAGCAGAAATGATGGGGAGGCTGACAGGGAGGAGCATGCCCCACGCCCCCATACTATGTCAGGTGTGGGCAAGGGATGTTCCTCTGGAGGTTTTGTTCTCATCCAGCGGCAGCCCTGATTGGTTTCACCCACTTGGTTCTCTCTTCCCCACTGCACCTTGTACATGTCTTTTTTTTTTATTTTTATTTTTTTTAATTTTTTTTTTCAACGTTTATTTATTTTTGGGACAGAGAGAAACAGAGCATGAACGGGGGAGGGGCAGAGAGAGAGGGAGACACAGAATGGGAAACAGGCTCCAGGCTCTGAGCCATCAGCCCAGAGCCTGACGCGGGGCTCGAACTCACAGACCGCGAGATCGTGACCTGGCTGAAGTCGGACGCTTAACCGACTGCGCCACCCAGGCGCCCCTTGTACATGTCTTGATTATACTCTTGTCATATTAAAATTATTTTATCATCCTTCCCACCAGCCAGTACTTTTTTTAAGTTTGGGACCCTCTTATTTGTCTCAGAATCCCCAGTACATAGAAGTCTGCACAGTGGCCATCGTATCTTGTAGCAAATAAGAGGATAGGCTTTGGTCTCTGAGCAATGCTGTTATACTTCAGATTTTTGCTGTGTATTCTTTTCTTTAAACTCTTTAAGCCTCGGGTTTATTTATTATATGGTTATAATAACAGTGCCTACCTTAAAGAATTTTTCTAAGGATAAAGGTGATAATGTGCTTTGCAGCACTCCGTACTAGCATTTCACAAGTATTATCTACTATGTTTTTAAGTACAATCTGCCTTTCGGGAACAACTCTGGGAAATTGCTGTATTTGCTTAGTATACTGTTAAAACTCTAAAAGTTTATTTATATGAAGATAATTTGTGATATCTCTTTCATATTCAGACAATGAAGGCTAAAGACTTGGGAATGATTTATTGAAACATTAAGTCTAGGCAACCTATAATTAAAGTCTTCGAATACATTTTCTAGGATGTCTGTTCAATTGCCTTCTGCAGGAGAAAAAAAAAGCCCAAATTGTTGTATCAACTTCTCTTCTGGCTAAGTTCTTTCAAAATAAAATACTTATCTTTGATGACAATGAAGCGTCTATGTGAAACTTGATGAATCACTGGGCAAATTACTTGTTCTTAGATAAGGCCTATGATGGATACAAATAAGTACTTCAGATGCTAAGAGCAATTTTTACTCAAACCAGGCCACACTAATATATTAGGAATAATAGAATACTTATATAAAAACTGTATAACCGTACCAATTTTATGAGAATAAATGAGTCAAAACTATATAAGCATTCAGATCAGTTTCAATAAACATTGGCTTAAAGAATTCTGGACTGTTCAACTTTCTCTAATGAATTTTGAAATAAAGGATGCCTGCGGAGTAATGCAATGAAAATAAAAAACTTCCACGTTAAATAAAATTAAGAAAGCACTTTGTAAATATTTTAAGGGAAAAAATAGGACAAAAAAAGGACTGCCATCTTTGTAGTGAAAATATCAGTTAGAATTACCCATTTTCCATTGACTTACTTGGATAAGTTGGACTTTCATTTTTATAAATGGAGGAAGCAGCCTATTTTGTTCTTTTCTTCCCCCCTCCAAAAGTAAACATACTCTTTCGCCATCTGGTGGCCAAAGACAGCATTTTCCATGTAAATGAAAACAGCTGAACTCAAATTTAGCCAATCATGTTTAAAGCTTTCTGATTCATCTTACTGTAAAGATATGTGTATTTTTTTAACCAGTATAACTGACGCAATTTTGTTTGAATGATTCACAGCATTTTCTGCAAATAACTGTAGCTGTTAATATTCAATGCAAGATGAAAAAAATTAACCCAATTGTTTTAAAAAACAATTTGGAAAGTTAATTCATTTGGAAAGTTAAAATTAAATACGGTAGTTAACAATTTGACCTGAATGTCTTTCAGTATAAAGAATTAGCAAGATCTTTAATGAAAACAAGGTCCAGATATATTTTTAAATGATAAGCACAACAGATACTGTGAATTTCAAATAGGTTTCAGTTTTTGACAGTTTTAACAGTAGTTGGAACTAACTGTATGTTGACAATTCACCAAACCAGGAAGGGTAGATAACTTAACAGTATGTGTTTTTCTTCCTCCCTATAATCTTAAATGAAATTTCCAATGTATTTAACACATTTTATGTAACTACATTTCATTAAAAAATTAAAAATGACAATGATTTACTGTTGAATTTCTTTATTTTCTCCAGAATATTTTAATATTGAAACCCAAATTGTTACTTTGAGAAAGGGATAAACAGAGAAACTTGGAAGAGACAAACATTTCATTTAACTTATGGTATTGTGAGCAGTCACTTTTGTAGGCAACACTTTTTTCTTTGTAGAAAAGAAATAAAAAAACAAACAGCACCATTAAAGAATGCATGATCCCTGAATTCTAAACAAAACACTGTCTAAAAATTGTTTAAATGCTCGTTGCACTCAGTCACATTTAGTCAGGTATCAAAGCAAGCATAACAGTATTAAATTGTAGCAGTCTTACTGAACCAACTGCTCTCCCTTCTGAGGGTTTTACACACCTTTTCTGAGTTTTTCCTGTGGGAACAATATATTCTTTGGTAGAGGACTGAAGGAGGGTTTCTCTTTTCTGTATGCTGATAGAAAATGTCTGTATGTTCAGGGCCTTCGCCCCCAATCTGTGTTTGTCATGCATGTTATGTTTGGGTTGATTTCACATTTTGCTGTTACACTGTAGGAGTAATACCGCCTTTTTTTAATTTTAATTTTTTAAAAAGGCATTAAATGGCTAATGTCAAACAGATGTAAACATTCAGAATACTGACCAAAAAAAAAAAAACAAAAAAAACACAAAAAAACAAACAAACAAAAAAAAACCCACACACACACAAACACACATTTAAAAAAAAACAAAAAATTGTACTGTACTGAAAATATGAATCAGATTAAGTTTCCAGGAAGCAGGGGGGAAAATACAGCAGTACAAGAAAATTATGGCAACCAAGTAAAGCACTTTTCTTTGAAACATTCATGAACAGTACAAATACAACAAAGTTTTTCTACAGTCTAAATTATTCTGCAACTATCAAATATAGTACAAAGCGAAATAGTATGTGCTATAAAAAAGCAGCTCCTTTAAATTATAGTAAAAATGCTTTTTGTTCGCTTTACAGTGACAAAGCATGAGGACTGAAGATTTTTATATTCAGTGACATTTTGGCTACATAGGCCCCTGACAGTCTGATGAGTTCCTTTTCTAGGACTCTTCACATTGTTCTCTAGAAACACAGAAAGACAGTGACTCTGGGCTCTGCACGCTCAGCGGGCGTTGGCGTCCACACCGGAGAGACGACGCAACCCTAAGCCTGGCTTCGGCTTCTCTACCCTGGCACCTCAACAGACCGAGAAGGAACTGGGAAACCAAGGCCACAGTAACTTCCTCTTTTGACATTGGGCGAGGGTTTAGAAATGGGGCTGCGGCGTCACGTATTTGAACTCTTGATTGCGTTACGAAGCACCATATGTACGAGCTTCTTGGGCTTTGAATGCTTATTTTGAGCGACTAAGAACATCTGAGGTCTAGAAGTCATCTAAACCTGCTATAATAGCTCATCCCAGAAACACATACCACCATAAAGTCTTTGTAGCAACCAGGCTCAACCTCAGAGGTTTGTTTTCAAGTTTTTCTCCTTCAAACTAGACCTTAGCAGAGAAATATTATATATAACTGTGGTGCTCTGGGTTCACCAACATTTCTGCTATTCTCACTTTGGAAAAGGAAAAATATTTTCATTTTGAAAATGAATTTGCATCAGAACGTTCTTATTAACATGCCCATTATCTACCTAAATGTTTTTATACACTTCAGGCATATGCATATCATAGAAGAGGGGGATTAGGGAATAGCCATTTTCTTCCTTCCCCTGCTCCAAAAGTGCTACTTAGGGAAATACATCCTTTGTGATAAAAAAAAAAAAAAAATTACATGTTACATGTGCAAGTTCTATTCCTGATAGGGATATCATAGTGTCCAATAATCAGGATAATGCACACACTAACATTTGCACATTACACAATAACCATGTAGTAAATAACATACTACCTTTGCACATAGGCAGACACCTATGGAAATCAGGAAACTAGTAACCTATTTACCTAATCCAAATATACTGGCTTGTGTGGCTTGTGTGTGTGTGTGTGTGTGTGTGTGTGTGTGTGTGTGTGTGTATATATATATATATATATATAGACACTTGTAAAATATCTGACCCACATTTTACTTCTGAATTTTTCTTTCCATCATTATTTTAGCCCAAAGATATCAACTTTTCAGTTATATAAACCATATGTGAACAGAGCAAAGATAAACTGGGGCAAAAAAGAGAAAGGGCACAGAAAAAATACCCTCTTTGGACCTGGGTGACTGAATCCATGCCCGATCAACAATCAATTCTCCCAAACTATGTGAAAAATCACCTACTGTGTGAAAAATCAAAACATACAGAAGGACACTTTATTCCCAGTAACTTGCAGGCAGTATTCCACAAAGATGGAACTGATAATGAGCTCAGCATCACTTCAGGCTCAACTGTATGTCATATACAGAGTGCAAAGCTTTATAGAATGAAGTGTCTTTCAACACCGTGCCAGTTACTGATGTAGTGATTTTGAATCTGCTGGTGTGGACAGTACCTGACCAAAAGAGCAGCAACTGGATCTGGAAGGAGTTGGCATACAAGTGTCTCCGTTTTAGGGGTGCCCTTCTGTGAGACTAGAGCATGCTTTTCTGAACCAAGATACTACTGCAGGCCAAGCAGCCCACAGAGAGGACGCCACCCAAACACAACCTGGTGCAGAGTGGACTAAGTAAGGATCCACTGGAACTTACCCTGCCTTCCCTGGACCGGCTGGTTAAGTGCACCTGCTAATTTCTCAGTCATGAAACTTTGTTCCTTTCAGTGTGGAAAAACAGAAGCACAAGTACTGAAGCACCAAATCTCAGCCACGGAGGCAGACCCTTCTTTGCTTTTCTTTCTTTTTAAGTATCTTTCACTATTAGCAATTTCTTAATAAATGTGACGTCTGCATCACCTAACAAAATTTGGCAACATCACAATAATAAACATGGAGGAAAAAAATACACGTATCATAGTGGAATACTATTAAAAAAAATCACAAGTGTTCTTTCTTCCCCCCCCTCCCCCCCAGGAATGTAATCTCTGCTCATTCCAGGTAATGTTTAAGACACGTTTTTAAGGGAATGTCAGAAGTTTACATTGATGTGAAAATGTCTGTCATTCTTACCCTGGATACAGATGATCCCTCCCACCCCCATGTTTTGTTTCTTTTTTTTAATTCTACGGCCACAGTCAATCAGTGGGTTAATGGCACTCCGCCTTTTGTGCTCTGTAATCTGAAGTTAAACGGGCGTGGTTTTTGCTGCCTTTCATCTTTCCACAATGTGCATGTGCTTTTGAACTTGCTTTAAGGAACAGAGCCTGCTGACCTACAGCTGTTCTCTGGCATGAGGGTGGCCAAAGCATGTGGAATGTAGCTCCCATCCTCAACATTCAGACTTCACTGGATAAACACGGACCATAATTGTAAGATGCAGTATCCCGTTTTCAAAAGCAGTTCCACTCCCCCAAATATGAAGAATGTACTGAATTCACCTGAGGGGGTTAAAAACCCCAAAACATGCGATACCTAGAACGGGTTTTTAAAATAAGGGCTATTTTCGAGTCAAATATATAGATTGTGAATCATGAGAAAAACATTATTCAGAAATCTATCAACACTTCACCCTTCGGTAGTTCCTTTTTGTCATCAATGACACTTTAAAAGAGAGGTGGCCAAACTCTGCAGAGTCGGAAGCCAGAATGTACTGGTGTCATCCATAAAGGGCTACAATTATTTCTGCCCCCCTCCCTTTTAGTGTTTAGTAATTGTCTTTAGAGTGAACAGAATGGACCAGTATTAACATTACAACCCATTTGTATGTGTTTGCATACACAGCGTTTTATTTGCTTACTTTTAATTTTAGGGCATTTTTTTTTTTCCATACTTGCTCTTTAAAGCTACACATGACGCTCTAAGGGCCTATGGCCCTCTGCTGGTCAACTCATCTGACGGTATCAGGTGTCAAAGGGCTCGAACCAGATTACCGGGCATGAGGCCCCACACTGCAACTTCAGGTAGAAGACACATTTCACTACAATGTGTGCACAAGGTTCAAGGCAGAGCCAGACGTTCTGCCAGGCTCTGAAAAGAGTGACAAGGGAGGGAAGAGAATAAGGACAGTGGAGTTCATGAATGGCATACCTCCTTTAATGTATCTTTTGAGATAGGAGCAAATACAAGGAATCGTACATTTAAATAAGATTCCCCTTTCCAAATACGATTGCATCACTGTGGTAAAGGTAGGTCCAGAAGAGTCAACTGTGAAAGCCTTTGTTGCAATGGTTAATCTACAAGAGAATGAATCACCAACCACCTTAAATCACTTTTCCCGTTCTCTTTCTACATCTGCATTTCTGGTTAGCAGTAAGTAATTAAAAATGTCCTTTTCCTATCTACAGCTGGATTAAAAAAAAAAAAAATAATAATAATAATAATAACGAATGGGGTAGTGACCTGTATACACGTGGACAGAAATTTTCCAAAGCTGGGAATGGCAACTTAATCTGTAAAAGACATGCTGATGAGCCACTCTGCTGGGACGTGACCTCCCCTTTCTGGGAAATGCAAGTAAATAATCCCAGAAAGAAAAGATAATCTGTTCCAAAGTAAAATAAATTATCACGATATAAACCACTGAGTTACTCAATTTGTTGCTGCTGACGCCGTTTGGCTTTTCCGTGTTGAAAAGGGATACTGCATCTTTCACCAGCTCTTACCGCACAACCAGGCAAGCCACACAGAGTTTGGAGGGACCTATGCAGTCGTCGTGGCAGAAGGCCCCACAGCCTTTGCACACGATCATGGCTTTCAGCCGGCAAGAGCATTTCAGTTCCAACTCATCCGCGTTGCTGCTGTCGGCAAAGTTCTGCACGGGCATCTGAGCATTCTGACCAGGCAGGCCCGTGGCAGGACTGGAGCCACTTCCCAAAATCCCAATGGACTTTTCAATTGCAGATGCCGCCCTTTTGAAGCTCGTGCTACCAAAGTGTATTGTTGGATAATTTCCACAGAGCTGCTGTTGTTGCTGCACCTGCATTTTCTGAGCAGCTAATTGGGTAAAAGGCTTTTGTGGCTCAGAAAGCAAATAGGAAGAGAAATCTGCATTTTTTAGCGCAAATGCTTTTAACTGTTCTTTCATTTCATTCTGGTCATAGGAAACTTGTTTCATGCCCAGTTCACAGCTGCTGCTTAAACCTTCCTCAAAAGAAAGAGGTTCCGATTTTATATTGCTACATATGCCCGTGGACTGTGGCCAACTAAGTCGCTTAGTGGTTTCCATGGCAACCGGCGGTTGCTTCGGATCGGAGGGGACTTCTGCATTCGGAAGAGGTGGAGGTAGCGGAGGTGGCGGTGGGGGAGGCGGGGGCAAAGCCAAGGGTGGGGGGGGCGGCGGGGGCGGGGGCGGGGGCGGGGGATGCACCAGTGCTTTGTTCGGCATGGAGTGCACGGCCCCTCCCACGTCATCGCCTTCTTTAATGGGCACGTTGGGGGATATCATGTTGGCTAACCTCAGCTGGTGAGGTGCTGAAGAAAGGCCAACCTCTCCCAACCCCTTTTGTTCGAGATGCCTATTGAAGGCGAACGCGTTACAGCCCACTGGGGTCTTGGCAGAGGCCTGTAATAGCGCGGCGCTGGGGACGGGGCCCCGGGCAGCCATGGGCATTTGGTAAAACTGCTGCCGGTGTGCGATGCCAGCCTCGGGGTGGAAGCTGCCATTCTTATCGACGTGAAATAGGTTCTGCTGGAAGCTACACGAGGGGAGCAGCCGCTTTTGCTGTTTGACCTCAGGGCTGTGAACAATTCTGTTCTGCATGGAGTGCTTGTTCAGCCACTCTTGCTTAAAAGGCTGGCCGTGTCCTAGCTGGTTCATGCCCGAATTGATGACACAAGGCACCCCTTTAACATCTGGCTCCACCAACAACTTCCCTGGCTCACATTTAACTTGCGTATGTTCCCCCACAGTCCTGGCGACTCTCTTTTTGGGGTGGTTTTCTCGCTTTCTCATTTGCAGCGGTGCAAGGGTCCCTGCCAGGTAGCCCTTCCCGTCTGGATTTGGAGAGCTGGACGGCATTTCTACAATGTTCCTCTCTGGTGCCGTTTTACCCGCTGAGGTAGTTTGAAGAGGCAGAGGAAGTCTGTTGATTTCGAGCTTGGCTCCCAATCGGGGCTGAGGCAACACTTTTTCCAAAGGCAGGTTGCCCTGGAGCAACTGTGTCACCAGTGGATTGTTAGCCTCCACGGATGAGAGACGGCAGCCGGAGCTCCCTGCGCTGGGGACTCTTTTCAGGGGGTCCACAGCCAAGGAGATGGCCTCTTCCATGGGGCCGGAGGTGGAGGCCTTCACGTTTTGTGCCTGCGGCACACCAGGGGTGACCTCTGCGGCCGGAGGAGGCAGCTCGGGGCCGGGGAAGTCTTCGGTGTCCATTCTAAAGCCCTTGTCCACTTCATGAGGTTCAGACTTCACCGGGAGAGGGACATTTGTCATGAGATTCCTGGGGTGAAGTTCTGACATGTGTGAGTAGCCAGCGTGTTCGCTTTTGATAGGCTTTGGACAGCTCTGCTCCAGGTAGTCTTTCTGTTTACTTGAAGCAGAGTGACTAACCAGAGGCTGCCCTGGGCCCCTCATCCCCTCCTCAGTCCAGCAAATCCGGTTGCCTGGGTTGTACTGATTGCTACAGGTGGTGTCTGTTTCACTCTGGAAAGTGGCTGGGCCCCGTGCCTGCTCAGCAAAGCTATTACTAGGAGCAGTCGCCTCATTTAACTTATCTGGAACAACAAGGGGTCCTTCTCGGAGACCTGAACAGGCCGCCTGCATCGGTTTACAGTCTTGCTTTGCCGCGGGAGCAGCAAGGAAACTGGAAGTGTGATCTACGCCTTCGTTTGCAACTGGCTCAGGCCTGCTGATGACAGATACCTGAGGACACGCCACGGGCTGGACGGAGGCTTCTGTCCTCACTGACCTGCCCTGGAGGTCCAAGCTGGCTTCCGCGCTGTCGACGGAGACGGTCAGAGACAACGTGGAGGTCAGCGTGGTGCTGTGGTCAACGATGACTTTACATGGAATCGATCTGTTTATGGCTGCTGGTGCAAAGCCCCCCGGAGGCTGCTGAGGTTTCCCAGAACTGTCTGCCCTGTTTCGAAGCCCTGAATTTTTGTCCAAGCTTTCGGCGCTCAACTTGGGAGGACTCTCGTAAGAGTTTATTGTTAGCATGCTTCCAGTAAACATTGCGACATGTGGCCGTGCAGCCAGAGCGTCTGTGACTGCTACCGACTCCCTGCAGCCGAGGGCGGCTCTCACAGTGGTACCCAAGGGTCCGGGGGCCTGTTCTTCACTCCCAGGCATGGCTATCTTCTCAGAAGGGTATCTGCTATTAACTCCCGCTGGGGGAATCAAGACAGAGCTAGTGGACAGATGGCTGGGCAAGTTATTCCCGATGGAGGAAGGTGGCACAGAGGTGTACTGACTGGAGACTAAGTTACTAGCACTGCTGCTGGACAGTGGCGCCGGCTTGTCATCCATGGGGCTCGATCCACGGCAGCCCTCTGTCGTGAGGGGGATAGGAGTGCTTTCGATGCATTTTGGTATGATGGCTATGCACGGAGTGTCAGTTCCCTGGATGGTTTTTAACATGCTTCTATTACAAGCAGAAATTGTAGTGTTTGCACTGTCCACAGACATTAGAACGGAGGATTTATCAACAGAACTCACAAAGGGATGTTCTTTAACTGCTCCCGACATAGCAGTGCTGCAAACAGACACGGGGACAGAATTTTTATTAAAAAGCATGGGCACACTGCTATTTTCAGAAGAGGTAGATGAAACAATTTTCTCAGATAAATGCGACACAGGTACATTTTCGTCAGAGCTATGCACAGATAAGTCAGTGGCAGTTTCTGGAAGTTTAGCTGGGTTAAGAGACTGCTGCAATACAGTGCTGGTCTCCCGGAGGTGCACGGACTTGTTGCTAGGAGATCTGCAGTTTGGATTGACAATAATCACGCCAGTAGACCCTTCGATTTTTGTTTCAGGGGCAGAAGAGACTTCTAAGCTGGGAGGCCCATCCTTTGAGCCGAGCACAGGCAACCGGGACTCTTTAGTGTTCTGGAACAGGTGAGCTCGGGCTTGATGCTTTGCAAAGAGCTTCGCCTTTGTCTGCTCTTTGATGTGTGCCAGGGTTCTCGCCTTTCCACCCTCTCCTGGGCTCCCCATGGCTCCGGAGACGATGCTGGCCGCGGCAGCCACAGCAGCGGCTGCCGCGGCCTCTCGCTGGGCCCTTGCCTGCTGGGCCCGGGCCTTGATATCTGCAAGGGTCCTGGCTCCTGTGTTCCTCCCACCGCTGACCGACGTGCTAGGGGATGCGCGAGACTCTGGTTTGGAGACTGGCTGGCTCTTGATAATAAAAGGTGGCCCAATTTTGGAAAGCTGGATCTACGGGAAGGGGAGAATGGAAAGATAAAGCGTTTGGTACAGGATCACAGAGGAGGCATGAGGAATGTGATAACGCCAGAGGAAAGAGGAGCTGCATTCTCTCTTAATGTGGCACCAACTACACCTAAATCCCTGAATGGGCCTTCAGGGTATAAAGCAACAATAAATGTAGCATGAACGTGAAATTAAAATTTCTAATCTCTGTTTTTCATCTACAGAAACATCAACCGGTGACTTCATTTGGTATGGAAATGAAACATCTTCTTAATGCCTCATATAAATGGAAACAAAATCCATGCTTCTTAAAATGAGGTTAGCTAAAAAAGACTTAGAGATATTTAGCTTTTAAATTATCTTCCTTGCTGGCATAGCAAACTGGGACCTTAACTCTACATGAGTTGTCCTCTTAATGTGACACAGAGAAAAAAGCCCTTAGCCAAGAGGTCAGCAGACTAGAATTTTCATCCTGGCTTCACTCAAAGGAAATCCGTGATCTTAGGCAACTCACCGTGTACCTCAGTTTCTCCAAGGACCTCCCTGAACCAGAGACCCTGTGGTTTTTAGGTACTCCCACTCCACCTAGCATGCCGCCTCATACATGTGTAATAAGCACACAATAAGAGTTTGCAAACTCATTTGTAAAATGAGACTAGTTATTTCTGGTCTATTTCCTTCACAGGGCTCTTAGAAAGATGGAATGAGACTGTATCTGTGTGAGTGCTCTGCTTTCCAGAGGGATTTGAAAGCATTATCTTTTCATGAAAGCAAGGGTGACTCTGGTTTTCTGCCTCTAAAAGCAACTATGGGTTGGGCAGTTTCTTCTGATACTGGTAATCCTCAATTTGCTGAATTCCATAAATATCCCAACCCACAGTGACCACCTCCTCATGCTAATGAAAGAGACTCAGTCATCACCAAATTCACAAGGCACAAGGCCCAACACCCAACATCTCATAGCAATGGCTGGGATGCGCCAGTCACTAAAAACATCCTTAGAGTCACAGATTTGTAGAGCTAGAAGGGTTCTGGTTAAGGCACCTCATTGTACAGTTGAAAAACTGAGCCCGTGGAGGCTGCCCTGGGGTCATATAACTAGTGAGTGATAGTGAGAGTCTTCGGGCTCCCCATTCAGGGCTGTTGACAGTACTGTGCTTCCCTTGGTTTTGCCTCTCTGGACAAAGCTTTTCCTAGAACACTTATCTCTCTTCTTAACACATGTGTATTTACACTATAAACCCCTGACACTTACTAGAGGATCCTTTCAGTCTCCAATTATGCTTTGGAACTTTGGTAGAAGAAATTATCTTACTGAGCTACTTATTTCTCATTTTCCACCTCGTGAGGTCTCTCTTCTAATCCAAAGGCTCCAAAGGGGGGGGGGGATGAATTTAGAGAGGAGATTTTGTTTTTTACTTTTAAATATTTCCTTCATTTAAAACAAAACAAAACAAAACAAACCTAAAAACATTAAAAAACAATTAAGCCTGGATATACTGAAGAGCTCAAGGTTGAACAAACATCAAATATACTTATGGTATCTATCTTTACATAAAGTGTATATTACATTGAAAACAAGCTTTTCACAAGAAAAATTAGCCTGCTATGTTTAAAAATATTTCCTATGAAAAGTTTGCTTATATTTTTTCCCACTGCTTCAGAAATTAAAATGCACAGTAGAGTTTTAATTGCAGCTTAATGTTCATCTTTCGCATCTCTAGAACCTTATTTAATAGGTGTTACTTTATTAAATAGAATAACTACAGTTACACTCTTCGAAGTCAGCCTTATGGATATCATGAGTCACATACAAAAAATAGATGTCAGGTTAGAGCAAAATAAAGAGAAAGAGATTAAGAGAAACAAAGCTAGAATATGTTTATAATTCTAGACCAAACCTATGGTGCAATAATCCATTTTATTGTAAGACAATATAAATGGGCTGAGATGAAAGCACCAAATAAATAGAGATTATATTGGGTAAGATTTTTTTTTATTATTATTAAACAGAGTGTTTCTTTTGAATTGACCTCAATTTTCAGTTTATTTAGGCAGAGTCAATTTATATAAAAGGCTTGTTTTCTCACCTTTAATTCCTACCTGGGATCAAAAGAAAATATATAAATAGGAATGCCTGACTACAGGCTTTATTATTTGTAAAGTTAAATACTTCTTTACTCTCTTGAAAATATAAATAAATAAATAAATAAATAAATAAATAAATAGGATCTGTATACCTCTACATCTACAGCATTTTCCCTCAGGGTGTGTTAAGCAATTTCACTGAGTTATTGAAGAAATATTTAATGAGGTTCTTCCATATGTCAGGTCCTTTCTGCTAGGCAATGGTGGTGGTCAATGTTTGCTGGAAAATAAACCGATTACCTATACCTTCACCTCCTTAGTGCACGCTTCTGACTTTTGACTACTTTCCATAGTCCTACTGGACTTTTCTAGGACACTGAAGTATCTTTCAACTTGCCCCAACTGTATGCAGGTCTCTGTCCTATACCTTGGAGTCTCCGAAAGACCCTGTATCTCATGGCCTATAGGTTCCTCCGGGCCCTGTTCTCCCTCCTCATTTCTTTTTCCTTAGATGCTGAGGTCTAAGTACATATATGTGTGTATCTAAAATTATCATATGAGCTCAGCGCACAGCCTTAAAAAAGATCATTTAATATTAGACTGGTGTTGGAGTATTAGACTGTAAACTGCTACAGAAAACCTGGAGGGAAGAAAACCTTATTTAAAATTAGAAAACTAAGCATCTAAATAGGAAAAGCCTATCTATGGAATTGTCTTCATTGTTATTATTATTATTCCATACCTTGAGAGGTGGAACCCTGGGCTCCTCTCTGGGGGGCTGCTCTTTCTCAGGGGGGCTGCTGGACGATATGTTCCGCACTGACTGATCATCTTCTATCCTAGCCCTCTTTTCCTTACAGATTCCAAAACTGTGCTGCTCTGCTGTTTTCCTCTTTGATATCTCGGATTCTCTACTTTCATTTCTTATCCCGTCGGGTGACTTGGAAGGCTCGGACAACTTGGAAGAATGCAAGGTCTCCAATCGGTTCTGTGAGCTTCCTTGCTTATGGGTTTTATTTCTAGAGCCTTCTGAAAAGGAAGCCTTATCCACTGATGAGACATACTGTTTGTCCTGTAATTTAGCTGATGGAAGCTCGTTTCCCTTACTCTCTGTCTCTTCAGAAAAGACCGGTAACTCCAATGGTGAAGATGCCCCTTTCTTCTCTATTCTTTGCAGGACATTATGATTTTTAACTTTTATCATTTCTATAGAAGGAAGTTCTGGAATCGAAGCAGGATAGGGCTTCTCAGTTTCAACGTGTGATTTACAAGGCTGCTGACTCAGAGTCTTACTGTGCAATTCTTCAGATGGAAATGCTTCAGGAGAAATGGAAGAACCCATATTGACGGGTTCAGGAGTATTTGATAGAGTCCTCTGTTGAGAGAGAAGGCTCTCGCCCAGGGCCTTGGCAGGGGCAGAGCCTTCATCTTTTTGTGGGGAGAGTGGTTCTTCAGAGATGGAAGGGGACTTTCTTTGCTGATGCACCATTCTGTCATTCATGGAAGAATTAGAAATTGGAGATGTTTCTGAAGGAAGAGGCAAACTGGATATAAAAGTGGTCTCAGATGTGAGAAGCATGGAAGACACTGAAGACGTTTCTGAGGTCAAAGGTAAATCCGACATGGGTGACGTTTCTGATGTTAAAGGTAAATTTGATACCGGGGATGCTTCGGATGTTAAAGGTAAATTGGACATGAGAGATGCCTCTGATATCTCAGGTGAAGTGGATACTGGAGATATTTCTGACATCAAAGATGCATGAAGGTTTTCATCAGGGGGGTTTCTCTGGTTATATTTGTCTGCATTTTCAGTGCTGGACACCTCAGAACAAAACGTTGTCTCAAGGGAGGCTGGAGTACATGATTCTTCTGAAGTGGATTGGGTTTCCCCTCCTGGGGATGTCAGGCTGGTACAGGCTCCCTCTGGGCTCTCGGAAGAGAAGGAAGTTTCAGAGATGCAAGCATTTTCAGAAAGCTGTTCATCAGGCTCACTCTGTAACTCCATATCTATGGCAATTCCTTCACTGGGAAATTGGCCTTCTAAAGAAGACGACCCTGTCTTTATTTTTGGAGTATTGGTCTCTACTGCAGCTTCTGGCTCCTTATGTTCTGTGTCACTGACATGAGTCACAGATGAAGTGGAAGGAACGAGAGAATCACAGACCTCTAGTTGATCAATAACAACCGACATTTCTTCCTGGGGAGATTCTGATTTCTCTTCCACTTTAACTTCAATATGAGGCAAAGTTTCTAAAACATCATTCATCATAACACAGGATTCCAAGTTATCTTCAGGAGGTGCTACCTGGGGCTCTTCGTGAGAGTTGGCTGGACTTTCAGACCCCTCAGAAAATTCAGGTATCGTCTTATGATTTTCATCCTGACATTCGCAGATACTAGTCTCTACCTCTTCAGCAATTTCCTCCTGAATCACAGATTCTTCAGGGATCAAGATATCTTCTGATTCCGATTCTGCCATTATGTCTTTACCTACATCTACCATAGCACAGAATTCCGGCTCTGGTGAAGTTGGACTTTTCATGCTTTTTGGCTGTTGCTCTTCCAAGGGAGTCTGTGCAGAAAGACCTGGGAGGCCAGTGGGTCCACATGAAGAACTACTTTCAGCACCATCATCGTTTGGTCCAGAAGTAAGCTTTATTGAGTCCTCTCTTGACATGCCCAACCTGAACAGAAATTAGAAATATTAAATTACTGCCCAACCACAAAACACGAAAGGGACAAGTTGGAGATATGTATAGAGTATTCAACGGAAGTAAATGAATCAAATTGATTTTATAATCACTAAATAATACGCTTCATTTATGTCAACTGGTTTATGATGACTTAGTTTTTCTACTGCTTTTATTTTTATTTTTTTTATTTTTTTATTAAATTTTTTTTTTCAACGTTTTTATTTATTTTTGGGACAGAGAGAGACAGAGCATGAACGGGGGAGGGGCAGAGAGAGAGGGAGACACAGAATCGGAAACAGGCTCCAGGCTCCGAGCCATCAGCCCAGAGCCCGACGCGGGGCTCGAACTCACGGACCGCGAGATCGTGACCTGGCTGAAGTCGGACGCTTAACCGACTGCGCCACCCAGGCGCCCCTCTACTGCTTTTATAATCGTAACTAAAATAAACTCTCCTTCTGGTTAAGAAATGTATTATGCATTTTTATATTTATTTACCTATTTATCTACCAACTTATTTATTTTTGGTATAGATTTTTATTCTGTAAGTAAGGAGATATGAACTTTGCCAAGTGTTGGTAAAAGGAATAAAAAAAATAATGTACTACAAAAGATTAGAAAATATTGGACAGAAAAGCAAAAAAATGTATAAGATCTAAAATTTAAAAAAATTTTTTTTTTTTTTAATTTTTTTTTTTCAACGTTTATTTATTTTTGGGACAGAGAGAGACAGAGCATGAACGGGGGAGGGGCAGAGAGAGAGGGAGACACAGAATCGGAAACAGGCTCCAGGCTCTGAGCCATCAGCCCAGAGCCCGACGCGGGGCTCGAACTCAGGGACCGCGAGATCGTGACCTGGTTGAAGTCGGACGCTTAACCGACTGCGCCACCCAGGCGCCCCTAAAAAAATTTTTTAACATTTATTTATTATTGAGAAACAGAGAGAGACAGAACATGAGCATGGGGGGGGCAGAGAGAAGGGGAGAAAGAATCCAAAGCAGGCTCCAGGCTCTGAGCTGTCTGCACAGAGCCTGATGAAGGGCTCAAACTCACAAACTGTGAGATCATGACCTGAGCCGAAGTTGGACACTTGACCAATGAGCCACCCAGGCACTCCAGATCTAATTTTTTTCTTATCAGAAAGTAGCAATTCTAATCGAAAGCAGCACAGTCTTCAAAGGATGCAACATAAGCAAATAAGATCAATGGAAGATGGGTATGGTGAAAAATCTTGAAACTGAAATGATTTCCAAAGATTAACTTCTCTTAAACCAACGTAAGAGGTGTTACCTTATTTTAGCCTCTAAGTGTCTAACTTAAAAATAATATGGGGGGGGGGGGGCGCCTGGGTGGGTCAGTCGGTTGAGTGTCCGACTTCGGCTCAGGTCATGATCTCACAATCTGTGAGTTCAAGCCCCAGGTCAGGCTCTGTGCTAACAGCTCAGAGCCTGGAGCCTGATTTGGATTCTGTGTCTCCCTCTCTCTCTGCCCCTCCCCCGCTCGTGCCCTGTCTCTCTCTCTCTGTCAAAAATAAACAAACATTAAAAAAAATATATGGAAATTTCACTAAAATATAACAAACATATCTGGGGTCGACAAAGTTGATTCTACTAGGTTACATTTGTATGAGGCAATTTTGTATGAGGCAAAATTCTTTCATGTGATCACTTTCTGTAAAGATATTCCAGAGAAGATAGCAAAGAGTATCAAGAAAAAATCCAATCTGATATTCATGTCATAAGGAAAGTTCATCAGAGTTACAAAGATATTGTAAATCACTATTTCCTGTCATACTAAGTCATACTAAGTATACCATACTCAGTTATACTAAGTTAATGCACTAAGTTACGATGTCAGCCTCACATGGTAGAGAAATATGCTGTTCTAAATGAAGTTAAATTAGACTACAGAAAATTACAAAGATAAGCAGAAGACAGAACACTTCTCTCTTCTGGGGAAAACATATTTGAGCGAAGAAATACAGCTATAATGGTATCGAGACAGGAATATACCTCAGTGAAATCTTCTTCAACTGCTTACCAAAATCCTCAAAATGAAAGGGAAATAAAGTTGAATACATTTTTTGGGGTGTCACTGCCTTCTTTACTAAAATTCAGAAGGTCTTAAAAGAAGACAGAAGATAGTACCCTCAAAGTTAGTCTCTTTTCTTTCAACTTTCCCTGAGATGGGTTCAAAGTAAGCTGTAATTTGTAACTATCCTACACTGAGAGGAACAGAACAACTACATTACAGATAAATTTAAAGCAGAATAATCAACTAGAAATAAGGTCCCTTGGGGCTAGGCCAAGCATCGATAGTAGGTTAGGTGTAGAATATACAGTATCCATCCACTGGCAGCCAAATTTCTGCTAGTTGGTTGATAAGGATATAATACATGTATTAACTTGTATTAAATATAGTTAACATTAGTAAATATCATATATGTATATAATATATGCATATGTATATATGGAAAACAGCACCGTACAAAATATGCCTATGTCAACATTTTATTATTTTCTCGAAAAAAATAGATTTAAGATGGTACAAGGCATAGCAGGTTGATCTTCACAGTATAGCACATAACACCACAAAGGAAAACACTGAAGTCCAGAAATATAGACTGCAAATCAACAGACCGATGCCCATAATTCTGACTTAGCATATATATGGCTGATCTCTAACTAAAGAAAATACAAAACAGTACTCTGTTATAAGGAGAGTAACTCAGTAAGAAACAAAATAAACAGCTCAAAGAGCTGAAAACCAAAGTAGACAAATCTTAACCAGAGGGGTTTGGATGGCAACGTTCCTGGGAACACTTAAAGCAGGGAAAAGGCACAGACAGGTCAACCGAAAATTATCTGACACTAGGAGAAATAATCCCTCACATACTGGGGGAGTGTAGGTAATCTAGAAGTGACCAAATTAGAAAGGCAGTCAATGAAATGTCCAAAATACACCTGTTAATCCAATGTGTAATCAAAGATAGAAAAAGACAAAGAAGAAGTTCAGTGACGTAAGCGGACAGAAACTCTATGGATGAACTACAGCAAGAAAAGCGTCAAATCGGGGCGCCTGGGTGGCGCAGTCGGTTAAGCGTCCGACTTCAGCCAGGTCACGATCTCGCGGTCCGTGAGTTCGAGCCCCGCGTCGGGCTCTGGGCTGATGGCTCAGAGCCTGGAGCCTGTTTCCGATGCTGTGTCTCCCTCTCTCTCTGCCCCTCCCCCGTTCATGCTCTGTCTCTCTCTGTCCCAAAAATAAATAAACGTTGAAAAAAAAAAAAATTTAAAAAAAAAAAAAAAAAAAAGAAAGAAAAGCGTCAAATAAAAGAACTGTTTGTATTCAGAACTCCGGGATGATGACAGGGACCCACGCTTACTTACAGTATTGTAGCTGTCACTCCCCAGGGCATATGCATGAGAGTCTGAAAGCCCCCTAAATTTTATGTAAAAAATATATATGTGTGTGAATTTTTCTGAGAAGGAATTGCAGCATTAAGACACTGAGCAAATTACTGAACCACACTGTGTAAACCTGGGAAAAATAGTTTCATTGCATCTCAATTTCCTAAACCCATTTTTAACGTAAGAATAATAATGGTATCCACCTTATAGGACTGTTGGGCGGGTTAAGCGACATATTCTCTGAAAAGCTGTTAGAAACGTATCAGAGCCCAGCATGCTCAATGACGACCTGGATGAAGGAGAGCTCTCTGTAACACATGGTGCCTCGGGTACAGGCCGCCTGAGGACAGAGCCTAGGCAGCCCTACAAACGTCCGCACCTCAGTGTCTGGCACAGATGAGATGTTGGAACAATTTTTGCTGCATTCAAAAAAAGAAAAAAAAAAAGAGGGCCCGACACTCAACAACAACTAAGGACCAGTGCTTTGGAGGTAACTGGCTCGGTTATCTTTTGCCAGCACTGGAAAGGATGCTTTCAACATTTCCTTTGTCGACAAAAGGTGAGGAAGCCTCCTGAATGGTCTTCAGGGTCATCCTCCAGGGTGCTTAATCCCGCTCGGCACCAGCATGACCTGGAGAGCGCCTAAAGATGCATATTCCTGGGCTCAACTCCTGGAGACTCCCAATCATTATGTCTGGCATGGGTCCTGGAAAACTGTATCTATTTTTAAAAGCCCCAACGAGAGGGTGCCTGGGTGGTTCAGTCAGTTATGTGTCCAACTCTTGATTCTGGCTCAGGTCACGATCTCACGGTGTGAGATCCAAACCCACTCCACGCTGACAGCAGGGAGCCTGCTTGAGAGTCTCCCCTTCTCCTCGCCTCTCCTATGTGCTCTCTCTGTCCCCCTCTCAAAATAAACATAACATGACACAACACGGCACAGCACAGGACAACACAACACAACACAACACAACATAACATCTCCAGTGAGGACTTTGATGCAGCCAAGCTTGAGCAATATGCTGGTGACAAAATACGAAGGCATAGAAGTAGTCTGCTGCATTTTTAATTTTTGAGAAAACACATGAATTATCTCCTGTTAGTTCTGTTTAAATATGTATACGTGTCCATGGTTCTAGGAGAGCAAGTGAACACAAGCCTTCCTCCTTGAGGGTACTGCTAGTTAGGACACTCCACCAATGCTAGCCTCCTCTGAGTAAGCAGGCTGTTAATCATGGGATTACTTTTCTTTTTTTTTTAAATGTTTTTTTTTTTTAACGTTTATTTATTTTTGAGACAGAGAGAGAGACAGAGCATGAACGGGGGAGGAGCAAAGAGAGAGGGAGACACAGAATTGGAAGCAGGCTCCAGGCTCTGAGCCATCAGCCCAGAGCCCGACGCGGGGCTCGAACTCACGGACCGCGAGATCGCGAGATCGCAACCTGAGCTAAAGTCGGACGCTTGACCGACTGAGCCACCCAGGCGCCCCATGGGATTCCTTTTCAAGAAGAGCACTCAGACGAGCCTCTTGACATCGTTCTCCCTGTTTACAGGGGGAAGTTTATGAAATTAGATCAAATGGTACGGATTTTGTTACTTGCCACCACCTCAGTATCATTTACACAAAACGACAACTCTTAAGCATTAATTGTGCATATGGGAGTTCAAGCACAAATTCCTTTCTAAGGAGGATTTAAGGTCACTGTCCACTGTCAGCTCCTAAATCCTTCCTCCTCCCTTAGGGACCCTACGGTCTCGGAGGCTCTAATTCTGCTCCAGTAAGATATGTCCCTTCTAAATGTGAGGCAGAGGCAAAGCTACTTTCAATTTAATTCAGTCACTACCACACTTCCATGTGGCTTATTTTAAAAAGAAATGCACACACAGAAAAATAATAAACTAAAAGCTGATTACACTGAAAAAGGAAGATGGACAGAGTGAAGAGTAATACCTCAGGCTGTCCCTCAGAACAAGGACTAAACACGTGTATATGCACAGTCAACATTTTAGGAAAAAATGTGAGAATTGAATGTGTCTAAAACTATTTATCTCTGAAGTATCTGTTAATGAATATGCTTGGATTAAAAACAGGAGATTTTTACTAAAATCTAGTTAAGAAAGCCATAACGGACTTCTATCAGATTTCATGTGCAATTTTCAGTCCGAAATGAATTTTCATGGACAGGTTATAAACCCTTGAAAATGCATTTTTTAAAACTTTAAGTGCTGATACGCTGCTATAATTTTACCTGCGATTTCTTACACTGAGGGACTATTGCCTTTTATGGCAGCCTTATTAAGCTTTACAGCTTTTCGTGTGCCATGTGAAGCAGAGAATTACACTTTCATTTCCTTCAGAGAGAAATGAGAAAAAAATGCTCTCGTACTTACTTTTCTCCATAAAACCTTTCAAAGAATTTTTCTTTCCAAGGTTCTGTTTTCTTTTCCTTCTCAATTTCTTGCCTTATCCGCAACTGCATTTCTGGAGTAAACTCTCCTAGAAAGAAAATGTTTATGTATGGAGTAAGAGTGGCCATAGCTTCTGCCAATTAATAAAGAAAACACGTAATTAATTTGAGTAAACTTTTATGGATGTTGAAAAGTAAAAGGCTGAGTACTGATAATATTTCTACAGCTTCTCTTTTTATGAACATCGCTCAAATAGTCATTTAGCCCTAGATGAACTTTAAAACCCTCAGCAAATATACTGTATGGTAGGGGCTGCGGATGAAATAGCGTATATTCAGTGCCCTTAATGAAATCAGTCTGGTGGGAGAAAAGGCACACAAATTGACTATAATATAATGTCGAAAGCCCTGTATGGGCCATAAGAATAAAGGTAGAAGAAAAGGCACTTAATTCTGCCTGAATCGATTAGGGAAGACCACATACAGGAAATGGCTCTTGAGTTAGCTTCTGAAGGATGACCAAGCTTTTATAAAGTAATTAACTCACAAAGCACAGAGATATGAACATGTGTATTTGTGTTCTTTTGAGTGGCCAATTGTAAGCAGAATGTAGGAGTAGGAGGAAATGAAATGGGAAAGGTAGGCTGAGGCCAATTAGCAAATACATGGTTTAAAGAGAGTTCTAGGGGCGCCTGGGTGGCTCAGACAGTTGAGCATCTGACTTGGTTCAGGTCATGATCTCACAGCTTGTGAGTTTGAGCCCCGCATTAGGCTCTGTGCTGACAGCTCAGAGCCTGGAGCCTGCTTCAGATTCTGTGTCTCCCTCTCTCTCTGCCCTTCCCCTGCTCATACTCTGTGTCTCTCTAAACATTAAAAAAGTTGAAAATAAATAAATCGAGTTCTACATTTTCCCTACAAGTGACAGAGGGAGGCCCTGATGGCATTCACTCGGGGAGAAATATGGCCAAATTAGTGGCTTAGAGACAAGATGAAGACACAAGAGAACTCCAGCCAGGAGGCTGTCGAACAGCACAGAGGAGAGGCAGAGAGGACAGTCAGGCCAGCGGCTGTGGGAATGCTCAAGGGGATTCAGATTCACAACACAATTAACAGTTCATGACCAAGTCAGCGTGGGGAGAAGAAGAGGACCAAAGAGATCATCAAGTTTCAAAGTGAGGAGCTCTGAGGACAGTGGTGACATTAGTAGAGATGGGGAACAAAAGGGACAGCAGATGGTAAAGGGAGGATGGTGAGGTTAATATTAGCATTATGGTTTTAAGGTGCATGCTATCGGCTAGGGTGATCCAGCAGGCATGTGGAATAGAACGAGGATTAGGAAAGAGGAGCCAAAGCCAGAAGGTTTTTGGCATATATGGGCCATACACCATGGTGGGGAAGGAGGCTGGTTAGCAGATGTGCACAGCCCCAAGAGAAAACACCAGAGAAGAAAATGGCAGAGACATCAACATGCACCATCAGACGGAAGAGCACAGCTCCCGTAGGAGGCTGAGGGATGGCTTTCAGCCATGTGGCCGCAGGAAACAATTTAAAATATATTATGAACATCTCAGGTACATGGTTTCAAGTTGGATGAGGTTAAAAAAAAAAGAGAGAAAGAGAGATTGCAGAAGGAATGTGAAATGTCAATACTAAGAAGAGGACACTGCCTTTGCCATTATAAAGCCCTTAATATTCTCCAGGAGGGATTATTTCGGTTGCCACACCCACCTAGAACAATGTGAGCAGTTTAGGGAGTAGAAATGTGGAAGCACTGGTTATTTTGAGTCTTTCAAGAAGCTTAATGACTAACAGAAGAATAAGGTGAAGCGGTAGTTTTAGGGGAAGAGAGTATTAAACGAAGATTCTTTAGGCTCTAGGACATTAAGAGAATACATAATGCCTCAAACAAGCGATTAAAATTCCCATTCCAAAGAGAGTCGAGCTACATCAAAAATTGTTGTTCTGTTCCAGAAAACCTCACGTTTCCTTCAAAAACATCAGACATCAAAAATGCCAAGTATAACAAAGAATTAGTGAAGCCATTTGGAACAGATCAGGAGTTTTTACTAAATTCAAGTTTACTTCAGGGGGAGAAAAAGGCTCGGAAATCAGAGAAAGGCGTGAAGCTCGGTACAGTGTGTGTACTCAAACATGTCAAATAATAATGGAAAAGAGAAATTTACCTTCTGCCAGTCGCTGTTTCCATCCTTGTGCTGCATATGCAAAGAATTCATTATTCAGAGCTGAAGAACTGAGGCGTAAAATTCCATCACTTCCCATCTAGGAAATAAGCCGAAGAAAACAAGATGCCATCAAGAATAACTCAAAACAAAAGTACACAGGAAAGAAGAGAAAACTGAGGGTGGGGCATGAGAGAAATAGCGCGGGGTAGAAGGGAGGACAGGAACCTTGCAGAAGGTGAATCTCCTGGTAGGAAAAGTGCACTCTACATCGACTATTATATTGACAAAAATACATGAAGTTAAAGGAACTCTTTATAAGGCATTTCCATCACAGGTGGTGAGTATAACCACCGATCCCAATGTGTGGCATTTCATCAAAAACAGTTTTATACCTTTTATCATTTCAATATGCCTTAAATGGTACCACATTAAAAATCAACATGTTTATACCTTTAGACTGTGTTTATAAATTAAGTTTTCTAAAATCTGTGGAGGCTAAAGAAATCCAATCTGGTCACTTGGACTCTTTTGCCGGCTGAGGTTTAGACAACAAAAAGTTCTAAAACATTAAAACAAATACACCCACACTGTCAGATATACCCCGCCCCTCTCTTCTCTCCAACTGGGAAGCACACACAAAAAAAACAGGTAAATAGTAAAGTGTAAAATAAGGGCAACTTTATGCTACTAACCTTTTTCCTCAAACATACTCGTCCTTTTAAAATTCACATGTAGAAGGGATTCGGATAAGCATCATCAAACTGGATGCTTTTACCTTTCCAATTATTTACTGCACCTTCCGTGTGCATGTAGTCTGCTTGCTGACACAGAGAATGAAAGAATCGGCCATTGCCCTTGGCTGGCCGCCCAAGTGGTTGAGGAGTAAAGATGGAACAGTGTTAACCATTAGGTGGGTGGGAATTAAGAAGGGCAAACAATAAAAGCTGAGGGATGACATCTAGGTGGACAAGAATGGTTAGGAAGAATGTGATGCCAGAGGCAAAACCGGTGCAGAGTCTTGCAAGATAGGATCTGAACAGAATGGTTTCAGAAATAAAGCACGTAGTGTTACTGTCACCGTGACCAACAGCTAGCTCTACTGCAGAGGCAGGACATCACAGACAACCGTAACGGGACCAGGTAAGAAGGTGCGAGGTGCTTCAGCCTGCTGGTCAAAGGCCTGGCAAACTGTAGCTCCAATTCGATTTTCAAAGATTTCCTCTTATGGCCATAGACACACTTCACGTGTACTAAGCCCCAATTGTCACTGCCACCTGAAAGCGTGCCCAGAGATTTCTCGTCCCCATGTTTGTTTGTTCGTGGCCTTTTCCACACTCCATGTTCACCCCTGAAATACCACCCCTTTTTAAAAATTTCACTCAAATGACACCTTCATGAATGTGTCAGCTGAAGCATCGTTCAGGAGCAAAGCAGAACACTGAATCTCAAAGTAAATATTATATAACTACTCTAAATTGGATAACAGTAGATCGAATTCAGAAGAGAGACACTGTGAATAAACATGAGGGATGTTGAATGCTGTCATCACGACATCCACAGGGAACCGCGGAGCTGACATTCTGAGTTTCTTCATCTAAGAAGATACTGATAACCATGCTAAAATATTCAATACACTTCACAAATCTCAGGGAAGACTCCATTCATTCATTGAACTATTGTTTACTCACTCACAGCTCCTTCAGCCTTTGTCAACAGACGCTTATTAAGCCACTCACGTGAACCCATGTACCTGGCTCTTGTATACAGTGGCAGCAGAGAAAAAGTCCCCGCCCGTGTGTCGAATATGTTTTACATATAGCAGATACTTCGGGTCCCCGTGTATCTCTTCCACCTGCCTGAGTTCAGCGTGGCTGTAATACAGTTATATCACCAAGCCAGCATCCCACCTCAATGTCCTCCCACAGCCCCAAGATCCGAATGGGTAAGTTACCCAGCCTTCCCATCTTCTGACTGGACAATTCTAGGACTCTGGCTTCTGGAATGCCGTATATATGCACTGAACCGATGGATACCGTTTGGTCTTGTGCTCTCAGCAGCTGGACTACATGGGCCTGGGAACCAGGCACAAGACTGTGTCAAACCCTGTAAAATTAAAAGTCCGTGCTCCCGGGGGAGAATCATTTCTACTATGTCAGGGTTTCTCAGCCTTAGGCACTACTATCACTTAGGTCTGGAGACTCCTTTATTGTGGTAGCTGCCCTGCGTGTTATAGGCTGGTGAACAGCATCCCTGGCCTCTACCCACCAGATACCAGTAGCAATTGTGACAAGTTTAAGTGTCTTCCAACATTACCAAACGTCCCTCAGAGGCAAACTCATCCCCAGGTAAGAATCATCGCACTATTGGACACGGGCTCCACTTGAGCCAAAACTCTGCCTGGTTACTTTGTGTCTCTCAGGTATCAGCGGGCAAGGGGAGGACTTACTGGACAGGTGGGATAATCAGCCCTAACCATCACGAGGGAGGGGGACCGCTGCCATAGTGTGGGGGTGGAGAGAAGGATGTGGGGGGGAATGCTGGAGATTCCCTGGGACATATGTTGGCGCTTCTGTGTCTGGTGGTAACAGTGAACGTGGATTATAGCAAGGACAGTCAGAATAGGAAAGGCAGCCAAGGGCTCAGACTCCTCGAGGATGGCAGTTGGGGCCACTGAGCCAGGCCAACTAGCAGAATTACTGGCGGAGTGTAAGGAAATTCAGAAATGGGTGTCAGAGAAGGGAAATGATAAGCTTCAATTACAGCCTTAAGACCAGCTTGAGACCAGTGGAGCCTGCAGCCGGTCCGCTAACCCCCTGGTCAAAAGTCTTGGTCTGCCCCCGCTCCCCGCCCCCACACCAAAGTATGAGCAGCCACTAATTAAAGTGACAGAGTGAACTTAACATGAACCACAACAAGGTCTGAGTGGTGCAGAGGTAGACCAGACGGGACATTTGTGATTCCACATCTAGCCTACAGGAATACAGAATATCTGGGGCAACAAAGTGCACTTGCCCGGCTCATGCCTACAAAACTCTAGGACTTTCTTGGATGCAGATACAACCTGGAAATGCAAATCCTGGTCCTTGGGGCAACTCCCAATCTATGAGAGACGAGGGTTTGTCATGGTGAAAGGTCCTGCTTTCCTGCAGTGCTGGGACAGTTTTGGGACTCGTTCTACACATTTTCCTAGAAAGTCCTCCATAGAACCGAGACCTGGTCATCTGGAGGGTTTTTCCTCTCCTTGTCTTCGCATCATCTAATCCCTGGCTTCTGCTTCCAAACTGACTATACTTAAGTTCTTATTCCAGGCTCCACTTTTGGAGGGAAGGGGTAGGGGAGGATCCTAAGTAAGACTGAATCCGAGGGGTTTGGGCTTTATCCTCTATGTGGAAATGGTCCAGTCAATGTACCATATAAGGTAAACCTGAGCCTTGAGGCAGGGGTTGAATCAGCACGGTGCCTCAGGCTAGTGGCCTCCAGATCCAAGTTAGCCCCTTGACATACCCCTGTATATTAATTGCCTTTTTGGTGTGTGCCACAACGGGAGAAAGGTCTAAAGCACTGTTCTAGGTAACGAGAACTACCATTAAAAAGGTCTAAGCCTAGGAAAAGCCCCCAAAGATTTGTGCTTAAAATGATAATTCTGTTACCTTTAAAAAGGATGAAATGGAGAGGAATGTAGAGATGCAAAGGCATCGCTAGAAGGTAACGGAATCCTTGCATAAAAGATAATAAAAGAAAGGCAAATGTGAGATATTCAGGACTGGGTGTAGGGCTTCAGGACTGAGCAGGTAAAGGCAGCAGATGCCAAACGGGGTCAGTATGCTTCCTGGAAATGGGGTGGATGAAACGGCAGCTAAGCTTCAGAACAAGTCTTCAGGCAGCGCTATGAAAGAGGTCCGGCAAAGCCCAAAGGATGAAGAGAAAGTCCATCAGAATGATACCTCTAAGAATCCTGAAATGTTCTGTGAATATTGACTCTGAATGTCTGTGCATGGTTTGGGAGCCTTGAGAAAAAACTTCACTTAGGAAGACTAAAAGGGAAGAGGTTTTCTTATTGTGCAGATTTTAAATAGGACTAGTAGGTGGAAGGCAAGTCCCCTGAAGAGGTAAAGAAATTTACTTGCTATGAAGTGCATTTATAGAAGGTACAATGAACAGGTTCGAATTTTTCTAAATTTGAAGACATGCATGGTGCCTCATCACCTTCTATAGCCCATGCAATGCCTAGGTTGCCTAGATGGAAGGTACTCAAATAAATGTTTATTGCCCGCCTTGCTTTGTGTAATCAAAGATTTAAAATTTAACTCTGGTAGCTGATATGCAGGATTTTAGTTGTGTGTATTTCCCAGGCCAAGGGCATGATTAGTTATTAATTGAAATTTCGGCATAATTTTAAGACACAAAGAAATACCAGATCCAGATTAGCTCTGACAGAGTCTCGAGATTTCAGCGCATGAGGATGTGAGGCAGTGTGAAATAAACACATTCAAAAATATGGAAGCCAGCCCTGAAGGAAAATGTTTTTCTTTTAAAACAGAAAAATAATATTAACTGCCAGACTTCCAGCCTGTATGAGACAGTGCAATTAAACACTAGGGCTAAATTGGACCCAGGAAATACAAGCCAATAAAACTTTTAAAATACACTATTAATTTTATGGCCTTTAAGAAATACTGTCCAAAGACATAACATTTTAATGAGCTGGAACAATAAACATTTCTGAAAGGTTTACTTATTTATTTATTACTGAGCTATAAATTCTTGTTTTTCGGAATACCCACACTAGAAATGCTCATTCTAAAATCTCCCTCAACCCTCTCATAATGAAGTGTCTAACTAAGCTGTTGATAAATTATGCTTCCTTTTTAATTAGGAGGGGAAAAAAAACTTTGAACATTTTAGTTGTTACAGAGGAAAATAAATATTAGTAAAGGGAAATGCATTCATGCAGAGATCGTTTCACAAAGGTTTAAACTTCTTATTGGTGAGTGTATCATTTGCCTTTGATATTGATTTTAACAACACCCATTTTGTGGGGTGGATGTCAGTGGAATTCAGAGGGTTAAAATGCCAATGCTACTTGCACACTATCCAGTTTTTGAAGTTTGACAAATTTTAATTCTGTACATGGATACATCTATGTTTAATGATAATCCTTTAAATGTCTAATACATTCTTTACCACTTTTTTCTTATTTTAGGTTTCTTGTAAGTGATTCAGAATGCATGATATGTGGGCTGCAAAGTGGAACAGTGACAGATGTGTCGGGAGAGTTAGAAAATAGCCAGACAATAATGGGACACCGAGATATACTAAGCAATGTGGATTTCATTCTACAGACAATGGGTGGCCATTCAAAGTGAAGCCACATCATGCTGAGTGCACCCAGGTAAGCAGGCTGCTGATTGAGATGGGGTGTTCAGGATGGGCCTCTCAAATGCTCACGATTGGTACGGGATGTTCACAGAGGCACCTGGAAGCAGCAAGGAAGCAGTCATGCAGCCAGGTGGGGAAGAGTGCGCTAAGTGAACGGGCCCAGAGACCTGGAAACATGCTGGGGAGTGGAGGGACAGGAGCTGCGTGGACAGAAACACGCTGGGCATCAGACCCAGCGTACTGACTGGCGTTTCCCCAACGTGAGCTGGAAAGCCTTGGAGGGATTCTGGTCTGAGGAATGGGAAGTTCTGGCATTTCAAAAGGATAGCTCTACTGCTGTGTTTAAGAAAGACTTTAGAGTAGTGCCATCCAACAGCAATAAAAATGTCAGCCACATGTGTGATTTCAATTTTCTAGTAACCACACTGAAACAATAAAAAGAAACGTGAAATTAATTCTCATACCACCTTTTATTCAACCCAAACTATCCAAAATGTTACTGTTTCAATTTATAATCAGTATGAATTCTGATATTTTTCATTGTTTTTGTATAATAATTCTTCAATATCAAGTGTATATTTTAAAACACCTCAGTCCAGGGGCGCCTGGGTGGCTCAGTCGGTTAAGCGGCCGACTTCGGCTCAGGTCATGGTCTCCCGGTCCGTGAGTTCGAGCCCCGCGTCGGGCTCTGTGCTGACAGCTCAGAGCCTGGAGCCTGTTTCAGATTCTGTGTCTCCCTCTCTCTGACCCTCCCCCGTTCATGCTCTGTCTCTGTCTCAAAAATAAATAAATGTTAAAAAAAATTAAAAAAATAATAAAATAAAACACCTCAGTCCAGATTGGCCATATTTCTGTTGCTCATCAGCCACTGGTGGCTGCTGGCAGCTACTGTATGGGACAACACAGTTTTAGACGATAGAGGCTTCTCAAGACACACGTATGTAGTTACTGTGATAATCCAGAAAAAGATGACAGTAGCTTGCACTAGGGTGGCAACAGGAGAAATGATGAGAAATGCTTGAGTATGATTATATCCTGGCTCAGGATCAACTCAGTTTCAACTCAGGTTGAACCCACAGAAGTTGATGATGGATTGGATGTGTGGTAGGAGGGAAAGAGAACAGGCAAGGATGCCAACAAAGACTTTTTCTTTGACTTTGTCAATCACGATTATGAAATTTTCTATTTACTGAAAGGAAGAAGACAGGGGAGCCTGGGTTGCTCAGTCGGTTGAGCTTCCGACTTCGGCTCAGGTCACGACCTCACGGTCTGTGAGTTCAAGCCCCGCGTTGGGCTCCGTGCTGACACCTCAGAGCATGGAGCCTGCTCCGGATTCTGTGTGTCCCTCCCTCACTCACATTCTGTCTCTTTCTCAAAAATAAACATTAAAAAAAGAGAGAGAGAGAAGAAAATGGGAAGAGGTTTGGTTTTAAACCAATTAAGGCTGAGATGCTGATTACAATTCCAAGCAGATACCTCAGATCTATCATTCTGCATACAGTGTAGGGGATGCCCTGAACATAGGCAAGTTTAGGGACAGGGACTCCTCTGTCAAGAATCATCAAGAGAATGCCAAGGTATAAATGATGAACTCTTAAGACTGTCAGGGAATGGGGGTGCCTGGGTGGCTCAGTTAGCTGAGCTTCCGACTTCGGCTCAGGTCATGATCTCACGGTCCGTGAGTTCAAGCCCCGTGTCGGGCTCTGTGCTGACAGCTCAGAGCCTGGAGCCTGCTTCAGACTCTGTGTCTCCCTCTCTCTCTGACCCTCCCCCATCCATGTTCTGTATCTCTCTGTCTCAAAAATAAAATAAACCATTTAAAAAAATTAAAAAAAAAAGACTGTCAGGGAATGGAAGTAAAGAGAAGGGACCTGTTCAAGAAAAAGGTATAGGGACCAGACTAACGGAGCTGAGTGCATATGCAGTGGGTGGTAAATGAGACAAAGGTGTAAATGAGGAGTTCCAGGCATAAGTCCTGGATAATCTCGTGGATGGTGGTAGCAGAAATCAGGACAGGAAAAGGCACATGGAAGAGAAGTATTCTGGACAAAGAAATGACGGTTTTTGCTCTGGATATGCTGATATAAGGATATCTTGAAGGCATCCGAGTAAAGGTATCTAATCAATAACCTAGACTTAGAGAAAGAAGCTCAATGGCAAGGGATGAATCAAACAAAGAAAACTAAGAATTCTTAGCAAAGAACGTGCATTTGAAAACATGGATATGGATGAGACCATGCAAGAAGAATTTACCAAAAGAAAGAAAAAAAATAAAAAAAAGGTGACTTTAAAGCAGAGACCTAGGAACACTAATCTAGAAGGAATGGGCAGAAAACATAGATCTTGCTACGAAAGCTGAGCAAAAGCTGTCGGGGGAGGAGGAAAATCAGAACAAGGGGCAGAGAGGCAAGGGAAGAAAGGGATCCGTACTGTGCGTGTGCTAGTATTTACCAAGCCGTGTAGAATTATTTAGGTCAACAGTATGTGCAGCAGACTATAGAAGTTGCTGTGTCCAATAAAAAATTCCACAGAGTCTTTAGAGCAAAGACAAGCCAGGTAGAGGGAGACCAAACAGAAGACAAACGCCAACAGCCAAAGAGTGATGAGCAGACGAAGTATATAAGTTGTCATCACTGATCCTCTTATACCTGATCAAGCACCCAGGGCTCTTGTACTATGTATCCAGTAAGAATTAAAGTCAGTGTATTCATGGTCTCTAAAGGGTAATTTTTCATTTTTTACCTTATCATCTAATAGGATTCAGGTGGCTCAGGAGACTCCAAATGCTCAGGTTTATCCATAAGGGAAGATGTAATTCTTATGCATGAAGTTAGACATAAAAATGAAAGGTTGCCGAGAGAGAGTGTCAGTAAGGGGAAGAGGACCAACGACAGACTAAGGACAATTTGGCCGGTAACTTTGGAATGCTATTTCCAAAACTGCATTAAGATAATATTCCCCAAACTGTATTTTGCAAAATAGGAATTTTAATAGGTAATTTTAATTCTAATGGGTAATCCATCTAAAAGGAAATGGATTCTGCCATCCAACAAATATGGCTTGTATTTACTAAATGTGATTAAATAGTTTTCTTTACCAAAAGTATTTTCTAATATACTATAATTTATTTTAAACACCCAAGAATATATCTATCATGCAGTCTTTCCCCAGTTTTTTAACCCTGTAATCCTCTGACAGAACAATGATCAATATCTCATGGAACAAGTATTCTCCAGAACATAATTTGGGAAATGATGCATTAAGAGTTGTAAGTCAGTCAGGAGCAATCAAATGAAATAAACCTAAGCACAATGAATTTACACAGAATAGATACTAAATCCCTGTTGAATAAACAAACAAAAATTTCTCTCAGATCTGGACACAGGATAATTTTTGTTACATTGCAGAAATCAAATGTCCAAAGTAAATAAATAAAATAGTGAAGATAAAACTGGAGAATATTATGCTAAGTGAAATAAGTCAGGCAAAGACAAATATCTGATTTCACTTACATGTGGAATTAAAAACAAAACAAAAGAATAACAACAACAACAACAACAAAAAAAACCCACGCTCTTAAATCCAAACTGGTGGTTGCCAGAAGAGAGGTGGGTGGGGGATGGGTGAAATAGGTAAAGGGGAGTAAGAGGTACAAACTTGCAGTTATAAAAGAAATAAATCACCACGATGAAATGCAAAGTATAGGGAACATAGTTAATATTGTAACAATGCTGTATGGTAACAGAGGGTGACTATACACATTGTGGTGACACTGAATAATGTATAGAATTGCTGAATCACTATGTTGTAGACCTGAAACAAATATAGCACTGTATGTCAACTGTACTTCAATCATAAAACAGAGGAGCAGCTAAGCAATGTTTTTTAAAGTAGTGAACACTTACAAAGAATGTAACGGATGATGTAATAAGCTTTAGACTATAGGCCTAAACAACTTCAAGTTCAAAGCCCACTTCAGGAAAACAACCATTTGGCATTTCGTTATAAAAAACACATCAGAATTTAAGTAAATACAACAACTTTTCTTTTAAAAAATAGAGATTGTGATTTTAAAGTTGTAACCAAGACGATTTGGAATTACATGGAGGTTAAAGAAGAAAGAATATCATACCAGGTCCATCCTCTTTCCACCTAATTCAATTTCCACATAGAATTAAGCTTAAACAAAAAGGAAATCTAGAGAGAATAGATTACCTCAAAAAAAATCAACATTTAGACAGAAAAGTAGGAGGCTTTTGTGTCATCACTGTTATGACAGGGCTTTAAAGGTGATTTTATCATAAAAGCCTCTCTTCTAAACTAAACTGACGCCTTTTCTATTACTTGCTACTCAGGGGATCACTGCTGAGCACCAGGACAAAAAGGACAAGGGAAGAAGTTCAGCATGGAAGGGCTTGGGGGATGGAAGCTCCCCCCTACTCTGAACGAGGCCAGGAGTAAGGCTTAACTAGAATGAAGTTCTTCAAGCAGAGGAATACAAAGGGAGTACATAGCACCAGTTAATTATTCAATGAGATTTTTGTGTACATAAATTGCAAAGGGCTTTGAAACTAAAGAAGATTATAGGATGGCGTAATGGTAACTAATCCTGTGGGAACTGCTTACTGCCTTCTCATTAACAAATGCACAGAAACATATATGCATCTGAATCTGTGTATCTGTATCTCTACGGGTATATATGTGTATCCATGCATATACATATATGCATATAGGTGTGTGTTTGTTGGGGGTGTATACCATACACCCCCAACAAACACAAAATTTTCTCCTTCCTCTGGAAACACAATTTGTAAGCATTCCAACCACTTGGCTAAGATAATGGTCCTCTTTTAAATTCTAAGAGAAAAGTTGTATCTCCCAGCAGATGACCTCCCAAGCCTCTAAGTCCACGGAGGAAATGTTCAATCAGAGGTTGTAAGGCTATCCCCTAGAGTACAACATGTTTGCAAGCAGTTTCTCGAGACCCAAGCAATGGGAAAAAGGAATTCCTTAGCAATAAGAGAAAAATAAAAATTTTCTCATAATTACTGCATATACAACCAGGAAAACCACATTTTTTGAGGGGAAATATATGAAGAAAGAATCTTTATATTGATTCTTAAAAGTTTTCCATCATTGAGTTTTAATTACTATACTTACATGGGAAATGTCTTAATCTTCCATACAATATTATTAACAACAATAATCATTTTCTAATGACTTTATTCTACGTTTTTACATACTGCCACCTTTTCTAAGAATCATCCCACTTTCAGATTTTAAAGGGAGGAACCTCTTTTCAAAATGCTATACTGTCTTTAATGTTTTAGCAGTTTGCTCAGAAGAAATAGAGCCTGTGATGAAACAGGTGAGAATAAATGAAATAAAGATGTCTGATGGCAAAAATAAAGTCACTGACAGATTAAGCTTTGTTCAACTTCTCAAAACTAGAGAAGTATGTTTTCATGTTTAAATGGTTCATCTCTTTTATTTAATTTTGTGGATAATTGGGACAATTTGACAGGGCTTGATGAGAAATTATTTCTTTATACAAATGCAGATAAATAAAATTGGAACAAGTTTTAGCATACGCGAGAATGTGTACATGTCTTAAAGGAGGATCTCTCTTATAACTGTATTTTCATCAACGTTCCTTCTGTGGGCAGGAAATAAAGAAAACTTCCAAGGTATCCAACCATGAAACAGAATACTAATGCTTTATTTAGTGAAAATCAAGCTCATGTTCTTGTATAGATAAAATAAGCTTATGTCATAATGTAGTAGGAAGCAATGACTCACTGTTTCTACTGGTAATACACTGAACAGCTGTGTTTAAGTGACTGTCTATTAGTCACTCATTTCTTTAACAAACATTTCATAAGCATCTACTACGTGCCAGGAACCATGAAGTGGACAGCTTCTGCTGCCACAAAAGCCTAGCTCCTAGAGTGAGACAAGAAAGGGTAAAGTCCCTTTCAATAGTATAGGACCCAGAGAAGAAAAAAACGCTATGAGAACCCCTAGGCCTGGGTATCTGGGATGTTTTTAATTCCCCCTTTGTAATCTGTTAATATTCATGCCCGAAGGTACCTCTTTCCTCCTCTCTATAGTTTAACAATGGCTCTCAATCCACTTTTGGTCAATAATAATAACTAAAATCAACAATTATAATAACTGTCACTAATTTCATACCTACAACAAATCCTGAGGGTAGGTAAGTGGTGAAGCAGGACTTAATCCCCCAAAATGATACCTCTTTATATCATATGGCTTCCTTTAATTAACATGCAGGCATTCATTCTTCCACTCAAAATCTTCATATGCTAGGTGCTAGAAATACACCAATAAAAAACATATGGTCCCGGGGCGCCTGGGTGGCTCAGTCGGTTGGGCGTCTGACTTCGGCTCAGGTCATGATCTCACGGTCCATGAGTTCGAGCCCCGCGTTGGGCTCTGTGCTGACAGCTCAGAGCCTGGAGCCTGTTTCAGATTCTGTGTCTCCCTCTCTCTCTCTCTCTGACCTTCCCCCATTCATGCTCTGTCTCTCTCTGTCTCAAAAATGAATAAACGTAAAAAAAAAAAATTAAAAAAAATATATATGGTCCCTGTCCTATAAAGTTATAACAACAAACTGTGTTAAGATTCCTGAAGGAAAAATCATAAATACTCTAAAAGAATGTTCTAGGTGCAATTGTATGCAGGTAGGATTCTCTGAAGTATTGCTATCTAAGCAGAGATGTTTAAATGAAGGATGCAGAGGCATGAGCTCTGAGGTGAGTAACGTAGAAGTCCAACAAAATATTAGAAAACTGAACTTAAAAATACACTAAAAGGATCATAAACTGCAATCAAGCGGGCTTTATTCCTGGGATGCAATGATGGTTCAATATCTGCAAAGCAATCAATGTGAGAGACCACATTAACAAAGAATGAAAACTATAGGATCATTTTATTTTTTTTAAGTTTATTCATTCATTTTGAGAGACACAGAGATAGTGCGAATGGGAAAAGGGCAGAGAAAGAGGGAGAGAGAGAAAATCCCAAGCAGTTTCTCGCTGTCAGTGCAGCGCCAAAAGTGGGGCTCGAACTCACGAAACTATGAGATCATGACCTGAGCTGAAACCAAGAGTCAGGTGCTTAACCAACTGAGCCACCCAGGTGCCCCTGATCGTTTTAATAAATACATAAAAATCATATGACAAAATTCAACATCCATTTATGACGAAAACTCTCAACAAAGTGGGTGTAAAGGGAAAGTACTTCAACATAATAAATACCATATATGACAAACCCACAGTTAACATACTCAATGGTGAAAAGGTAAAAGCCTTTCCTCTAAGATCAAGACAAGAATGCCCACACTCATCATTTTTATTTAACACAGTACTGGAAATCCTAGTCACAACAATTAGGCAAAATTAAAAAAAAAAAAAAAAAGGTAAGAAAAGTCATCCACATTGGAAAGAAAGAAACTGTCACTATATGTAGATGACATGATTCCACAGATAGAAAACCAAAAACTCCACCAAAAAAGATGAGAAGAGGTACTAAATGAATTAAATAAAGTAGCAGGATACAAAATCTATATACAGAAATCTGTGACATTTTAATACACTGATAATGAATTATCAGAAAGAAAAATTAAGGAAACAATCTCATTTACACCTGACTCGAAAAGAATAAAATACCTGGGAATAAATTTAACCCAGGAGGTAAAAGACCTGTACACTGTAAACTGTAACACTGATAAAGGAAACTGAAGGAAACACAAATAAATGGAGAGATATTCCATGCTCATAGATTGGAAGAATTAATACTATTTAAATGTCCATACTACCCAAAGCAATATAGATTTAATGTAGTCCCTATCAACATGGCAGTGGCATTTTTTTTTTTTTTTAAATTTTTGTTTCAACGTTTATTTATTTTTGGGACAGAGAGAGACAGAGCATGAACGGGGGAGGGGCAGAGAGAGAGGGAGACACAGAATCGTAAACAGGCTCCAGGCTCTGAGCCATCAGCCCAGAGCCCGACGCGGGGCTCGAACTCACGGACCGCGAGATCGTGACCTGGCTGAAGTCGGACGCTTAACCGACTGCGCCACCCAGGCGCCCTGGCAGTGGCATTTTTAATAGGACTGGGGCAAATAATTTTAAAATTTGTATGAAACCAAAAAAGATCCCAAATAACCAAAGCAATCTTGAGAAAGAAGAATTAAGCAGGATGTATTCATGCTCCCAGATTTCAAAACACACTACAGAGCTACAGTAATCAAAACAGTATGGTATTAGTATAAACAGACATACAGATCAATGGAATACAATTGAGAGCCCAAAATTAAACCAACACATATATGGACAATTAATTTACAATAAAGGAACCAAGAACATACAACGGCAAAAGGACAATCTCTTCAATAAATGATGTTGGGAAAACTAGACAGCCACGTGTAAAAGAATGAAACTAGACCACTATATTATACCATACACAAAAAATTAACTTAAAATGAATTAAAGGTGTGAATTTAAGACCCCAAACCATAAAATTCCTAGAAAAAAACATAGGAGGTAAGCTGCTTGACACCAGCCTTATCAATAGTTTTGTGGCTCTGACTCCAATGGCAAGGAAAAGAAAAGTAAAAAAAAAAAACAAAACAAAATACAACAAAAACAAATAAAACCCTTACAAACAATGGTTTGTGTTTACATCAAACAAAAGTTTCCGCATGGTGAAAAAAACATCATCACAACAAGAAGACAACCTACTAAATGGGAGATTTTGCAAGTGATATCTCTCACAGGGCTTTAATATCCAAAATATATGACGAATTCATACAAGTCAACAATAACAAAATAACAACAACCCGATGAAAAAATCGGCAGAGGACCTGAATAGACATTTTTCTAAGAAAGACATACAAACGGCCAACAGGCACATGAATAGGTACTCAACATCACTCATCATAAGGGAAATACAAATCAAAACCACGATGAGATATCATCTCACACCTGTTAGAATGGCTATTATTAAAAAGAGAAGAAATAACAAATGTCCACAAGGATGTAGAGAAAAGAAAACCCGCATGCACTGTTGGTGGGAATGTAAGTTGTTACAGCCACTAGGGAAAAACAATATGAAGGTTCCTCAAAAACTTAAGAATAGAACTACACTACGATCCAGATGTTCCACTTCTGAATGTCTATCAGAGGAATACAAAAACACTATTTAAAAAGAGATATAGACCCCTATTGTTTACTGAAGCATTGTTTACAATAGCCAAGACATGGAAACAACAGAAGTGTTCATCAATGCATGATAAAGATATGGTGTGTGTGTGTATATATGTATATACATATATGTATACATATATACACACACAGACATTAAAATATTACTCAGCCATTAAAAAAAGGTTAAATCTTGTCATTTGCAACAATACGGATGGACCTTAAAGGTATTATGCAAAGAGAAAGAAGTCAGATGGTTAAAGAAATACCAAATGATTTCACTCATGTGGAATCTAACAAAACAAAACAAATGAACAAACAAAACAAAAACAAACTCATAGACACAGAGAACAAATTGGTAGTTACCATAAGCAAATGAGGTGGAGGTGGGTGAAATGCATGAAGGGGGTCAACTGTGTGATGATGGATGGTAACTGGACTTTGTGACCATCACTTTGTAGTACACATGAAAATATCAAGTTATACTGCTGTATGCCTGAAACTTATATAAAGTACCAATTTTATGTCAAGAGAGAGAGAGTGAGAGAGAGAAGCCACCAAACTCTGAAAAGGGAGGTGAAGAACCATGTTATAAAGGAAAATGGAGTGAATGGTGGTAGCTGAACGAGTATGTGACACCAAGATTTGTTGCTATTGTTTTTGCCTGTTTACCCCCCCCCCTTTTTTTGATGGATAGTCTTAGCTGACAAGGTCCACCTCTCTACAGTTTAGTTTCATCACATGTAAACTAAGAATTACCAACTCTTTACTTCAAAGAGCTTTTGTGATTATTAGCTCAATAAATATATGCATAATGCTTTGAACAGTGCTGGTTTAGGGAAAGAGGTCAAGAAGTGGAGCTGTAATACTAATCATCATTATTTAGTAGAAGGTATGGCAGACACACCCTAGGGTACCCTAGTGAGTCACACCTTTGTATAATCCCCTTCCCTTGAGTATGGTAAGAACCTGCAATTTGCTTCTCGCCAATTGAAAACAGAAAAGATGATGGGCTGTCACCCTCTTGATTATGTTACATACAACTCCATCTTAACCAACAGAGGCAGAAACACTCTCCTGCTGGCCTCGAAGAAGCAAACAACCATGTTGTGAATTGCCTATGGAGAGAGGTGACCTCAAGAGCTGGGGGCTTCAACCCTACAGCTGTAAGGAAGTGAATTCTGCCAGCAACCTAAATGAGCGGGGAAGAGGATTTCAAGCTGCAAATGGGAATGCAGCTAGCCAAGACCCTGGTTTCAGGCTGAACAGGGAAATCAGCTAAGCTGTGCACAGACTCCTGACCCATGGAAACTGTTGGGTAATAAATATGCGCTATTTCAAGCTGCTGAATTTGTGGTATTCTGTTACACTGCACAGAGAACTAATACAGGGGAGGTGAGGAAAATTTTTTTGATTGCTTCTTCTTTATCAGTTGAGAGAAAATTATCTATTGGTGTGTGTGTGCGTGTGTGTGTGTGTGTGTGTGTGTGTGTGTCTGTGTGTCTGTGTGTCTGTGTCTTGGGGATAGGAGGAGAGAACACAGGAATAAAAGGATTATCAAAGATAATGGAATATAAGAGCAGACTGATCTCCATGAGGGCAGTGATTTGCATGCCATGACGGAGTACGTGCCTAGTAAATATTATTGAATGAACTACTTTGTTGCAGTTTAATTCTATTTATTACTTGATGCATCTATGTGAAACCCTATCCAGTCTTTGGATCAGGCAGTGCCCACAAGACACTTTTGTTAGGATGTATAGACAACTGATTTTGTAAGGAACATACAGGTAGCAGAAGATACTTTGTTACTCTTTAATATAAAGTAACAAGGAGGAAAAAAGGCGGACAAAGGATTTCAGTTTTTGCCTAGGGATCATCAACACTACCATTATGTTAATGTAACATAACATTCCAAAGTGTGAACAATTTATCTCTTCAAATTAAATCAATCTGTGGTATGCAAACCAGAAAATGGAAGCCAAGTAGGCTTTAAACTGTGTGTCTAACCTGGCTCCTCTATCACCCTAGAAATTAAAAAAAAAAATCTGATATATGGAGACCTTTTTGCTGGTATTCTCCTTAGGTAAGTAGCCCAGCATGCCACAGTGGAAAGAGGGCAGGCTGGGTTTAAAGTTAGAAAATTGAGCTGCTGATCCCAGCTCTGCTTTTTTATAGCCACCTGAAGATGCTCCAGTTTTGTAATAGCTTTGAGTCTCTGTTTGTCTCATTATTCAAATGGGAAAATCAAACACACTTGCAAAGCTGTTATATGAATTCCAAGTAATAATTTTAAAGAACCCAATATACTACCTAGTGAGTAGTGAAAGTGTAAGACACTACATATGAAACATGAGAATTTAAAAGATTTTGTAATTTATAATAATGCCAACCATTGTTTATACGGTGCTTAGTTTGTGATCTTTCAAATCGTGGAATTCTCAAGTATGTCCTCTTAAGTTTACATCACCTGAACACAGATACCGTGATATCTAAGAAACAACATTTGGAGGGGACTATCTACTCTGAAACTAGGCATCACAGCTGGAGAGGCATAGGCTTTGCTGCCTTACTGCTAGTTGGTCACATGACTTCTACTACCTCCCTGAAAACTCAGCAACTTAGCCAGGAGCAAAATCAGTTCTACTACCCATGCCACAGCTGATTGGCCATGAGACCAGTACACGGCCAGACAAAGCTGTCACAGAGGAACACAGTATGACTTCAGATAATCACCTTCTCCTTGTTTAAGGGAAAGAGATAAGGCCGGAAATACCAGAAGATATCCTTAAGAAGAATAAAGATACCCCAAAATGATGGAGCAAAAGAGATGAGAGGTTTAACTCCCTCTTCCTCCCCTGCAATTAAAGTTCCCCTTGCCCCCCATGGATCTCTATTTCTTGCAACCTGAGAAAGGCCAAACTAACATAACTAGAAAGTATTACACTGAGTAATCTATTAAACATTTTCCACTTTGAAGAGAGTGTGCAGTTCATTGGAGAAGGAAATTCCATTTGCAAAAACAGCCAAAGACCATGAAAAAAGTTGGACTGCAATGCAAATTAATAACGAGCCGGCAGCTCAACTTAAAGCACACTGTAAGAGTACAGTTTCATACAGATAAGGCTCTAAATCAGCTTTTAAATTTTCCTAACAACCAAACATGCCACCTAAATCACATGGACACCAAGCACCTAGATGAAAATCCTAAGACACACAACTCTCCTGTTGTTAGTAATAGAGAATGTCTGCCCGTCACCTAAAATTTGACATACTTATGTCACAGATTAGTGACATACATGCTAAATCTTCATTCCTTTATTTCTTCACTTCCCAAAAGACATTCTATGATAGCAATCCATGAGATGTTCCTAGGGAAATAAGAGATTTTATCACCAATTAAGTTTGAGAAGCATTGTTTAACACCAAGTTCAACAATTTTATCCACTAGCGAGCTTTGGAGCCTTTACTATGCAAATGAGTAAAGCATTTCTCAGACTCCTGTAAAGCCAGAGCTACAGCTCTCTACTGGATAATTCTGTGGAACTGAAGTTCTACTGATTGTGTTCACTACAGGAAATGTTGCTTTACAGTAACAAGGCAACTACTGTGGCAACTACAGCAAGTTAGAGCACTGGAGAATCACAAAGCTAGACTCTACTTTATTACTCTATTCCTGAACTGACACATCTTTATAAATTCCAATTTAACGAACTCTCAATCTGTTGTCAAAGGCCAGAATACGAAATGACCTTTGTGAACTACATCCTCGCCATTTTTACAAAAATGCCATTGAAACATTATTCAAATGCTGTTTGGCACTTGCTCCATGTAAACCAATGACTCCTTTTTCAAAAAAAGAGGTCTGTCTATATGACTTTCTGTGCTTGTCTTTTGCCTTTGATCTCAGAAATCTTTAAAATAAGCTGTGTGCTCAAATTCACGGACTTCACTCAAGACATGCTCAGTAATGGCCACACTGTATTCCCTTTATGCTCAATAACGACCCTACCGTACCCCCTCTCTTTATTAGCTGCCATGCATCTCTTTACCTGTATCTCAAACATTTCACTTTTTAATCCTATGTATCCCGATACTTTTTAAATGTAAAGAGATCATAAAAAGTGAAACCAGTTTTAACATTCTTTATTTTCCTGTAAACATTTCATAAATACCAAGAAATATATTAACCTTCCTAAAACTACACATAAAAACAGAAACGTCATTGCTAATGACAACAATATTACTCACACAAAGATAATGTTTCAGGAATTAATCACATGTATTTTTGATAACTGTTAAGTCCACAGTGGGTCTACTCCCTGCAGAAAAATCATCTTTCCTCCAATTACCACGGCTTGAGAGATAATAGAAAGCAGAGCTGAATGCGATCAAATGTCTACATGATACGTATGTAAAAGGTTGATGTGACAAGCAGAGAGATAATATTCCAGCTGATGCACAGGCCTCCTGTGAGGTTTTTTTAATACATTAATGCACAAGGCAGACCCGTATGTGCCAGATTGGTCTCACAATGTCAGGAATGAATTTGCAGGGTTTTTAGAGAATTTTCTGGTTCAAAAGCAGGAAACAGGACAAAAATCTGGACAGAAGAGACAGCTTAAGAAGTCTTGGTAAGTTCATGCAAATTTAATTTTTTAAATGTACACATGTGCACAAGCTAGTTAGCTCCGTGAACTCATGCAGGTCTGTAACATGGTACTTAGCACCAGCATATGGACACCATGAAGAGCTTCACTGGGAAGCAGGAATAAGTAAAAAAGTGTTCTACTCAACTTCTTCCCAGTTAAGTAACTTTGCCAATTATAAATCTTAACTAGACCAGTCATCAAAATGGACAAGGATCTTGAAAAGTTCCCTACCAAGAAATGGATTCAACACTAATGAGAAAATTAAAGCAAACCAAAATACAGTAGAGCTAACACAGGTCCTTCTGGTATCTACCTACTAACTCAGGAAACAAGCTGAGCTTGGTCTAAAGCCAAGTTGGGTAAAACCTGGAAAGAATAAAAAGGATGCCTGCTTCTCAAGGGAAATATGTAAGCAATAAGAAATACCCTTGGCCCACTTTAGAGTCAGAACTAACCATATGTCCTTGGGCAAGTTGCTGTAACCATTTGGAACTCATATAAAAGGTCTGTAAAATGAAGTGATTAAAATAAAAGATCGCTAATGTTTTTTCCAGACCCAATGCTCTACGGCACAGGTAGAGCAAAGGGGGAAAAAAAATGACAGTAATCCCAAAGATCAAGCCCAAAGAAGCAACAGTTAAAACAGGGTAAAATGGGGTTGGGAGAAAGTAGGTGCCTACAAGTGCAATGAGTGTTGTGATGCTATGAGCTGGTGGCCACATGTACCAAAGGTAATCTGAACCCTTGAAGGTGGCTGTACTAAAACATGTGAACCGACCCTGCTGAGATGCAAAAGATTAGGGTGCGCATGTGTGTCAAGGACTGAAAGAGCAAAAGGCAGGATGAGTTTCTGGGGAAGAAACCTTATAAAAACAAGACATGCCACTTGAAGCGTACGTGTTGTGGGGGGAGGAGTATTTTTAACAATTATGGGGGGCGTTGCTGGTCTTTAGCGGTCAGAGAGGAAAGATACAGAGGCCGTGTTGTGCGCGCACGGTCACACACACAATGGGGAATTTCCCTGTGCTCCACAGGCCTTACAAATGACTTAAGAGAGCATGTAAGTGTGGAAAACTTCCTATACAACTGCTAGGATGATCCAAGATTAGACTATCATTGCATCTTGCTGCATGGATTTTAATATATACTGTATTTTCTTTCTAGGAATGTACCTAGCATGTATGTTGAGGGAATACAGAAATCGTTGTGTTCAAAGCTTTTATAGAAGTTGTTCATGGAAAAATGCGCTGCTGGAGTTAACTCCCATTTTCTAGACGACCTATCAGTCTCCACCCACAGCTACAGCCACCACAGCCATCCCACATGTGTGTGTAGTAATCCTACTCCCCACCATGGCTGCACGGATGCTTGTGTCTGACCGCTGATGTACTGGAACATAGAAGGTTTAGTAATCATAATGTCTTTTTTTATTTCTCTCATCTATATGTTACTGTATGTTATTTACATGTTTAAAATGCGTGTGTGGGAAAATTACATATTCTGTGACTTTAAAGGCTGTCAATGGACTTTACAAAATATGTATTTTAGAATAGTGTCACTACCTTCAGAGCTTTCATTCTAAAATTTTTTTAAATGTTTGTTTATTTTTGAGAGAGAGACAGAGACAAAGTGTGAGCAGGGGAGGGGCAGAGTGAGAGGGAGACACAGAACCTGAAGCAGGCTCCAGGCTCTGAGCTGTCAGCACAAAGCCCGACGCGGGGCTCAAGCTCAGGAATGGTGAGATCGTGATCTAGGCTGAAGTCAGGTCACTTAACCGAGCCACACAGGCACCCCCAGAGCTTTCATTCTTTAATCACAGGTTTTACATGTTTTGGGTCTATAGTGGCTTTTCTGTATTTGGTAAAAACTACAGATGAAATCGGTAGTTTGTGTGTGACACGCTACTGTCTCCTAAGTATCCATTCTGTGCTTCATTCTCGTTTGTAACAAACACCTCCCACAAGTTTGAGCAGCATTAGCCATAATATTTTGAGATTCTTCTACAGTTCACTGTGACCACAGGATCGAGTTCTCATGTAAAGATGTAAGCAAACGTGATGTGTGCATCTTGTGGGTCACTTCTGTAAGCTCACCTTCCACAATCCTCGAGCTGGAACACACATGTGTGAGCTTCAACTACGGAATGAGCCACTGTGAGGGCAGAACTGTTTAATCACCAGAGGCTAACGAACTGTCTCCTCGTACACTGTTATGTAAGGGGAGAACTGTTACCCTGTTTAAGCTGCCCTTTTTTGGGACTCTTTGTTACAGCAACATAGCTTCTACCTTGACTGATGCATCCCAAAAACAAACAACAGAAAGACAAATTCACATGCACATGCATGCACATGCGCACACACACACACACACACACACACATACTCACAGGGTAAAATGCGACACAAAACTTCAGAATTTCATAGAACTTAAAGCCTTTCTTGATGCTCTGAGCTAAAAACATGGCAGTGGTTGGGCACAGCTAAAGAGTCTCTTAGGAAAACTAGCTTAAAAAATATCAGAGTAGTTTTTGTTTTGGAGCAGACATAGAGAAACTCATTTTGTCAGCCAGTATCACCAATCTGTAGGTGAAACATGAGAGCACTGTGAAATATAAAAGTATGATTCAATGATTGGCTCCTTCCCCAATAACCTAAATTCTTTCAAATCTCTTATCTCTATTTTCAGGCCTGCAAGCAAGAAATCTTAATGAATGCCACAGTGCATTTAGCTGTGTTAATGCAAATACCAAGTAATAATCATTTCGACTCTAAAACTGTAATATAATTCTTCTTTAAATGAAGGAAATTACTCAAATGCCATCATCCATATTCTTTTTCAGTCATTTATAAAGGGTGAGTTTCAAAAGCAAACATCTTACAGCAGACATATGAACTAGAAAACAAAGAGCCAAAGACAAACTTTATGATTAACCACTACAAACGGGCTTTAAAAAGAATACGACAAGAATTTTATCAAAATAATAGCAACTGTAAGATCAACATTAGTTCTCAAATTTTTGCCAAAACAATATTATGTTTTCTCTTTCTATATCTTTCTTCTATTATCTCATCATAGCAAGTCATAATACCTACAAAATGATCTACTGTCCATAAACTAGAAATTGCAACAGTATGTGGAACTAATGAATTAATTTCATATAGTATGAAAATGGATTGCATATTCTATGACTGTATCACCAGTTTTTCCAGCAACTGCAGGAACGGATAGAATTTTAATCTTTTTGACAGAAGTTTTGCATTGCTGAATGATACTCAAGTGACTAGACAACAAACGTGAGAACGTGGGAGCCCTGAAAAGAATTCTTAGGGAAGCAACACTGTAAAAATGCAGCACTATCTCTGCAAGAGATTCCTACCCCCCTGCCCCCAACACAGAGTGATCCAATCATACCATATGCTCTCACCCACAGGACACATATGACCTATGTGCAAACAATCAAGTCAACCACCAAATTTTATTCAAATGATAAAGGGGAGAAATTGCTTTTAAAATTCCGAGCTGTTTAAAAATCAGTTACCAGTGACACAATTCATTATCATAATAACTGAAAAGTGTTTCCATCTAATTAAATAATAACTGTACACTGACAAGGTAGCAATTAGTCATTTGGGAATTCAGAGAGTCCATGGTATGGCTTCTACTTCATAAACAAGAATACAATGGAGTTATGAAAATACTGCATACAATTCAGGAAAGGGAGCCAAACTAAACTTTAGAAGAAAATCATGTGTATTTTGAAAGCCTGTTTAAGGCATATGGCACAATATCAAATTAAAAATTAGATGGGAAGAATACTCACCCAATTATAAAGACAAAAAAAGCAAATGCGAATGCTGAGATTAGAAATTAAAAAATGATGTATTTCGCCAAAAGGAATACAGAAATTATGGCAATAAAATAAATGCTAACATCTGTTTACAAAATAAGACGTAATTTAGTTAATTTAGAAATCAATTCAAGAAAACCATGATATCAACACATTCATCTCAAATGACAAAATTGCTCTGTTGGGCTAAAATACAGGAAACTAAATTGAAAATCTAAATGAAATAATAAATCTGAAAAAATGAAAAACATAACATTTTAAAACAACATTGTGGAAAACAACACAATGATACACATGAAATTTAACTGTGTTTTATATATAAATTTATTTTACCATAACATTTTAAAAATTTTTATGAAAGAAAGGGTTGGTAAAATATTTTTTTCAAAAAAAAATCAAACAAAATTTCCCAAGTATTCAGTAAAAGAAATAGAATCAAAAGTTCAATGTGGTCAGAACAAAGTGAAATTTCATTTATTTCATTATATAGTTAAAGGCAATAACTTGAGGTACAAACCTCTTATGGCTGAAAGAAAAAAAAGGATAAAATGAACTTTGTTAATCTTCACCAAGAGACCCATATTTAAATGAGCAGGGAATTTTAAATTAGATAAATCAAGGACAAAAATTCCAGGAAATTTTACATTGGTTGGAATCAATACTATTTAAAAAGCCAACTGTAGAGATATATACCTTTAAAAGGACTAAGAGGGAGAATCTACTGTTTGTGTCTTTGAACATACATTCCAAAGCTCATAGGCATCCCTTTCAAAGTGAACCATGATCAGATGAAAGAGAAAAGACTCATTAAAAAAAAAATGCTAATTTTGAGAAACATTTTTTGGTCAAGACATTCCAATGGCGGACACAATTTTTTAAACTGAAACTATTGCTAATTACACTTTCCTGGCTGGCCTTCATGAAGTACCCATGAAACAAGGTACAGCAAGGAGAAAAATAACACATTTCAACCAGAACAAAAGCCATGACTCAGCTTTTAAGTCAGGCCGACCAACCTCAGGACATGGCAGGTGAGGGGTAGTGGTGGGTGTGGAGGTGACTAGGAAGTAATGGAGGGAAGGACAAGCAAGGTGACTCTAGTTGCATGTGTGACAGAACGGATAGGCTTACTGCACAGCCAAATTACGGGAAGAACAGTGGTTTTGTTTGAATTTTTGCAACTTTTTATTGAAGTGTAACATAAATAGAAAGTGAACAAATCACAACTACATAGATTGATTCATTTTCACAAACTCAACACTGTCATGTCACCAGCACCCAGACTGAGAAGCAGAACAGAACACCACTCAGAAGTGCCACCTCCCAGGTCCTCATCCCCAAGGATAATATAACACCATAGATGTGCTCTGCTTGCCTTTGACCTGTGTAGTGATGGAATTAAACAGCACATGCACTTTTCTACGTCAAGGACTCTTGTTCTACGTGTTTCTGCGATTCCTTCATACTCCAACGTGTAGCATCAGACTGTTCATTCTCACTGTGGTAAATTCAAACACTGAAATACTCTACAGAAATGTACCCATTCTGCTGATTGTGGGTATTTCAGTCATTTCCAGGTTTTGACTCTTGTGAACAGTATGGCTGCAATAAACATTTTTGCTCGTGTCTTTTGGTAAATTGTGTGTATGCACGCACACACACACACACACACACACACACACACACACACACAATTCCACTGGCTATAAATGTGGGAATTTAAATGTTCAACCAACTTTAATAAATACTGTTAAATCATTTTTCAAAGTGGTTGCATACTCCCACCCAAGTGACAGTGCTGTGTGCTTCACTTCTTAATCGATATTTGTCATGACCCATGAAGGGTGCTTTGTCTGTAATATTAGCCATCTTCCTGGGTGTGTCTTTGTACTGTGTCATGGCTCATTTGTGTTCGCTTGATGACTAATGAAGCTGAGCCCCCTTTTTAAATGCTTATGGGCCTTTCTCATAACATACTTTCTGAAGTGCCAACTCATGTTTTTTGCCCAAAGTGATAAAAATTATGAGGACTAACGAGAAAATGTAATGAAATTTTTAGATCACAATCCACCAAATTCAATGTCACCAATGAATGGCAGCCCCAAAGACAAAACAGAAATTTATCAAGATACTAGTATACACAATAGCATGAAAAATATTTTGGGATAAATAAATCCAAATGAAAGATGTATGAGACCTCTCTGCCAGTGGTTCTCAACCTCTCAGCCTTGGGAAACTTGCCCCTAACAAGACATTGGCAATATCTAGAGAAAACTTTTGATTATTAGCACAGGAAGTGGGGGACCTGACTGACATCTGGTAAAGGCCAGGTATGCTGACAAACATCTTACAATGCAGAAGCCAGTCCTCTCCAAGCCTCGCCCTCACCCCCTCCCAACAAAAGATGATCCAGCGCAAAGTATCCTTAGTGCTGAGGTTTTAAAACCCTGCAGTATACTGAAAGCTACAAAAAATTTTCAAAAATTAACAATCTAAGTAAGTGGGGGCAAGAAAGTATACAATGCTTACAGACTGGAAGACTTAACTATTATTCAAATGTCAGAAGGGTATGAGGAAATTCTTGGGAGGTAGTGAATATGTTCATTATCATCACTGTAGTAATTGTTTCATGGATATATACGTTTGCCAAATTTATCGCCTTGGACACTTTCCATGTGTGCAGGTTATGTTATGTTAATTATACTTCAAGGAACTTAAATTTTTAATTCTCACCAAGTCATAATTTACAAAAACTGACTGAATTTAAGAGAAGCTGTATATCTGCTAAAGAAATTGAATCTGTAATTTCAAGTTTTCCACAAAGAGATATCCAGACCTACATAGCTTACAAATTAATTATTCCAAACATTTAAAAAAAGTAACAATAACCTTATACAAACTGTGAATCAAACAGAATACTTATTAAGTGATTTTAAGAGGTCGGCATTACTTTTACCAGCAAAACCTGACAAGGACATTAGCAGAAAGGACTATGGAAGACCAAATGCTCCCTTGATCATAAATGTAAATATCCTCTACAAAATATCAGCCAATTGCGTTTATACATGTGTATTGTTTATTCTAGGAATACAAAGTTTGTTTGATATCTGAAAAGAAATCGGTCATTTACTACATTAACATGATAAAGGAGAAAACAATCATCATCTCAATGCAAAAATATATCCTTTGTGATTAAAACTCAGAAAACTAGGAAAAGAATGAAACCTCCTTAGTATGATAAAAAGCTTCTTTTAAAAACCATTAAGCATTTAGACGCATTAGGCTTCCTGCATAAAGCTGAAACAGTAAAATCTTTGTCCCTGAAGCTGAAAACAAGAAACAGACAGCAGCCAGCACCACTTCTCCTCAACACCCGTACTTAAGATATTATTCAGTGCAACAGTGTAATAAGGACAAGTATTTTAAAAGAATAAATAAATCATGATTATTATAGACAATTGTATACTCAGAATCCAAAAGAAACTACACTTTACAGTTAATGACTTAGCACATTCATTGGGAAAAATCAATATACAAAAGTTTAGGCCCATATTATCGACAAGAAGTAGAATCAATTTAGAACAGTAGCAAAAAATCAGCAGGCATGTAGGAACAAATCTATGTAAAGGTGCACAGGACCTTTCCTAAGGAAACTATCAATGATGATTGAGAGAAATTAGAGAAAACCTAAATAATTAGGACAAAGTACATACATGGGTGAGAGGACAGCATGTGGTAAAAGTTTCAATTCTTCCCTAAATCGTTCTCTGCATTCCCTGATCAAAATCCATGCACTTTTATGGAAACTTACACTATTATTCCAAAACTTCTGTGAAAATACAAAGGGCCACTGAGAGCCAATGGAAAAAAAAAAGTTGGTCAACTGCCTCTACCCGATATTAACCTACCAATAATCAAAATAAGATGATTTGGTGCAAGAAAGGACAAAAGACCAATGTAAAAGAAGTGTCCATAATAGATGCACAGGTATCCGGTCATTTACTTTTTTTTTTTTTTTTTTAACGTTTATTCATTTTTGAGAGATGGAGAGAAACAGAGGATGAATGGGGGAGGGGCAGAGAGAGAGGGAGACACAGAATCCCAAGCAGGCTCCAGGCTCTGAGCTGTCAGCACAGAGCCTGACACAGGGCCTGAACTCCCAAACCCTGAGGTCATGACCTGAGCTGAAGTCTGATGCTTAACTGACTGGGCCACCCAGGTGCCCCTGGTCACTTATTTCTTTTAAATACAGGTGACATTCCATTGCAGTGGCAGAAAGGATTTTTTTTTCATGATAAAACATGTTTGGCAAATTGAATATCATAGAAAATAAACCAAACAATCTGTACCTCATCTTCACAGTTATATTCAACCGCAGGCGATCTGTAGATCTAAATCTAAAGGTATCATAAGGACATTTTTCATCATGACACAAAAAGACTTATTAACAAAAATCAAAAAATTAGGGTACATTAAAATTAAGAACTTCTCTTCATTAAAGGACATCATCTGGAGAATCAAAAGACAAACCAAAATGTGAGATACCGCCAAGAACAGCCAGAAATCAGTAAGAAAAAGGTGACCCAACAAAAAAGGTGGACTAAAGACTTGAACTGGTAGTTCATGAAAAGGGATACCCAAATACCCAAAACCATTAGTAATCAGAGAAATGGAAATTAAAACCACAAACAAAATTATAAAGACTGACAATATCCCATCATGGTAAAGATGTGAAAGAGCCTGAATGCTTACCTACTCCTGATGGAATTAAGGTAAGCACTTTGGGAAGTTGCTGATTACTATTTTAAAAAGTTGAATACATTTAAACTCTGTAATCCAGTAGTTAGACCCACAGGCATCTACCCCAAAGACTTCTGTACTTCGGTAAACCAAAAACATAGATAAAAAAGTGTGCAGAGCAATACTACTCAAAGCCTCAAACTGAAAACATCCAAATGTCCACCAAGAGAATCAATAAGGAAATTATAATTACCCAGTGACATACTATACAGCAATAAGAATAAATTAATTACTGCTACACATTACAAAAGGTATGAACCTTGCTAACATACTATTGAGCTGAATAAAACAGACGACATACTGAATGACTTCATACAGACACAGTTCAAAATTAGGGGCGCCTGGGTGGCTCAGTCGGTTGGGCATCTGATTTTGGCTCAGATCACGATCTCACAGTTTTTGAGTTCGAGCTCCTTGTCAGGCTCTATGCTGACAGCTCAGAGCTTGGAACCTGCTTCGGGTTCTGTGCAGCCTCCCCCCCCCCCCCCCCGCCATGCTTTGTCTCTGTCTCTCTCTCAAAAATGAATAAACATTTTGAAAAAATTTAAAAAAAAATAGACAAAACTGATGGTGACAAAAGTCAAGATAGTGGGTTTCTCGGGGTATTAATGGAAGGGGGCAAAAAACAAAATAAAACAAAACAACAACAACAAAAAAGAGTTCTGAAGTACCAGAATAGGTTCACTCTTTTTTTAAAAGTCTGTTTGCCAATTCAACGGTGTGCTCATTTTTTTTTTTAAATTCACAAAATGACACAATTAACATACACACATTTGTGTGCATGCTACACTTCAGCAAAATGTTTACATAAATATAAAAGAATATGTTTTCTTTCCATTACTCCCTCAATTTCAGAAATAGCTGACATACAGAACAGCCAGGATTCCATAAAGAGGGTAACCAAGGAAGACGTGCTACTGATAAAATGAGAAATGACCAAAAGTACATTGGGGGCTTGTTTAGTATAACGTAGGCTTAACATTTTCTATAATTATCTGTAGTTTGGCCTATGTTCAAAAAAATCTAGAGTTCAAACAGTTTTGGTGCTGAAGATGGATCCTTTTATATAAAAGTAAAAGCTTAGAGTAGTTAACTGACCACATTTTTAAATCTAAATAAAGTTGCCAATCACATGTGGCATAAGAAGCATATAGTTTCAGTTATATATATAAAAAAATTGCAGTGTTATCTTCACGTTTTGGAAGTGGATCTCAGCGGTGGGATGGTATCCCAATACTTTTTTATTTCCCAATGAAACACACTCTTAATGGATGTTAAAAAACACAAAGTGGGGGGCACCTAGGTGGTTCAGTCAGTTACACCTTGGGCTCTCAGTTGCAGCTCAGGTCATAATCATAGTTTCTTGGGTTCAAGCCCCACGTGGGGCTCTGGGCTGACGGTGTAGAGCCTGTTTGGGATTCCCTCTCTCTTCTGCTATCTCAACCCCTCCCCTGCTCACACTGTCTCTGTCTCTCTCAAAATAAATAAATAAACTTAATTTTTTTTTTTTAAACCACAATGGGGGTACCTAGTGGCTCAGTCGCTTAAGCATTTGACTCTGGATTTTGGGTCAGGTCATGATCTCATCGTTCATGGACTCTGAGCTGACAGCATGGAGCCTGCTTGGGATTCTCTTTCTCCCTCTCCCTCTGTCCTCTCTCTCTCTCTCAAAACAAATAAATAAACTTAAAATAAAAAATAAATGGTTGCTTCATATTGTTGCAAAGTAATCTTTAGTAAAATAAAATGTAGGCATATATATTGTAAGATATCCAGAGAGCAAACATATTCCTCATTTCTTAAGAAACAAATGCGTATAATGTATTGAAATATATTAATATATCTAAGCTATTCAACATATCAAACAATATCTGAACATTAGTAAGAGTTTATTCAATTCTGTTTCATAGAGTGTTTTTTTTTTTCCTAGCATCCTTCCTTTCCTTTCAATGGAATCTCTGAATAGATAAAACATTGGATGAATAATTTAAATGAGAACACAGAGTACAAAAAGTAACATTCTGGAAACTATCCCAAGAGAAGATTAAAGAAAATGGGGAAATTGAACCACTTGAAGCATTTTCTCAACCGTCCATTAATGCATTCTTTCTTTCTTCCTTTCACTCACCATTTATTTAATGATCTTTGTGTACAAAACACCAGATTGAAATAACCAAAGTTTTGGCACTAAAACACCAATTAATAATAACATATCTATAAAGGCTCGATTAATCTAGGAAGAAAAATAAATTAGAAACATATATTCTAAGTGTCACTGTCATGTCTGAACTCCCACATTTCAATGGCATACTTCTGTTTTAGAACTTATCATACTATTTTCAAAGATTGTAAATCCTTGAGTACAGGCATCTATTCAATAATTTTATCCTCACTGTCTACCAAAGAAACAGGATACTTAAAAATAGGCTTTATGGGCTGCAAAATGCAATTTTATTGTGACCACTGAAAACCTAATATAAACTAATTACACCATTCTCCAAAGCAAATATAAACTCCCCAAAATCATGAAAAATGATGATAGATTAAAGGTACAATCAAAAGTAATATCCCCCTTCTTTGAGGAAAAAGTCCTTTAAACAAATACTACAGGTAATTAATATAGGTATTAATAATGGTAACTGCCAAGCTCTCTGCACTGTTTGCAGATAATCTATGTTTTAATACAACTCTCTCCTTATAAGCTTCTGTAATATAAAAAAAAAAAAGCTTAGCAAAACTGCAACTTCTCACTGAAATATAAATGTGAAATATAATCTAAGATGATAGGAAAAATATAAAACAGGGTTTTTTTGAGGCATCTTTACTCTTAGAAATAAGATGTTAATATGAATTTCATTGAAAATATTTATTACCTACTACATAATAGCATATATCAAAATACCCATCCATTATTAATATGTCACTTTTGGAAAAAAAAAGGGTGGTTTATTTAATGAACAACTTTGGCATACTTGGTAATCCAGCAGAAAAAAGCAATTTGAACCCAGTATTTATTACCATATATAAATATTACATTACAAATCTAGTTAGTAAATTTCCACTTCCAGAATGGTGTTGTGAGTAGCTGTATGAACATGTTTCCCTAGTGAAACAACCATAATAGTGAAAACTATGTTTTAAAAAACTACTTAGGGGCTCCACAGTGACCCATTTGGTTGAGCATCCGACTTCGGCTCAGGTCATGATCTCTCATCCATGGGTTTGAGCCCTGCAATGGGCTCTGTGCTGACAGCTTAGAGCCTGGAGCCTGCTTGGGATTCGGTGTCTCCCCCTCTCTCTGGCCCTCCCCTGCTTGTGCTCTCTCTCTCAAAAAATAAAATGTTAAAAAAATTGTTTTTAATATTTAAAGTTTCTGGAATTTGTCCTAAGAACATATAGCAGATGAAGAAACAGTTACTCAAAACCTCTACGAAATCTTTGTAAACACAGCAAAAGTCTATGCCACTTAAGCCCCAGCACACTCCCTCTACTCAATAGGTTTCTGTGAGGAAATTCCTTTGCAGGTAGTTGTAGCCAAAAAGAGAAATCTCAGCTTCCAGTCAAGGAATGTAGTCTCTCAGAGGAAGGGGCAAGCCAATTTCATTTCTCATGCCCTCTGGCCCTGAGTTGCAGAGGCTAAATTCTTGAGAAGTATAGCCAAGGACTCATGGGGTCTTTTTCAGCACCTTTTCTAGGGTGGTGGCTCTACCACTGGCGTAACAGGCCAATTATAGTGGGGCGCCAAATGCCCTCACTTGGGCTCACCTAGAGGCTGAAGGTTCTATCCCAGCAGAGGCAACGTGACCACAGGCTGCCACACCTACCCAGTGCTCTGCTATGAAAGCAGAAAGTCCACACCTGTTCCCAGCTCTGGACCAGTGGCTCTATGACGAGGCAGAGAGGGAGTTCATAAGAACAGAGTCTCCAAGTTGTCCCAAAAGGAACTGATTTTATTTAAAACAGAATGTAGCGGGGATAAAAAGAGACCGTAGGGAAGTTCAAGACAAAGGGTGCTCCTGAAACCAATGGAGGTTTTGCTGGTGAGCAATTAAAGGAGACTGATAGCTCTCTGAGAGCAACAAGCTAAACCAAGGCCAACTAATTTACCGGAGAGAACCAGGGACAGAAGTAGCTAAGAAGAGCCCTCCTGGGGGGCCAAACAAACCTCAAACACTGGTCTAAAAATTATCCCTGCAAAAAGGCTCTAATTTAATTGGATCAGACTCTGGAGAAATTTATGCCCCAGGGCATTGTTGAAAACAATAAAGCAATTAGGCAGCAATTAATGGAACCCAAGGGTTGGGTGTGATACCAAAAGAGACTGTAAAATTTTTGAGCACAGTCTGTATTTACCCATTAATTTTATCCCCCTTGCTTTCCAAGGAAACAGAACTCTTAGAACAGGCTCACAATGTTTATGAATGGCAAACGTAATTTCATTGTGACCATTGAAAACTTAATATAATTATCTCATTCCCCAAAGCAAATACAAACAAACCCCTCAAAATTATGATAAATAATGGTACAATAAAGGTATAAACAAAAGAAATACTCTCCTTCCTTAAGGAAAAACATACCTTAACATAGGTATTTATAATGGTTTAACAGAGAGATCAGGGAACAGGGAACAAGACAAAGAGAACTCCAGCATAACTGAGATCTCCGCCAAGGCTGTGCTCCTTGAGAAGCAATGTCAGAGGCTTCACACTGCAGGGAAAATCAATTTAAATAAAATAATCCAGCCAAGACTCTAAACAAATAAGTAATAAAACAACAACAAAAACATTCCCAGAGATGGGAGTGAGGGATCACTATACAGATTGTACAAGATATAGCTTAAAATGTTCAGAGAGAGAGAAAGGCAGGGAGAGGGAAAGGTAGGAGGGGGAGGGAGAGAAGTGCAAAGAAACAGGAATGACCCCCGGAATGGAAAACAACCAAGAAGAAACATTGTGGTGAGAGACCCTGACTTTGGATTCAACAAAAAAAGGCTTCAAAAGCTTCAAATATTAAAGATAGATATCTTTAAATAACTAAATGAAACTTTAACTAAATTGAGGAAGGTATGATGAAAATGTCTCATCAAATAGAAACACATCTGGGGGCGCCTGGGTGGCTCAGTCGGTTAAGTGGTTAAGCATCTGACCTCAGCTGGGGTCATGATCTCACAGTTCCTGACATTGAGCCCGAGTCAGGCTCTGTGCTGACAGCTTGGAGCCTGGAGCCTGGTTCGGATTCTGTTTCTCCCTCTCTCTCTGCACCTATCTTGCTCATGCTCTGTCTCTCTGTCTCTCAAAAAATGAATAAACATTTTAAAAAATTAAAACAAAAAAAGAAAAACATCTGTGAGATAATAATTACGAAACAAACCAGTGAAAAATTCTGGATTGAAAAGTGAAAAAACTACAATGAAGATTTCACTAGAGGGGATCAACAGGAATTTTGAACAGGCAGAAGAATCAGCAAACTTGAAGACACAGCAATAGAGATTATGTATTCTAAAGAACAGAGTGGAAAAAAACCAAAACACAAAAACAAACCAGAACCTCAAAGAAATGGATAAATACAGTAGGATAAGTACAGAGTCACAGCCAGACACTTCATAGTAACAATGCTGAAAGTCAGAGAAAATTTTGAAAGCAGCAGAAAAATGACTTATGTCCAAAAGGACTACAATGACATTATCAGCTGACTTCTCATCAATCCAAAAATGAAGGAAAAAAACAAACAAACACAACAACATTCGCAATAACATTAAAAAGAATAAAATAGGAAGGGATAAAATGAACAAAAGAAATGTAAAACTTACTCTTTAAATAAAACAAAACAAAGAGTTAAAGAAATTAAAGATCTAAGTAAATGGAAAGACATCCTATGTTGATAGATCAGAAGACTTCATATTAGGATTCCAATACTCTCCAAAGTGAACTACAGATTTAAGACAATTCCTATCAAAATTCTAGTTTCTTTACAGAAAATGACAAGCTCATCCTAAAATTCATATGGAAATTCAGGGTCCCAGAATAGAGAAAACAATATTGAGAAAGAAAAACACAGTTGCAGGAGTCACAATTCTAAAAATAGAAAGGGAAAAGTTTCAAAAAAAAAAAGATTAAAATACTTTGGAGAATATTTTTTCTTTTCATATTGATGTAAAGAATATATTCTTGGGGCGCCTGGGTGGCTCAGTCGGTTAAGCGTCCGACTTCAGCTCAGGTCACGATCTCGCGGTCCGTGGGTTCGAGCCCCGCGTCGGGCTCTGGGCTGATGGCTCAGAGCCTGGAGCCTGCTTCCGATTCTGTGTCTCCCTCTCTCTCTGCCCCTCCCCCGTTCATGCTCTGTCTCTCTGTCTCAAAAATAAATAAAAAACGTTAAAAAAAAATTTAAAGAGAAAACCTCTTAAAAAAAAATATTCTTAAGCTAGACACCAAACTCCATAATTACAAATGAAAATGTAAATGTTTTGCAGAGATACTAATAACTAAAAAAAAAATTAAAAAGACTACAGACGTTTGTGGGAAAATAGGAAAATCTTTCAAACTGCTCTGTCATTATAGCATTTAATTATATGAATACTATGCAGACCCACCTCCCTCCTTCTGGCTTGCTTGTTCATACAGCCCTACTCGGACCATTCTTGACTCCTTATGACCTGCTATCCACTCATCCCTTTGCTTCCACTCAGTCTATTTTTCCTCTTCTTGCATCATTCCCTTCCTTTTCCAGTTGAGATTTTCTGATCACTTGTGTTAAGATTCTTACTCTTATCATTTGGATACACATATGACAAAGGTCCAATCCTTGGCGGACCTTACCATTCTACATCTACTTGTGGTAAAAATTCACTCTTCTAAGAAAACAGGTTTGAAACTTAGGTCTTCAACTCTCGGTCACTTATCACTTCCAGCTAGCCTACAGTGCTTTTTCAGTGAACTCACTTTCTCACTCTTCAGTGACTTTTCCAAACTCCATTCTCCTCAAGCTTTTTACCTTCCTCCCTGTCCTCATCCTACCCATCACTACCTGTCCATGCTTTTGATTTCTACTTTTGTAGAGGAAAAAAAGAACCCATACTGATCATATAGGAAACACCCATCTTCTTCACCCACTTTCTTCGTCTCTTCCAGTTTTCCGGGAAATGGTGCACTGCCTCCTTTCTAAGGAAAATCTCTCCACTGGTACCTTAATCACTACCTTCTCTTCCCCTGCCTTTTAAGGGATCACTATAGTAAGTAACCAACTTCCATTTTCATCTTGATTATTTAACAGCTCCCTCTCAACAGGACCTCTATTCCTTTGATAACTAAACATGCTAACTCCTCTCCCAACTGAACAAATAAATCAAATAAACAAAACTCCACCTTTATCTTTAAATTATGCTGTTTCCATTATCCTCATGATTATTCTACTTCATAACCACTTTTTTTAAAAGGCACGTGTCTATATTTTCTCCATTGCTTCTTTAACTCAATCCTCATTGAACACTGAACTGGCCTTCTTAACTATCAAATAAATGAAACTGGTTCTAAAAGGTATACTAATTAGAATGGAGATATAATCCCCATTCTTAGTAAGTGATATGATTAGCTGGGAAACTCATGAGCATAAAACAAAAAACAATTGAAAGTTATCAAATACTGAGTAATAAGATGGCTAAGAAAAATACAGCTTTCTTATATACCAAACTAAACAACTGTATTATGGAAGAAAAGACCTTGTTTTCAATAGCAATCTTTTAGAAACACATTGGCCTCAATGTACTCAACAAGCAATTCTAAGATCTACTGCTCCACTTCTCTATTCACTTTACGTATAAGGGGGAAGATGGGTGTTCTATCCAAATTCTCTCCTTCCATTCTCTTTGGAAGCCCCTCCAAACTGGTATATCGTCCCTACCATGCCTCCAAAATTGCTCCTGTCAAGATTATCAGTGAACTTCATTGATGAAATAAGTTAGTTAACTTTCAATCCTCATCATATTCAATACTTAAGTATTAATAAATCCCATCCTCCTTCTTAAATACTCACTCCCTTGACTTCAGTGATACACACTTGGTATTCAGGTCCCTTACTTCACTGGCTATTACTTTTCAGTCTCCTTTGCTACCTTAATCTCTTTTATTCAGCCATTAAGATGTGGAAATCACAAGCCTTAATCTTGGGCTCTCTTCTCATTCTATTCTATAGTACGTATCACTTATATCCATGGTTTTAATTAACGTCTAGATGTTGGTGGCTCTCAATTTTTTTTTAACTCCAACTTTGAACTCTATTTTAACCTTCACCCTTATACAACCAACTTCTTATTCGAAATTTCCACATAGATCTTTCAAATGCACCTGATACAACATGCTCCACAACTGAAAACATGCTCCTCCAGCCTTACCTACTTCAGTAAAACTCACCATCCAACTGATGGGCTAACAAGACACTGAAGCTGAGATAAGAAACCAAGGCAGTTATTGTTCACAGGAAGTGAACCAGAGCACAACAGAGAGAAAATTCTGGCGTTCTTCCGCGGAGTGTTTATCGGTGTGAAAATGTGAGGAAACTACCAGAGGCTAGGCAAGAACTACTTGAAATGAATAGAGGTGACAGGGCCCAGTGCTCACAGTGTCTGTTCCCACCTGTCAGTCTGGAAAAACACATGCCTCAGCTATGAGAGGAATTTGCCAAAGATTGAACACTGTTCTGGTTCCACCGAAGGTATCTTAAGGTTTTAAGGCATCAAACTGTTTCCATGTAACCCAACAGATGAGGCTCCCTCAGATGCCTCCTCAGAAGCTTTGTCTACAAAATTATATTCCCAGGGGCTCCGTGAATGTGCACTACTTCCAATGCTAGACGCTAAGCTTGATGAAGGCAGATACACAGCAGTCTCATGTAATATGATAGCCCAAATGGCCATCACATTGCATGGCCCACTGTAAATCTTCAATTAATACTTGTAAAAATTACAAGATTCTCATAAATCTCCTTGAGTTTAATAACAGATGTTGTCAAAATCATTTTTACCCTCTTTTAGTAACACTTATTCTTGTTCTCTGAATTGTCACACTGGGGCTCTTTTTTGAACGGCCGAATCTTTCCTGTGCCGCATTACTGATCCCTATCTTTCCATCCTGACCTCTCGGTCAGCAGGTGTCGGATCAGTATTAGCTGCTGAGATGGTTTCTAGAAGAAACTTTGTTGGACTTGGTACAAATCCTTCAGGCTCAGATAAGGGATCAGGGAAAAGGACATGTTTACCTGATTGATGCTTGCTCAAGTACAGGTTTGGCAGATGTGAGGAGTAGGGATTGATTCTTTAATAAAGAACGTCTTAACCATATATTTAAGGATACATCAATGAAGCTAGGCCTCCCTTTAGCTAGCAAAACATCTATTGGACAGAGAACACAAGGCAACCCCCCAGCAAGTACAGACCGGAAACATCATCTGCAGTGGTAGGTTGCTGTTCAGAGACTAAATGCTAGCAAATATACTCAGAAAGCAGGCGTGAGTATAGAGATCTTTGCCTCTGGAAGGCTCCACCCACCCTTTCCTCTTGCCTGACCACTCATTGCTGGTTGTGTCTGAGAGAAATCTACAGCCCCTTTCAGTGAGACCCCACAGAGTGTTCTTCCCCAGGCAACCACTTTCATTTTAGTAATCTCTTAGCCCAATCTTGTCTCACCTTCCTTACCTCCTGCAGACCTTACTCCCGGGTTTTGGCATCTGGATAGCATTCTTCCTCTAGGTTTTGGACTGATAAAGAAATATACTGGGAAAAGCCAGTGTCATTTTAGTGAGAATTTAGAAGCAGCTGAGGGAATTGTATAATGTTGCCACCTTAATCTAGAGCCTCAAACATTACTACACTGTTCACTTCCTGCTTACAATTGATTCTTTACTTCGTTACAACAATCTTTAATAAGTTTTCCAGAGGGCACCAATATCTCAGGCAACTACATTTTTTGAATAGGGTTTAATAACTACCAGGAGTTCTAAAGGTGATTTAATGAGTGAAATCCGTTTTCTCCTTTCTACCCTTGAGCCTAATTTAGGGGTGAGTCACTGTAGTCACTGTAGGACAACCATTTATCACAGTGTGTGGTGATCCAGGTATTAGGATGTTCCTTATTACAAAGACAGGCACTAATGTGCAATCTGCCATCTGCATGACTCCCTTTCTCAAACTCTATTCCCTTGTATGATAAAACAAAGGTAAACTTTTTTACTCTTTGTTCTCATATAAACCGAATTACGTGTTACACGTACACATATTACTTTAAATTTTACATAACAAAAAAGTAATTTTGTAACATTAGATTACAGAATCTAATACTTGATCATCCAGTATGCCAGCGGTAATTGATCACACGTGGCCAAAGATACCCTCTCAGGCCATGAGGGTGCCACTCAGTATCTTATACAAAGGAGGAAGAAAGTGGTTTAATGCATAGAGTAGGATGTTCTCCTGGTTAAATGAGTGTGTTCCTCAACTTCCTTATGCACAGGATTGAAAGAAACTCCATTTGTCAAATTTCCTACTGCATGCAATTGCTTGTACATATGTACTTCAATCCAGTTTGCACATTATTTGACATACTTTGAAGCCGACACTGATAAACAGGATTTGATGTTAACTCTCCAGTTAGCTAAGAAATGGATAATATCCAGGTGGAATTACTTCCCTCCATAAGCATAAAGCTCAAATGGCGAGCATGGAAATATCAGGAGTGGCCTGCAAGGATATCTTTGGCCATGTATGATTTACTATCACCAGTAAGTGACTTGGACTAGAAGGAATATTGGATTTCCTAAGTACTTTAAGATATGCTTTCAGAAGCAGGGAAAAAGCCAGTGTCAGTTCCATTAAAATAATTACATCTCAAGTACACACTTACTTTAACCTAAAGGCTAAAGATACTAGTATTTTTTCATATCTTTAATACTTCTGAATTTTTATAATCTGTTAGGTAAATTGACATTTCATTATAAACGCTATTTGTAGAATAAAATAACGGTATAATTTTTAAATCAATATATACAGTACATAGAGCAATCTCTAAGAGGAGCCTGAGTTATTGCAAATGTATGAGCTATTTCCATGGAGGAAAAAGATGGAAAGCCCTTTCCCATTTGCATTTATAAAGGCTGCGTGACTTCTTTAAATATATACACTGATGCCAACAGAGCCATCAGAAATCAATAAATCACATTCTCATGTGCTGTAAAATGTCTGACACACACATTCATTTTCCTAGTCCAAAATTCTCTGCAAAAGGAACTGTGTAAATGTTCCATTTTAGTTTAATGACATTCTCCACAGTTAAAATTACGTGCATTATTGCCAGTGAGTGCAAAAACCTGAAGAGCACAAAGCTAGATAGGATTTTAAAGAGCCTACACAGTACATATCCTTCAGTGGCTAGTCATTTAACAGACCATAGAGACACAGATATGAATGCAGAACAAAATTGGGAGATTAGTAAGGATGGATTGAAATGCTGCAATTACCATTTGGAGAAAAATAATAGGCATAATTTATTTAGAAGCAGTTGGGGAATGGTCTTGTAAGTATTTGGAGAGACAGCCCTAATAGCCCCAAAACCACCAAATGGAGGCAGAGATGAACACCACTTACAAATGATACAGATGACAGAAATGACAACAACCTATTCATCAGTGATGTTCAATTTGAAAGTGTAATAAAAACCTAAATATGACTCCACTTCAGTTGACATTTATTCCGCCAGCTGCTATATATTTTTAAAAGGTCACAGAATGGTTCTATGTAGGTATAGTTTAGGAAGCACAAATTCTTAAAGAAAGGAGGGATCTGCTATGTGTGGTCGAGGAGGTTCTAAAAATTCCCCAACCATATTTTGCAGAGAACTATACACAAAGCCATGTCTGGCTGCAAACACAATCACTGAACTTATTCAGGTAATATTCCTACATGGGAACTGAATAAAGAACTAGCTACAATTCTACCTGTTTACTAGCACTAACTAATGCTGCCCTCGCCTCTTGGTTTCTCTGCAGTTGATCTCTGACCAAAATGCTATGGCCAAAATATAGCTTTCGACCTATGTGTTTGCCAAAACCTGATCATATTGGAAATGTGTTATTCTGAGATCCTACACCACTTCATTCAACAATATATCTTTCTTCCTTTAAAGCCTTATCTTCCTCTCCCTGAGACCTCGCGACTGGCTCCAGCTCCTCTGACCTTAGCTTCTCTCCATACAGCCTGGACCCCATCATCACCACTCCAACAAGCATATCATATGTCTTCTAAAATCTCTCAGCTCTTTCCATGCGAGCCTTTGAAAATCTCTAATCTCGGCAAAACCCAACTCCTGGCACATCTATTACCAAACTAAATGCATAAATATTTAGCATCGCTGGAATGAACATCCTGAGTAGACCACGTGGATTTCCACTGCCATCTAACCTAAAATGGGGTCTCAATGCTGTTCAGCAAACACTTATGCCCCGGGACGGATCCACAGTACAACCCTTCAGGCTGCTTGCCAAAAGCTCTCCCAAGACCCCTAACCCTCTAGTGTCTGAGCAGGCAAACATACCACCACCCGGCTGAAAACCCCTCACTTCCCACTGTACCCTTCACATTTAGCTATTTCTCCTCTCCTTTCTTCCTGCTTCTCTTCTCTCTGATCTCAGAAATCAGTACTTTTTCCCCCCTTAAACCAGCCTCTTCCCCAATATAGTCCATCCCATCCCATCTATTCTAAAACTTGGTCAATAAATCAAATCCACTTTCTTCTATCTTCAATTTCTCCTATCAACTGCCTCAATTTTTAGGACAAAAACATGTTTAAGCCTACCCTGGCTTTTAAGACATAACAATCTTTTGCTATTCTCCAATGCACAATAAATACTTACTGCCATATATATATATATATATATATATATATATATATATATATTCAATTCCGCCTTCTCATCCAAATCCAATTACCAAGTCATGATGATTTTATTTCTAAAATGTCTGTGCTGGATTGACTTGTGCACCCCACCCCACCCCCCAATTCCTGTGTCGAAGCGCTAACCTCCAATGTGTCTGTACTTGGAGACAAGGCCTTTAAAGATGAAATTAAGCATAAATGAGGTCATAGGGCAAGGCCCTAATCCAATGTGGCTAATGTCTTTATAAAAAGAGGAAGGGACGCTAGGGATGTGGGCACATAGAGAAAAGGCCATGTGAGGACACAGCAAAAAGGAGCCTCTCTGCAAGCTAAGGCCTCAGGGAAAACCAACCATGTCAGCACCTTGATCTTGGACTTACAGCCTCCAGAACTGTGAGAAAATAAATTTCGTTTTTTCAGCCACCCAGTCTGTGGTATTTTGTTATGGTAACAATAGCAAACTAATACAGTGTCTCAGGAATTAGGCCTTTCTTTTTCATTCTTTAATGGCTTTGGCTAAAGCCATTGTTATCAGCCATGTTACACCAGCTTATAAGTGGATTCCCAGCCTATTTTCATTCATTCATTCGAAAAACATTTACTGAACACTTACTATATGCCAGGCACAGTGAATAGAAGAAAGCCACTGTCCTGGGGCTTTTATTCTCATGAGGGAAGACAAATGAACAACTACATAAGCAAGTAATTATTGACTATGGTTAAGTTTTGGGAGGGGAATAATCAGGAAAATAAGTCAGAGAACAACTGAAGAGGACACTTTGGATGGGAGGGAGGATGAAAAAAGCCTCTATGAAGAGAGGACACCAACTGGGTGGATAAGAATTAGCTGGCCTTGCCGAAAGATGCTGTAAAGCATTCCTAGCAGAGCTCTTAGGAAGTACAGGGGTTAGGAACAGGAGGTTTAGGTGTGAGGGTCAGGAAGGAAGACAGAATGGCTAAAGCACAGTCGGGTGGGGAGTGCCAGACCTCTCTCCTCTACTTCATGCTTTATTCCTTCAATGGAGTCCTCTTTTACAGTATACATCTAATAATGTCATGCTCCAAACATAAACCTTGGTATGTCCTACTTTGCTTACTAACACAGGAGGCCTTTTTTTTAAAAAAAAATTTTTTTTAACGTTTATTTATTTTTGAGACAGAGAGCGAGCGAGCATGAACGGGGGAGGGTCAGAGAGAGAGGGAGACACAGAATCCCAAACAGGCTCCAGGCTCTGAGCGGTCAGCACAGAGCCTGACGCGGGGCTCGAACTCACGGACCGCGAGATCATGACCTGAGCCGAAGTCGGCTGCTTAACCGACTGAGCCACCCAGGCGCCCCACAGGAGGCCTTTTTTAAAGATTTGTTCCAACCTTCCCTTCTAACCTCAACTTACCCACCCCGTACCCACCATCTCAAAATACATGTTGACAGAGAGCATATACTTTTCTGCCTGTGTCTGGGTGGGGGGCAAGGAACACCAGGTAGAAGAAAGAGCATGAACTTGGAACAGTCAGACAAATCTGTGTTCAGAATTTGGCTCTCATGTTTTTACTGGGAAGAAGTTGGGTAAATCTTTTTTTTGTCCCCCTCCCTGATCCTTATTTTCACATAGATAAAGTGGGGTTAAAAATAGGAATTCTTTGGAGAGTTATAGTAAGGATTACTGATAATTTATGTAGGAGGCTTAGCACTATAAGTAATCAATATTACTACTGGCACATACTGTTTCCTCTATTTGGAAGGCCCACCACACTTCTTTTCCTGGTAAACTTCCTCCATCTTTCCAGATGCAGTCTAGAGGACACATTCTCTTTGAAGCATTCTGCAACGCCCATAAAATTATCTCTTCATTGTTCTCATAACACAATGCATATATTACCACCATGGCACAGTTCTGTAACAACACAGGCTTTTACATCTCTCTCTCTCACTTCTATAACCATCACTTCTCTCAGGGTTGGAACTGTGACTTATTGTACGTTTGTATTATCAGTGCTTACCTGGCACATGATAGGTGTTAAGTAAACGTTGGTTGGATGAATGAATGCATAAACTATATATTCCATTCCTTCCCCAAAGCACTAGGCTTTGCCTATATACATAATATTCTACTTCTTCAGTAAATCTGTCAGTGAGGAGTCCCAGCAGGCACAGATGGCTAATTCAAGTTAGCATCATTTGAAAACAGGAGATTAAAGAGACTACTTACAAAGAAAGATATGGTCAAGGTGCAAACCACCAAGGATAGTGCAGTAAATGAAACCTAATAATAGGGAGCTGTGTTTGACCTGAAGGGTAACAGGAGAAAGAGTTTATCAGAACTTGGACAGACAGAGGGTTGTATGGAGAAGACCTTCTGATAGGAGCTGGTTGATGTTTGCAGACTGTGCTGACCACACAGAGCAGGTACAGGGCTCAATCTCACTCTTCTTCCTTCACCCAAACTCCTGTTGAGGCTCCCTAATAGCTAAACCCAATTAGAATCCATGGGACCTTCTCCTCCCCCCTTACAAGTCATTCAGGCCTGAAACTTAAAACAATATAGGCCTCTGTGCCAGAAAAGCAGAGGGACCCATGATGCTCCAAAGTGGGATCACAGAGCCTATTCGGTGAGGGAGGTATCCACGGAGGGAAGCCTGGAGACGAGGTGCAGAGGCATTGCACAGTGAGGAACACCTGCATGGAGGAGGGGCCCAATATGCAATGTCAGAGGTCAAGCAGGAAGGGGAAGGTGCCCAAGCTGGATGAGTGGATAGGTGGCCTGTCATGGAGTCTGAGCCTGAGTATAGTGAAGGAGACCAACCACATGGAGCTGTATAGAAGCATGGCTACTACCTATAAAGGGATTAGTCAAATATTTAGATATATTAAGGGTAATAAAAACTGGGTTTCTCACTGTGTCAGCTACGGAAAGGGAGAACACTAGAATAAACCATGGGGTATCAGATTAGGACCGGAGGTATTAGTGTAAACTCATGGTTTACAAGATGTACACATACATATAGAAATAAGTGTCGATGGAAATTATGCTATGTTTATATATTCCAAAAGACTCATCCTCTTTCTTCTGTATGATGATCCTTGTCTCCAAGACACAGGAGTAAGGAGGTATTCACACACACACACGTACACACACACATGCACAAACTGTACATGTGCTGTGAGATCCTGATTCCTAAATACCATCGTCCACTAAAGGGAAACATGGCTCCTTGAAGAAAGGGTTATTCCAGTGTCTGGGCAAGAAAAGTATAAGACTGGAACAATGTGATGTGCTTCAAAGTAATGGAGTGATCAGAGGGAATGGAGACATGTCAGAAGACACAGGACTCAGCTTGAACAGGCTCCCAGGGACCAAGTGTGGGACAATTCAAGCGTAGTCATCTACTGAAAAAATAGAAAAGGCTGAACTCATACATATACAAATAAATGAGTAAATTGAGAGTCTGAGGAGAAAGGATAGTTACATAATTTAAAAGAGCCTCTTCACAAAATATTATTTAATTACAAAGAAAGAAGAAGTAATTTTGGACTGGAGAAGATTGCAGATAAATTTTAATCAAATGATCAAATGAGCATCATCAATATTGGGACAAATCAAAAATATGTGCCAACTAAGAAGTTCAAGGAGAAGAATACATCATCATTTATCCTATTCCAGAGGTATTCTGAATGTAATCACAAGGAAATAGCACACAAACTCAAATTGGCTTATAATCTCCAAAAGTGTCAAAATCATGAAAGTCAAAGGAAGACTGAATAACTATTCTAGAAATGAGACTAAAGAAACATGACAACTAAATGCACTGACAGATTCTGTACTGGATCTTGCTGCTAAAAATGACATTATTGGGGCAACTGGCTAAATCTGAATACAGCCTAAGAATCAATCACATGGTAAAAATGATCACTGTTAATCTGATCTTGATTGTGTGGATTTTGCTTATGTAAGAGAAATGTCCCTGTTTGTAGAAAATAGAACCTTACCATTATAAAATATTCAAGTAAGGGGATCCTGGATGGATCATCAGATGCAAACTAATTCTCTAATGTATCTTCCAATTTTCTAAAAAGTTTATGATTGTTTAAAACTAAAAAACAATATGGGAGGCATAGGTCCTCCTGATGCAGTAGTTCATCCATGGTTTAGCTTCCTGGAACAAAGCAGGTGAAGAAGGCTGAAAGGTGGATCTAGGTGGACAAAGGAAAGATACCCCAGTTACTCCCCAGTGACCTCCTAATGTCCATTTGACACTGTTGCCTGTATACAACCTGCATGTGATGATCTCTTAAGAATTTGCTATTTTCTGTCCGTTCCCTGGTTCTTTGCCACACTCTTTCTTATCCACATCCTTTCATGAATATAAGTCTTTTATATAAGACTATATCTCGCAGTCTTATCAAATCCCATAGTTGACACCATAATCTACGTAGATGTTCTATGTAGCTATAATCTAACTCCAACTTCTTCAGTTTTAAAACTTGAATATGTAATTGCTTCTCGACATTTCTTATGTAGAAGCATCTCAACCCAACATGTTAAAACCAAACTCAATACCTATCCCACTACAGTGGGCATTGTTAATGGACTACCAAGATTCTCCTTCACCCCCAACTGCATATCCTCTAACACAACTTCCTAAAAACTAGATTTCTGAAGTGTCCTTAACCTCTCTCACAGTACACCATTTTACTTGAGGAGACAGTGAGCACACGAGGTTCAAGAATAGATCTAGCTGCTTTAAACCAATTTGCATGTTACATTTCCTTAGCTAGAAGTGTTAAGAAGTGTTCATGTTATCTAAGCAGTACCATTAGAGTGAATCTTAGATCTTTTCCTTTAAACACTGGGACAGAAGTATTTTCCCCATGAATATGAACCAAGAAGCAAGTACCCATTTTTTGATTCAGGTAACCATCCTATCACAAAGGGATTAGAATAGTACCAACAACAAAAAAAGACTATTTTTAAAATTAATTCATTAATAATGAAATGGGTTCTGGACAATAAGTGGATCCCAGGACCAAACAACCAGAAACCCACTCTAACTTCTATCTTCCAATTACCTCAGTCAATAAATCCCTTTATATTTAAGTCAGTTTGAGTTTGATTTTGTTACTTGCAGTCTAATGTGTGAAGGAGAGTAAAATTAGATATAAAACTAGATGTGAAAATGGTATACAACAACTAGAAGTTAAAAAATATACATGTGTAATTTAGATATGATATAATGTGTGTATATATATGTATATATACGTGTGTGTGTGTGTGTGTGTGTGTGTGTGTGTGTGTGTGTTCTAGGATAAGCAGGCCTCTGTAAAAGAAAAAAAAAACTAGAAATATGGAAAAAAAATACCAGACACATTGGCATAATGACAGTAGGCACTGGCAAGCAAGATAAATGGGAAACCTAGCTTCCATATTTTGGAGACATAATAACTGAATGATCCCCAGCTCTCTACAGTCCAGAGTCAGAGGCTGGTAGGGGCTGTTTCAGGGGAGAAATCTGGTAGAAATCTGGCAAAGGAAGGAAACGAGAAACCTGGGGCTTTCAAATTCTGTAAAAATATGTAAAGACAAGCTTTCGTACAAGCAAAATTGTGAGGTATTTCGCGTAATTATAGTACTTTCTACTGAGTTCAAATAAATCTATGTAATCAGATTCTATTCACATTCCTTTTCTACTCATTCTGGCCCAGAAAATGGTGGGATTCATCCCCATTCGGATATTTCTAAGCTGTCGTGAAACAGCACTTTTGGGAGCTTGCTGCATCAGGTCGCCTGCCCCTTTCTGATAGGAGAGAGGGCTCAGCTCACCTCCAACAAGGCACACAGACACAGAACTCTAAATTTCTCAGTATCAAATGTTGATAGGCCCACAGAGCCTTTCTGTCCTCCCAAGTCGCCCTAGATAAAATCTCCAGTTGCCTTCTGGACCTTTTACAACCTTATCCCTCAGGCAATCTGTCATATATTCCTACTTTTGTAGGTTGAAACTATGTCTGGAATTCAGTCATTTCTTTTCATTTCCAAGGCCAATGCCCAAGGCCAGACCCTTATCTCACATCTCAACTACTGCAATTGTTTCTTACCCAGTCTCTCTTGTCTTATCTTTCTGCCTGTCCTATCCATCATTTACAGGGCTACTAGCTCCTTAGAGAAAATATGGAATGCATTTTATTTACCCCTTTTTTCTCCCCTATGTCCAGGCACAGAAATATTTGCTTAAATTATTCTATGCATCCCATTTCTCATTTGAAAAAAATCTCTGACAGTACCCAGTTTTCAAGAAAAGTTCAAAGAACTTAATACGCAACCACATCATGAGACATTGTAAACCATACTCCCCTTTAGAGGAATATCTCACCCCTCTGCCCCCACAGGGCGGTCCAATCACACTGAACTACTAAATCTCCTCGAACACAAAAGCAGCAAATCTTTATAAATGATAGGCTCTTCCTCTACAAAATTCACTTTCCTTTGGCTATACTTACAAAACACCTATTAGTTTTTCAAGGCTCAACTTAAGTATCCTATCCACCATAAACTCTTCTCCAATACTAGTTTCAGATTAAATGTCATCATCCTCTGTGCCTTCAGAAGACTTTCTTTATACTACTATCTTGATGTTTAAGTTGTTCTGCTACATCATCTGGGCCAGGTTTACCCAGTTACGAGACTTCTTACCTAGTAATGAGCTAAGTCAACTGTATTTCAGCATGAAGTTAGCTGTTATTTCCCCACAAGATTTATTCTAATATCCTCTGTATTTAGCAAAGTGTATATAGTACATAATACATGCTCGGTCAGGACTGCTTGAATAATTTACCAGTGGACTAAATGTGGTATGAGGACAGGTACTGTGCCTTATTCATTGACACTTCTTATAGCGACTAGAAAAAAATGAGGAATAGCAACTGCTGTTACAAGTTGAATAAAATACTGGGCTTAGAATGGTCTTCCGGGTTACCAAAATATTCAACTAAGTCGAGGACAATTTGTCATTTCTTCATTCAAAAAGATTTACTGAGTATCTTTTACACGCTAAATCTTATTCCAGGAGCTGGGGATAGAATGGTAAGCACGAGAAACCACATGCACATTGAGGCAGAGGGAACAGTTCTGCAGCTTAGAGATCAGGCTCTCCCACCACCCCAAAATGAAGTTTTCCTTACCTCCTGAGCTCAGTTCTCAGCCACACAAATTTGAAACCCGTGAGTCATTAGTGCCTCCTCCCTATTTTATCAAGTGTTATTTGACAAAATGTAAAACTGCTACCACTGGATGATGGTGGTGATGGTGATGATCACATGATCTTCCTCTTTAATTTCAGTGCTATTCTCCAAATCCAAGCCCTCATTTTGCCTTTTTGGAACAACTAAAATTGCTTCCTAACAACTCTTTCCACTTTTATGCTTCCCATCTCTAAATTTCCTTTCAATACTACCAGAACAATTTTCTTAAAAAGCAACAATCTTACTATATTATAGCTGTGCTCAAAAGCCCTCAATGGCTTTGCAAACACAGGGAGAACACTGTTCAGACTCTTTAGCCTCATACTCAAGGAATCTTCCAAAATTGACTTCCAATTTGTCTGTCCAGATTCTTTCGCACTGTTCCTCCAACAATCTAGACTCCCACAAAATTAGCTTCTGATTTTATATCTTTGAACCTTTCACTTGGTACATTTCCATCCACCTTATTCAAATTCTGCCTACATCTCAAGGCCCAATTCAAGGACCTTAAATTTGTCTCTGATTTTTCCCTTCCACATAGGAAAGCTCAATATACTTTGTGCTTTCCCCTCTAAGCACACCTGCTTCTACCTCATATTTTGATTATTCACAAATACAGCCTATGTATCCAACCAAAGCATATTTAATCATTAATAAATACTTCACAGGCACTTACTCACTTTCCATTACTCCAAAGCACCTAAAACATACCATATTGATAGTAAATATTAAACAAATTTCCATGGAATGAAAGCAAACTCTCAAACAGAAATGTACCCAAAATCAAAATAATCTTTTCCTAAATATGAACAATAATCTCCACCAAAAAGATACATTCGAGTGGTAGAAAACCATAGCTCATCACATTTTAAATATATATGAAAGGAGACAGCTAAGTTAGAAGAAAATAGAATCAAATAAAAAGCTAAGAAAATTTATTCAAAGTAATATGGAAATATTGAATCAATCTCACCCATTTCAGTATACGGATGTATCTCTCATTTTGCGATGCAAATACATAAACACACACACACACACACACACACACACACACACACAATATCCATCAACTGGAAACTACACATGGTGTCAAAATTTATTGAAATAAGAATCACAAAGAAATTTTTCCTAGTTGCCATTTAATAACTTTTGTGAAATTTAATAAAAGTTTATGTGATGAAATATTTTTTCCTTTTCTTCTCTAAGGAAACAGCTTTAGATGATTGATGCCTGCTATTATGGGTCTATATTTGTATTTCCTTATTTTAGAGGCTTTTCAAAATACAAAAATAAACTTAAAGCATTTCCAGTTATACTAAAAAGAAAAAGATAAAAGGTGATTATTTATAGGCAATCATATTCATGATGATAGACTCTCAGAAGGCAACTGCAAACATAAATTTTAAATGCTTTTTGGAAAGAGTTGAGAATAAAAACATTTACATAATTTCTTAGAAACCCTGGCTTTTTATTGCTGCACTTCAATATTCCCTCCAGGCAAAGGAGCAGCTACTTCAAAGATTTATTTGATAATGGAATGTTTGATTTCTTTGTTTCCCCCTTCCAATGTGGAAAGGTCTGTTGTTTTCTCTCTACAGCAATGTGCTGTATTTTAAAATTTGAACTGGCTCTCTACTGATAATAAAAATGGCTCTGTTTTGGTAAATTAAAGAAACACACCAATGCTAGCAATGAATATATATATTATAAATACACTATATTTTTATAAAATGGTCCATCCATGTATCAGTCATCTTTGATAACAGAACTGCCATTTCACAATAATATATCTAGTGACTAATATCAAATGTCTAAAACTCCTACTTACCTGCCTATCCACTTCTGGGAGCAAAAGCAGGAGGTATTGTTGAAAATGCTGAGGTAAGGAAGCAAACGTATGTTTATTTATTAATGCCCTCAAGTTAGTGTTGACAAGAATAGATCCTGGGGTTTCTATGTCAATGTCCTCAGCTTTGGTCCATTTCAAGTGTCCTGTGATAAACAAGCAAGAGCATTAATTCCCTGTAGATTGGGAAAGACATGCACATGTACGTACACATATATGTACATATCAACCGTATTCAATAGTATGTTTAATTCTGTCACTTTTAAAAGTGGCATTTCAGAAAAACTCTCCAAAGCTTCTTTGGGTTCCTGTCTTGTCTTAGTTGTCTTTTATTTTCACAATGTATACTTCACTCCATACCGTCCATATAGTTTTTATAGATGCTACTCAAAGTAGCACCAGGTCTAGATAAGGAAGTATTTTAATTATGGTCTTCCAATTAACCAGAAGTGTAAAATACTGTGGGAGCATAAATGGTAACAACTACAATTTTTATAAATTCTATAAGACCTAGGATTAAGAACGGATCTATTAATTTTAACAGAGATACTGATAGCTAGCTGACAGCTGTGTGATTCCCCATGTATCAGGTGGAACACTAAGCACTGGGTTGTTTCAAAAGATTCCTATTCAGGGTAGTTGGAGGGTAACAATTTAAAAAGTGATTCTTTATAAAAAATACTAGCTTCGAGGTCTAAAACACCAATGCATTTTGAAGGATACTTTTACAACTCAAGGTACACTGACCTCCAACAGAAGGCTGTGTGTAGAGTTCACAACTCAAAATTATAACATACAAGAAAATAATCCACTGTAAGGAATAGTCAGTTGATGCATCAAACAGAAGAATTGCCACTTTCAGTTACGTGAGTTAAAAGAACACCTTGAATGTGAGTTGTTTTATCAGGGTATGTTTTAAAATTTTTTTTTTTCAACGTTTATTTATTTTTGGGACAGAGAGAGACAGAGCATGAACGGGGGAGGGGCAGAGAGAGAGGGAGGCACAGAATCGGAAACAGGCTCCAGGCTCTGAGCCATCAGCCCAGAGCCCGACGCGGGGCTCGAACTCACGGACCGCGAGATCGTGACCTGGCTGAAGTCGGACGCTTAACCGACTGAGCCACCCAGGCGCCCCATATCAGGGTATGTTTTAAATCAAGGGTCAGCAAATTATGGTCCATGAGCTATATCCAGTCCGATTTTTGTTTTGGTAAATAAAGTTTTACTGGAACACGGTAAATGCCCAATTGTTTAGCTACTGTCGAGGTCTGCCTTTGCACTACAATGCAGAATTGAAGAGCTGTGCCAGAAATAGCATGACCTGTATTTACTCTCTAGCCCTTAACAGAAAAAAAACTGTCAACTCTGGTTTTAAATAATTAGAGACAAAAGACAGAATATAGCCATTATTAATAAACAGGAAACCATGATAAAAGAACGGGCAGCTTTGAAACAGAATCAGACAGAACGTCTAGAAATGAAAATTTAGTTCTTAAGTTAAAAAATGTAATGGACACAATAAAGAATTACTAAATAATTAAAATACAGAGTTAATGAAAATAGCTAGAATGGAGCATAAAAAAATGATGAGTCAAAAAACAGGAGAGTGAAGAAATACGGGGATAGCATAAACAGTCAGAATGAACATCTATAGGAGTTTCAGAACAGTGGACAGAAGACCGGCAATATTTGAAGAGCTAATGACCAAAATTTTTAGAACTGAAAAAATGGCAAGAGTTCTCAGGTAAAGCGATACATCAAATCTCAAGAAGGACAAATACCCACTTTCGTCTGATGTGTTGACATTATAAAACATCGACAATAAAAAGGATATTATAAAACAATTTTAACAAAAATAAATTATGTCCAAAGAGATGACAATAAGAACACAGAAATCTTATGACTAAATAACAGATGGCAGTGGAATATCTTCAAAGGGCCAAGAGAATGTGAGCTACAATCTAGAATTTCATTAATAAGAAAGTCTCTCAAAAATGGCAATGATGGCAATGAGAAAAGAACATTTTTGTATCCAAAATGGAAACTATCCTTTAGAGAATCTCACTAAATAATCAGTAGTGGATATTCTCAACAAACGAAAAATTAAATCGAAGAAGGAATGAACGGGTTGCAGAAACAATGGTAAACTAAAAGACTAATAGATCAGAGCAACTCCAAGTAAATATTAATAGTGAAAAATAATACTAATAATTAGTAAGAGTTAAGTAAAGAAAATAAATAAGTTAAAGAGGAAATAAATTGGAAAATAACTGCATGCAAGATGTGAAGATGTGATTGAAATAAGAGCGCTATCAAACCCTGGCATTATTTGAGAAGGAAGAGGACAATAGCCTAGTTCTTTACTTGGTTAAAATTGTATAGATCTCACAGTTCACAAGTATGAGCCCCGCATCGGGCTCTGTGCTGACAGGTCAGAACCTGGAGATAGTTTCAGATTCTGTGTCTCCTTCCCCCTCTCACGCTCTGTCCCTCTCTTTCAAAAATAAATAAACCGTAAAAAAAAAAAAAAAAAGAAAAGAAAAAAAAAAACTTCTATAGGTAACCACTAGAGGCAATTAAAAAGAATGATAACTTCCAAATAAATGCATGGAAGGAAATCTCAATGAATCAAATGGAAGGCATAAAAGTAGAAAAACAATAAAAATTAAGTCCAACAAAATCAAAATAATATAAATGGATTTTCATACTTGATTTACAAAGTAATGCAATCCACCTATGTGATGCTTACAAGAAATATACTTAATGATCATGAGGAATGGATGAAAATGAAATAAAGACATACTAGCCAGAGACTCAAAACAACAAAATAATACAATATTAACATCAGACAAGATACACAAAGGTAGAAAACCTTATTGGGGATGAGAAAGATCACTCCTTAAGTATAAAAGGAATAATTCACTGAGAAGATATAATGACCTTAAATCTGCATCCATTTAAGCAGCACATCATTCAAAAATTAAAACTGAGAGAATTAAAAAGAGAAAGTGCCATTACACAATGCTAGTGAGAAGTCTTAACATCTCCTACCAGAAACTGAGACATCAGACAAAAAAACTTGTCTTAATACAGAGAACTTTAACAACTCAATAATCAATGTTGAACTAATGAATTTAACATAGGTCACTGCACTGAGCTGTTAGAGAAAGCAATGTTTTGTCAGCACTCAAGGAACAGTAAAACAAACAAACCTGACCTATGAGTCTCCACAAATACTGATGAACAATATAAAACTTCATCTAATTAGGTAGCAATAACACAAACACAGCAACTCTCCAATCCTCCCATACCCATTATTTGGACATTCAAAAGCATACTTTTAAGTATTTCATAAGTAAAAGAAAAACAATTCAATGGAAATTAGAAAAAATTTGGATTCTAAATGACAATGCCAAAATTTGTGAAACACAGCTCGATTTAAAGGTAAATTTTATCAATTATAGAATAGAAAAAGAATTGAAAATTCAAAGTTAAGTGTACAAATGAACTATGCAAAAACTTGAAAAAAAAGGATTACAAAAATAAGAGTATACATTCATGAAACAGAAGGACAATGAAGACCATAAACAACCAAAAAAGGGTTTTATGTCTCGTTTTGTTTTTTTTTTTTTATTAGGCTAATAAAATAGATATACTTCTGGTGAGAGATCAAATAAATAAAGAGGAATGAAAGGTAGGGCCATAAATCTAGATATAGCATACAAGGCAGATATAATGAAAAAGAGGTGTTAAGTGGTATAATACTATGAATTTATCCAATATCTTTGAAGACTATTTTTAAGTTTATAAATACTCAAATTCAAAATAGAAATCCTGAATAAATTTGCAAAACCCTTTAAAAAAATGGATAATTAGGCAACCTCCCCTACCCCACATACACACAAAACACATAAACAGCTCTAAAGATGACTTTTACCAAAACATTAAGGAGCTCTCTTAGCACTTCATTTTGTACATATTCCAGGGAATAGGTAAAGAAACAAAGATTTCCAATTCACTTCATGAAGTTAATATAACCCTTTATTCTAAAATAAGGACAGGGGTGCCTAGATGGCTCAGTCAGTTAAGCATCTGACTCTTGGTTTCAGCTCAGGTCATGATCTCACGGTTCGTGAGTCTGAGCCCTGTGTCAGACTCCACGCTGACAGTGTGGAATCTGCTTGGGATTCTCTCTCTCCCTCTCTGTGCCCCTCCCCTGCTTGCTCGCTCTCTCGCTCTCGCACTCTCTCTCTCAAAATAATAAACTTAAAAAAATAACTGGGCGCAGGGGTGGCTCAGTCGGTTGAGCGTCCGACTTTGGCTCAAGTCATGATCTCACAGGTCATGAGTTCGAGCCCCGCATCGGGCTCTGTGCTGACAGCTCAGAGCCTGGAGCCTGCCTCAGATTCTGTGTCTCCCTCTCTCTCTGCCTCTAACCCACTCGAATTCTGTCTCTGTCTCTCTCAAAAATAAACAAACATTAAAAAAAAAAAAAAAAGAACAAGGCCAGTATAAGAGAATATTCAGCCAACCCCACTTACAAAGACACAAAAAGGGTACAAAAGTTGTATCATTTAAAAAAAACCTAAAGCAAATCTGACATTTATTTAGTCAAGGAGATAGGTATACAGGTGTCTGCTTTATTCGTACTGTATCTGTATTTTTCTGTATGTTTGGTCTTTCACAATTAAAACAAAAAAAAGTCCACAAGGAGAAAAGAATTAGGGAGACGTTTCTGTTCTCAGCAACGGAGGCAAAAGCAAAACCTAGAGACGAAAAGGGTGACAAATGTAGGAAAGGAGTCTACTTAATTCTCATTTATGGCCTACGTATTCTCATATGAAGGAGTTGAAGTCATTTACCAAGAGTGATTCTGACTGGGAGGAAGGTTGGGGAAATGAGAGAATTATAAGACTTTGAACCATGTTATAAGCAATATGAGAAGCAGGACCTTTGTGGTTGGTTATTATTTAGTATGGTTCAAAATCTTTAAGAATATCATTGATGAAAGAAGATTCAGAGAGGTATATAATCTTTTATGACAAACCCAAAAGATCTATTTCAAAGATGTCCAACTAAGCAAGAATATGTTCTATAATTTTGGAACAAAGACTGAGCAGAGAAACTTCTTGCTAAATTTGTAGCCATACAGGATGTTTAATTCCATTTTAATTATCCTCACACACTTACTCTTAATTGGCTTAAGAACAATCCAATTATATCTGATTGTCTTATCTCATTAAAGTTGGTACCTCATCTCCCTACAGCATTCAGAGGAAGAAAAAGATGTCATTTTAGTGTCTAATTCCTGGACACTAGAGACTATCAAGTAGCTGCAGTCTGGAGAAGGAGGGATGAGAAGCATCAGTCGCCAAACTGCCAAAGTGAGAGTCTATGACACACACAAAGATACTAGGCTGGCCGCATGATAAAAATCATGGGGAAATACATCCAATCGGGTCAGGGAAATTCTCTATTATTTTGCCCAAGGGGAGTTCAAAGACCACCAATCTGAGTAAAGGCTGCTGACTGGAGCAGTTGATCAATGGGTAGTCTGTTGGCTTAAAGACTCCTATTTCGAAGAAGGGAACCCACAGAGAACTTATGCATAAAATGCACAGAGACACAGACATAACACTAACCCAGAGGGAAGAGGCACATGCAAGAAGCAGACCAGGGTCTTTCGTTAGAAGAGGCACTGCCCAAAGAAATACAAAAAGTTCAAAATGAAAGAGTTCTTTATTGTCGCAAAGAAATAAGAGAGGAATGATTCTAAAAGAACACAGAGAATAAAAACAGCCGTTCAAAGAGTCAGTGTAAGGTAGAGGGGATGGAGAGAAATTATCAAAGGACAAAAGCTAATCATCTACAATGTGATTCAATGTAAACTTCACAAATGAGGCAATTGTATAAAAAAGTCTATCGAGTAGCACTGAATCTATTAAAATATAGTACTGACATTAAAAAACTATGGGGATTATTGTTAAAAAACAGAATATAAATGTTAACAATGTTGATGTTTAAAAATAATAAAACTAACAAAAATATGGAGTAGGAGGGACTATAATTATTCCCCTGTCCTTTATACTATATTGTCCGAAATTATAACGAGTAATCCAAAAAATCAGTTTTTCATGGTTTAATATCTTTGGAGACAACTTGTAGCAATGAACGTATCTTGTGGCGATGTTTAGCAATTTTGTTTTTTTGGTTTTATTTCTGTTCTTTTTATTATTCAGCTAAAATTAATTAAATTTAGCACTTTTAATTAAAATGGTTAATACAGTTTTTCTAAGATGATCTCTGGCTGTAGATACACATTAAGCAATGTAAAATCACCTTCTTCCACCAGGTGAGGATAAGAGAAATCTGAGTTACAAGAGGTCCTTCACCCGACTCTGCTGGCACCCTGACCTCAGACTTTCAGCCTCTAGAACTCGAGTTAAGAGGCCAGAGTAGCAGGAAGACTCTATGCTTGCCTCGTAACTTGAACACTGCTAGATAAATAACTGGATCATTCTGAACACCCAGGAAACTCTGTCTAAGGACCTACAGAACAAGCTGCATGACCAGGAGGAGAGAAGAGGCCGCATGGCGGAGGGTAGGTGGTGAGGAGATGTGATTTGGGGGAGAAAAGGATCATGGGTACTGCGGAAAGGAGGGAGCCCTGATCACGGAGAGAAGAGACAGAGAAAAAGACAGAGGGAACATCGCACAGGGGCTCACACAAGGAAAACTCTTCTCCAATGCCACTGACTGGAAAATGAGAGGGGCTGATTATCTTCAGTGTTTACAACCAGCAGAGCTCCAAGACTGGAGTTTCAGAGTTCTGCACCATGGATGGTATGGAGCCAGCAGGCACTGCAGTGCTTCTGTGGAGAAGGCAGGCAGAAGCCCAGGAGTAGATGATGCGGTCTGAGGATCCCCTGGGACACACTGGGCGAGACGTTTCCCCTTCTTGGAGTGCATCTGGGAGAGGTGGCATTGCCACACAGGGGACAAAAGAACTGGCAGGCACCATCGTGCTGCCCCATTCATTGGCACAGGCATAGTGATACCTGCTGAGGGTGGCTAAGCTGGACTCGGGCTTTTTGCTGTGCTTTCCTCTGAACTCCAAGCTGCTGCGTGTTGGTGTGACTGCCCTTCTAGGATAGACCAGCATCAGCTCTGCAGTGGCATGACCTTCCCCCAGAGGACCAGCATGGTCTGAGCCACGCTGGATCCCTAAAGTTTGGAGTTTTGAAACTCACCAGCAGGTCTGATAAAACATGGGTTTACTGTGCTGCTAAGCGAGCAGACGGCCCTGACACAAATGTCTCAGGTCGCTGGGACTCACGAGGGGAGACCGTCTGCTCTCCTGTGAGGACTTTTCAGACAGTGGCGGGTGTGAACTCACCGGGGACAATGGAGAGGGTTGGTGCCATTCTTCTCCCCTTCCCATCGGCATGACCGAATGAGAGCGACCAGCCCAGCACCCACAGTGGAGGCCAGAGCCACTTAAACCGAGCCCTGTCCCCCTGCACTCTGCAGGTGCTTCTTTACTAGGGCAAATGAGTGTGAGACACAGAGCAGCAGGTTCCTCCCCCAGAAGACCAGCACGAACTCCTACCAAGCCTGCTCACCACAGTCTGCTGTAAAGCTTCAGCTCTAGTGGCAACAGATTAGGCCTCTTAACAAGCAGACCAGAACACACCTAGTTAAGATCTGGCACATTCTGGACAAGGTCCAAACACTGCCCACTGCAGGCAAGGAGACGTTCTCCAAAGGACTGACCTCAGAGAAAGAGCAGCCCAACCACGGAACATAGCATACACCAGAAACATCTCCTAAAGCACCAGGCCCTGAGAAGTATATGACCTCTTCTTAATGAAGCCATTACTCCCGGGAGCAGGAAACACAGGCTCTCCCAACACAGCAAAGAAGACAAAGGCCTAGACAAAGTGCCAATATTTTTTCCACCTGTGCCAACTCACCATGTTATCGTATCTACTCCATCAGAGAGATACTCAGGGAAATATTCTCAAAATTTTCATACATAACCACGGTCAAGAACAAAAAATAACCAAGAGAAGACAAAAAAAAAAAAAACCCTAAGTCGCAAGTAATGGCCTCCCATTCTGAGTGATGCATTTCTTTTAAGTTTACTTATTTATTCTGAGAGAGAGAGTGCATGAGAGAAACAGAAAGAGGCGGGGGGGGGAGGGAAAGAGAGAGAGAGAGAGAGAGAGGGAGAGAGAGAGAGAGAGAGAGGGAGAGAGAGAGAGAGAATGAAGCCCAAGCAGGCTCTGTGCTGTCAGCACAGAGCTTGAAGTGGGGATTGATCTCACAACTGTGAGGTCATGACCTGAGCCCAAATCAAGAGTCAGACACTTAACTGACTGAGCCACTGGGTGCCCTATGATAAATTTCTCATAAAAGTTTCAACACTGGGGTGCCTGGGTGGCTCAGTTGGTTTGAGCATCTGACTTCAGTTCAGGTCACGATGTCACCGTTCATGAGTTCACGCCTTGCCATTGGGCGCTGTGCTGACAGCCTGGAGCCTGCTTCGGATTCTCTGTCTCCCTCCCTCTCTGCCCTTTCCCTGCTTGCTTATGCATGCTCTCCCTCAAAAACAAACACTAAAAAAAAACCATTTAAAACAAAAAAGCTTCAACCTCACCATCAGAAGAACTAGAATGACTGAGGGATACTAAAGCTCAATTATTTTTTATTGTGGGCTCCTAACCCTCTCCAGGGAAACTGGCATACGAAGGGACCTGACAGAGGTCTATGGTGCTTTCTTACTGCCGTGTCCTCAGGGAAGCACACCAGAATCCCTTGTGCCCCGGGCTACATGCATGAGCTTCCAAGACCCAGGAGACATCTATACCGGAATAGGGTGACTATCTTGTAGTTTGACTAGTTAAGTAATTGCTAGACAGCAAAAGGAAGCACCTAGGGGACAATCAGAAGAACTGTATATCCTGCTAAGGAAATCTCACGATAAGGATGACAATTGAGACTGGATTTGGACTGGATTTACTTTAAGTTAGAACAGACTTACACCGTTTGTTTTAATTCAGAATGATAGCAACAGGAGTTTTATACATTTACTGCCACCTAGAGAAGGCAAAGATAGCTAAAACTAAATGTCTAAAACTGTATGAATTAGAGGTCTAGCTCTGATGGGGAAAACACTCTTCCTGTCTGGCTGGCTCCTGGGTGTTGGCTGGGTTCATCTTTCCTTGCAATGGTTCTGCAACTCTACAAGAATGACCGGAACCCCACGAGCACAGGACCATTTTTATTGAAGGATATGTAAGTATGCTGAAGCCTGTAGGATGCCTCATTCATCCAAACTTACAAACCCATTCAGCTACTTATAAATAATCCACTCAAACCTTATCCAGCACCTGCTAAACCAGAGGCATATAATAGGTGTGTGAGGACCTCAAAGACAGACATGAAGGTCCCTATTCCCAAGGAATTAACAACTTAGTGGCAAAGAGGGAAGAGCAAAATACAAATAAATATGCCTGAAGAACTATTCAATACTATCCTGATTCTAAAATGCTTCACAGCATGGAGAATCTTTTACTCTGTAAGATTCCTAAAGTCACAGAACATCAAAAATATTTTGTAAAGTTTTTATTTATTTTGAGGGAGAGCCAGCATGCATGAGAGCTGGGAAGGGGCAGAGAGAGAGGGAGAGGACGAGTCCCAAGCAGGCTCCATGGTGTCAGGGCAGAGCCTGATGCCGGGCTTAAACTCATGAACTGTGAGATCATGACCTGAGCCAAAGCCAGACACTTAATCGACAACTGACTGAGCCACCTAGGCGCCCCCAAAACATTACTTTCTTAAAAAGACGTGGGTCATTGTCTATAAATGGTTACATTAAGGCTCTTTCTTTCATTTCATTTACATTTTTTCACTGTTTATTTTACAGGAGGCTTCATAGCACTGCTGACTTCACTTGCACAGGATAAGCTATTTCACCCTGTTTGCTGGTTAGTCATCAGTCACCTTTCTTTCCCTGTAATCAGCTTATTTTTGACAGTTTTTTACCTTAATTGACTTAATTTTAAGTGCTATCTTCTTCCTCCATCTGCTTGATTTTACAGGATCAGCCAGGATGTCTTAAGAGTGGCTAACTTTCGCTTCACGTGTAACTAGTGTAGCTGCATTTGAACACTGACAGCAGACTCATCCTGTCACAGAGTGTCCTGCTGCTCCTCAGTGGGGCCTACAGGTCCAGGGCAAGGGCTAGATGATTTGACATAGATAGCCAACATAATGGTCAAGTCCAGAGCACGGGCTAGATGATTTGACATTCAGATACCCAACATAATGGTCAAGTCCAGGGCATGGGCTAGATGATTTGACATAGATAGCCAACATAATGGTCAAGTCCAGAGTACGGGCTAGATGATTTGATATTCAGATACCCAACATAATGGTCAAGTCCAGAGTACGGGCTAGATGATTTGATATTCAGATACCCAACATAATGGTCAAGTCCAGAGTACGGGCTAGATGATTTGACATTCAGATACCCAACATAACGGTTTAGACTCTGGAGTTAGCTATGTCTTGGCTTTTATCTTAGCCATGTCATTTACGGGAAGCCTCCTTAACCCTTGGGGCCTCAGCTTCTTCAGCTGAAAAATGAACATAATTCCACTGTACATAACTGAAGGCAGTATTGAATGAGATAACTTCTGTCAAAATACCTAGACCATGGCATTAAATATGGGCAGTGAATATTATTTCACTTCTACATTCTTTCAATGATGTAGCTTCATTATTCTACTACTTTGCAGTCTTAAAAAAAAAAGGTTAAAAAGAACTCGGTGGTCTTCTTTATCACCTTTTTAATTTGCTAACAAGCCAGCTGAAATATTCTGACAACACAATTTTTAACATGTAAGATGTTTACTGCCATGCAGGGCTTCTAGGTAACAATAGCCGGAATACAAGAGATCCTGACTAAAGACCTGAACACCTGACAGGATCCTGATCACCTAATACACACTCCACTTGACTTCCAGTACTGAAGTTAGCTAAGTAATTAAATAGGGTGGCCCCTGTGCCTTGAATTTTCTTAAACTCATGATATGGCATTGGCTTTACTGAGGTTGGTAGCAGGCCATTTTTTTTTTAATTTTTTTTTTTTCAACGTTTATTTATTTTTGGGACAGAGAGAGACAGAGCATGAATGGGGGAGGGGCAGAGAGAGAGGGAGACACAGAATCGGAAACAGGCTCCAGGCTCTGAGCCATCAGCCCAGAGCCTGACGCGGGGCTCGAACTCACGGACCGCGAGATCGTGACCTGGCTGAAGTCGGACGCTTAACCGACTGCGCCACCCAGGCGCCCCAATAGCAGGCCATTTTTAACTGAAGGTCACTGACTTTTAAATTACTTAGGATACAATAACATGACTTTTTTTTTTTAGTACATTCTTTACATGTCACTCTCCCAGTGTAGTTTCCTATTTTAGAAACTACTTCTATTAAATTACAAACTTTACAACACCCAAAAGACTAGAAAAAAAACAAAAAAAAAACCCCATCAGTATATATGTAACACATAAACACATATTCATGCATTGGGGCTACACAAAAATTATAAAATTATTTAGCCTTGGAAATAATGCAAAAGAGGTAATTATACTACATGCCAAGAATGTAAAACAAAAATAAATTCTGCTTCCCCAAAGAGATCTTATCTGAAGATATATAAATCCTATTCAAAGACTTTTTATTGAAAGCAACAGGGTGCCAGGCTGGCTCAGTTGGTAGAGCATGAGACTCTTGATCCTGGGGTCATGAGTTTGAGCCCCATGTTGGGCGGAGAGATTACTTTAAAAAGTAGAAAGAAAGAAAGAAAAAAAGAAAGCAAGCTCCCAGGATTTAGCAAAATTCCTGGTATATATGATTGATAGGCAATCAATAAACCCAGATCAATAAACCTTTCCTACAAAGTTACTAACCTGAACTTTATTCTATATGTAAATATAGAATCAAGTTATAAAGTTAAACACTTGCTTGAATTCTATAAACACATGAACTGCAAATAAGAATTACCCTAAGTTGCCAAGAAAGTAAGTGGCAGAACCAATAAAAAAGTTCAGGTCAGTAACTTTGTAGTTTCTACCAACCATTTCACAAAACATTACAATGATCCAGGTCATTATCGTTACCCTTGCTCAGAGGTGAAATAACTGAAAGAAAGAAGCCATTAGGTCCAGACATCCAACAAGGCAGATTCGGTAGAGAATTACAATGTTCAGCCCCAGATGTGTTTTTTTTTTCATCTTTTTCATTCTCATATTACGTTTTCCCTGAATGCTGCTGTTGAATTCCTGGTGAAAGTTATCAGGAAGGAAATCTGCAGAGGAAAACCCGGTGCTGAGTCTCAGGACCCAGGGACTGTGTCTCCCACACTTGTCGGCAGTTTTACACTGTTTTTCCGACAGGCACTGCTGAATATTTCAAGCAGCACAGATGACAAGCGAGGCAGAGCAGTTTTACTGCAGCAGGACCCCACTGACAATGTCCTCTATGGTTCAATGAACTCTTTACAAAAAGTTGCCTTTTTCCCCCAATACAGTATATCCCAATAAACGGAAACCCGGCTGCAGGAACAAAACATGGCATAGGAGATAAAATCATGACTTGGCAGATAATTTCTTGAATACACAGATCGTTTTAAATCTCCAACCTTTAGCCTCTGCTTCACCCAATAATATCGTGTACAGATTCAGCAATACACTTAAGACCAGTCTGTTGGAACTGTATTTTCTTATTTAGTATCTTTTTTGGTTTAAATAAACTAGAAAGAATTTTAAGTTTCCTTGTTTATCCATTAAAAAAATGTCCTAAGAATTTTCTGTAATTTCACTGAAAAAGATACAAATCTCTAAAACGTGAAATGTCATAGGCTATTGAACACTCACCCAAACCAGACTTTTTTAATCGTTTTAAGTGCTGACTTGTTTGTTTTCCAGTGGGAGATTTTTGCCCATGTTTCATTTCTTTATCTGAACTGTCTGCTTCACCATTTTTAGATTCGGAGCCTAAAAAAGGAAATAGTTATTATGTCATTATCTTCCTCTTGCTGTCCTTGAAAAGAAAAATCTAAAATTGTTTCAAAAACCATAGATATAATCTCCTTTTCTATAAGTTAATTCACTACCTTTGGCCACAATCTGATTCCTTTACTGGATATAAAGAGAAAAGCCCAATAAATCAATCAAACAGAACAAAAAGCAGGAACAGATGGCCTAATAGTGGAGTCAAAAACACGTTCTCTGATCTGATAGCTTTTAAAAGAAACACTCAGATCTTTTGTAAAAACACACGAATAAGCTTCAACAATACTATACCATTTAGAGACCATGCAAGACAGAGACGGAAACATGAAGGCAGAAGAGAGGCTTGAAGAGAAGGAGAGAGCAAACCTCTAGAAATAACTTTATGCTGAAACAGGAACAGAAAATACACACATCAATCTATAATAAATAGAATGGTACATAGCTGATAAAGTGACAGAAGGTAAATTAGAAGAAAAGGTCAGGGCTGCGCTGAGGTGAGAAGAATGTTCCCAGAACACAGAAACTAATAAAGGATGCCCGATTTTGCAGAAGACTGAAAAACAAATTCACACTCACGGAAGAACTGCTTTTGATGGCATTACACACCAGCATGGGGTCCACCATTAAAGTTCAACATTCAAACAAAAGCCAAAGCCACAACAAAAAAATCCACCTAGCAGTCCCACACATTTTCTTACACCTATTGACATCAGCAAATGAAGTCCTTTGATGATGAATGAGCTGGTGCCTTTTATTTTCTTAAGAACAAAATGCCCTGTTAGTTTTGAATCACTGAAAGAGTCAAAAGTATAAAAAAATTAAAATGAAACCTCAAGTAGAAATATTATTCAGTTGCAGAGCAAATCTGTGACATCTCTCACAGTGAGGAAGTCTCCTTCGGGCAGAAACTGGCCAAGCATACAATATTTGAGCTCTTTACCTGAAGGCGAATCCGACTGCTCATCAGACACCTTTAATGGTGTCAAAACAACACGAGGAACAGTCTTGTTTACCATCATTGAGACTCCATTTCTTCTTTTCTGCTGCTGCCTCAAAGCCTACAAAACATGATAAAAAAATATAACATAAAAATATAGCCAAAATGATTTCTCATGATTGAATTAAACGGTCCATTTGCCCACCATTAGATACCACCTCTTAAGAGACTTAAATTCCACAGAGTCACTAATTTATCCTGATCCTTAATGTCATTTTCATGTCATTTTCCCTCAAAAGCATAAAATCAGGCTTTGGCAAAGGGTATCAACCTGAGAGCATTTTGGGGTATAATTCTGAAAACAAAGCAGCACTTAAAGGTTTGTTCTACCTCGGCAGCGTGGCTTGGGAGCCCATGGAACTTGAAGCCACGGCTCCCAAGTAAAATAAATGTAAAATAAATGTTTCAAGACCAGGATAAAAATATATGTGTCTGCACTTCTCTTGCAGGTGCGTCCTCTCCAGTGCACTGCTCAGTCAATCAAGTTAACACCGAGTGTCATCAGTATGTACAGCAGGTAAGGACTACAGTATTGATGCACTCACTCAGCCGTGGGGAGCGCTGCACAAAATCACTGAACATGGCAGGAATCATTTATTTCTGTGAAGGGAATCAGTCCTAATCTTGGAAACCTTGCAGCACTCGGCTTCTGTCTGCTTGACTTTGGGCATTAACCTTCAGAACACGAACATGACGGCGTTCTGGCAAATCCAGGAAAAAAAAAAATTGATACGAGAATAAATCTCTCCAAATGGGAGTGCTTTGTGTTTCATAAATGAATCAACCACAGCGATGATAATGTAATAAAAGACATTTAAAAGTTCTGAAATACAGCTTATCCAGTGGATCGCTTTACACAGAAAATTACCTGTAATAAAAAGGGTATTCAGCACACGAAACTGAAGAGACATTAAATTCCCAGTTACAAGGAGGCTAAAATTCCTCAAAAGGTTAAAAGGCTGACCACAGACAGTCTCAAACATTTTTATTCCTGGCTTCTGTGTCATTTCTACCAATTTTATAACAACTCAGTTACTTGATTAATGTTCTTCGACCAGAAGTTGTCACAACCTCCTAAAATACTGCACCGACTATATATCCCCTGCTGTCAGAAACAATGTCACTGTATTTGCAAAGGGTATTAGTTGAATGTCCAACTTGTAGACCATAAGATTTAGCAATCAAATAATTACAGAAGTGAAAAATTAAACACCACTTAAATGAGAGAAAGCAGATTCAGATGAGATTTAGAACCAGATGGCAAAGCGAGTGGCTGGGGGAGTCTATTACGAACGATACTGTTGGCTATTAGTAACACAAGGAACTTCCCTTCAATTCCTACATCTCCTGAGCTTTTGTCAAATACCAGGCACCATGTGGGGACAAGAGATCAAACCCGAATAAAATGCCCTCCTCCTCACCTTTTGCTTGCTGTCAATAATATATTTAATGAGAACATGTGTGCCATAAAATATTTAGGACATTTACTACTCTTTTTTTCATCAAGGTGTACATAACCACATAAATGTCTATAGCCTGGTGTAAAAGCTCAAAGCCATTTATAGACATTAACCTATCAATCCAATAACAAAACAGAATGAGGCAACACAGTGCCTCAAATTACAATTAAGACCATTTTTGCCTACTACGTAAGACTTCACAAAACAATACCTGTGTACAAAGAATGATTAATTTTTAGGAGTCTATACATCATAGATTTCGACTATTTCCCTTCGCAATCCAAGTGAGTATTTTAAAAAATATTAATTTTATGTTAGGGTGGATAGGTATATATTTGAAAATACTGCTTAAGAAAAAAAAATTAAACACAGGTGCTACCTAGAAACTGGAATCATAAAGTTAAAGATGCCATGTCTTTTCATAGCATTTTTGGTAGATAATAACTAAAGTAATAAACATTTTGTCCTGAGAGGACTCTACTATAGAAAAATTAGCAGCTGGACAGATAGCACACATGACAGAGAAGGAGGAGGAGGAGGAGGAGGAGGAGGAGGAGGAGGAGGAGGGAGAGGGGGAGGCAGGAGGAAGAGAACCACCACCACCAGCCACGCCAGCACCACCCAGAGCGTCAAGGTGCAGCCACGGTAGGGATAAAGGAATACTAATCAGTACTGAGACCATTTCAATGATTTTTTTAAATAAATACGTACACAGAAATTTGAATGAATATTTCTTAACACAGTATTTTTAAATACTGAAATGAAACAACGTCTCTCGGTGACCAAAACTAAATGTCCCCCAATTAAAAAAATTATTTTAAGTGTATTTAAAATATGCACACTTTCCTGTTTTACTTCTGAAAAACATGCATTATATTTGACCCCAAGTAACATTTCTACAGGCAGATAAACAAAAATTGGGGAGTCTTTGTTTACTGCGAGGCCAGTCACAGCAGTGAAGCAGCAGGCTATGAGGCAAACTCAAGGAGTACCACAGTTCAGTTATTAGAAGAAGCATCTTGATCACATTTACTAGATTCATAGTCACTTTAGGCTAACTTGCAGATGCCAATTCACTTCCCAGAAAGCAGGATTTATTTGACTCTGGACACTAAGGACACCTTCCAAGCAGATCAAAATGTGGATGGAGGTAGAGGCAAACCGTGCTAAGTGAGGGATTTGGGATCGTGTGGGCTCCAAACAAGAAAACTCTGGCGCTGGTCATGTCCATGAGGCTGGCTGTAGTACAATGGTTCCTGTATTAATAGTGATCCCTGTTTTCTTGTTGTAGGGTGTTCGTCCTGTAAGTAACGAAGCTAGTCGTTCATGGGTTGTTTGGTTACATAACTCTATTTCCACAACGGTGGGCACATCCACCACTCACACATATGCTGCGTGTCTCCTCACAATCCCTTGAAAAATATGCAGTACTTTTTTGGAGCACATCGGCTGGGGTGAGACAATGACAGTGGGACGCGGAAGTGAGTGGGAAAGCACATATCCCATTGGAAGAGGCAGTAAGTACTCAACAGATGCAACACAACTAGATTTTTAGGTGAGTCTTCCTGTTTTTAAACAATGTACCAGACAAAACAAAGATGACTGAGCTAAACTCGGGCTGAGGGCACCAACCTTCGAGACCTACTATGCACCGATCCCAATGTTCCTCACCTCACCAGATAAATGAGTCTAACCATTGCCCAGCAGAGGGCTTATAATGTGAGGATCTGTAGAGGAACAGGGACTGGCGCGGAGCCATCTTACTGACTGTGTGGTGCACTGGGTAAGGGCAAGGTTGCAGAGGCAGAGAAAGAATTAACTAACCAGCAGAGTAAGGCTGGGTAAATTACTTGGGCAAAATGTCCCTATAAAACAGAGACAACAGTGTTGGTAAGATGTTTTAAATACGAAATCACAGAACAATATTTAGCACTATTTGTAGCACATAGTAAATATTCAATAAATGTTAATTCTATCTAATTTACTCATTCTGTAATGAATGCATTTTTTGAGGACTTACCGTTGTAGTCCAGTATACGCACTGCTGATCCATAGCAATGAATAAGACAAGAACATTTTTGTCTTCATTATTTCACATTTTAGCAAAAGACTGGCAAGGAATCACAGAAAATAAACATCATAGTTTTACACACACACACAAGTACTAAGAAAATTATGCCAGGATGATGAGGGAGAATAACTGGGGTGGGAAGGAAAACCTCTTGGGGGGTGACAGTTGAGAGGAAATCCAAATGACAAGAAGAACCAGCCACGTGAAGATGGCAGAATCTCCAATCAGTTTAAAAAACAGTATTGAGACCCCTATCAGGAAAATTCTTTGGCAGTTCAAGGAATAAATAGCCAGGGTAGCTGGAAAAAAAGACTAGGAAGATTACAGAAATGGAAAAGAATTCCCCGAAATGATTGCCAAGGGTTTATTAGGAACAGGGGATTTATGGCCAAAGCAAAGGCAGCTGTACAACCCCAGTCTCTTCCCACAGCCTACAGTGACCACACTGGTACTTGTGCACTGGAGATGTGAAAGAGGCCTCGCAAAGAGAAAGCACTGGGTGTCTTCCAAGAAATAAGTGCACTCTGCCTTTACGCACTTCTTCGGCATACAACTATAAGGCTCCACTGCATGCAGTACATTGCACCCCACACCTTGGACAAGCTTCCCAGCAGTTCTGAGCATTTTGAGCCCTTTAGGGAAGGGTCCTTTAACACTCCAGTAACACTTCTGCCTCAGATCCTCTGCATGAATTCTTTTCTGTGCATGTACGCTCTTCCCTCAGGCATCTGAATGGTTCATTTCCTCATATACTTGAGTCTACTCATTGCCTTTGCCCATCTGGGCTGCTAGAACAAGATAACACAGACTAGGTAACCTGTAAACAACAGAAATTCATTCTACACAGTCTGGAGGCTAGAGGCCTGAGATCACAGTGCCAGTGTGAACCTGTGAGGGCCCCTCCTTTAGACTATGGGCTTCTCTTTGTATCCTCTTGAGGCAGACAGGGGCTAGGGAACTGTGGTAGGGTCTCTTTTGTAAGAACACTAACCGCATTTAGGAGGGCACGGCCCTATTGGCCTAAACACTTCCAAAGACCTCATCTTCAAATACCATCAAATCGAAGATTTCAATTTATGAAATGTGGGGGACACAAACATTCAGGTCACAAACTCTTACACTGCATTTCCCACCATATTCTCCAGCCCCAACATCCACTATGCCTTATTCTCCTCCCATGGAAAGTATATTATACTGTGTAATGTCATTTTCTCTTCTCTTCCCAACCTAGAATACAGACTCTACGAAAGACAAGGATTTTCATCTTTTTTTTTTGTTCACTAACATATTCCCAGTTACTAGAAGATGATATGGGCTATACTAGGTGCTCAGTAAATATTTACTAAGTATAAATAAAAAACTCATAAAAATAATTTTCATAAAAATAGAAAAGCTCTCATCTATTTCTCTGTAAATTATATTACTGGTTTATTCAAAAGGCAGAGATTGGCATGGAACAATCAAGAAATAACTTTATTTTCCTAATGTTGCCTTCACATGTGTTCTGACCAATTTCCCTTTTCCATTTCTGGACAATACTTTACATACAACATACAGCTTTTCGGGTCATCTTCAAGTATTTACACAGTCTCATTTTTCAGGCTTAAAAACATGAGTTTGACTATAAAGCCTTCTTTCTGCTCTCCCAGATCACACCAATGCTTCGGGTCAAAAACTACCTTAGTTAACAGATTCCTGATTTTACTCTTCCTCCATTTTCTTCCTCTATTTCTGGGCTCCCCAGGATTGGGAGTTGAAAAGGAGGTGAATAATAGGTCAAAGTTGTCTCATCCAGCATTACCACAGTCACAGAATTACAATCTTTGGGGAGGCAGGAGGCCAACTGCTAGATTTGGATGGCATACGTTATCTAGTTATATAGATAACGTTACCTATGTACTTATCATCTAGTTATAACTATATATGTATACACACACACACACACACACATACACACACACATATAAAAGTGTGTATGTACATATGTATATATGTAGGTGTGTGAATACAAATAAAAATAAACATATAAAATATAAATGAGAAATATATATATATACATATATATGTATATACACATACATACATATATACATACATACCTATAAAATCCCATCCTTCATGAATGTTTCTGTCCGAGTCTTTCTCTCACTTAGACTGTGCCTCCTTTCACCAAGAGAGAGGATGTAGCAGAGCTCTATACACTTTAATAAAATCTCCTTGGTTAATACTCCTCCAAATAAATCTTGAGCTATTTTTTTATATCAACTATTGATCCATGATCAAGGGCCGTCTAGGCTTCTTTCACTAAGTCCTTTGAGGTTGTGTCTGGCACCTCTCTTTACAACAGGTATATGTGTATCCCATTGTCCTCAGTTTTGAGCTTTAGCTAAAATTCCAGAAGAACAAGAAAATTCCTGTTTTATACTCTGCTACAAATAAAACAGAAGTTAAATGTAACTTAGTTTATCATTATCTAAATTTGGATATCCCAAAGCCTGGACAATAGAAAGCCACATAATAGATTAAGAAAATGAGACTAGGAGAGTCACTTTAGATGGTGGTGGGACGTTTGTTCTTCACAAGGGTACCCTAAAAGGGAGATTTTATTTTGTTGTGATAAATTACAAAAGGTGGCTTTTTCTACTTCACACCAAAGGTCTCAATTAGCTAGAGGCAGCCCTGTTGATCAATCTATAACATTGCATTATTTTGACCCTGACATTATGTAATGTCTTAACGTATTAGTCTTGATTCATTTTAGGGGGATGATATCATTGAGGTACTTCCAACTAATCAAGTCTTAGCTATACTTTGAAATGCTAATGGAATATCTCATTGAACAAGTTTAAACCCTGTAATTTTAAAGCCAGGAACACACGTTATCAAAACGATGGCAAGTGTAAATGAGTCTACTATGAAGGAATATACCTCTCAGCTGTCCACGTATATAATGTCCAACACACCCAAGCTACACAGAGTACATGGCACCAACCAAGTTTAATACTTCCAGGTACTATTCAGTATGGAAAAAAACAAAAAACAAAAAACAAAAAACAGGCTTCAACTTGGAAATGAACTCACTTTCTAAAGTAAGTTCTAAAGGAAAACATAACAGGAAACAAACATAACAGAGCTAAACCAGTCAGGGAAAAGTAAAGATCCTATCATACATCAATTACAATTCTGGCTTTAAGCAAAAGGAAAGAAATCAAAAGATGCTGACTGAGAATCCTTTTCTCTAGAGATGTATTGTGATATTCTCTTGTAAAAAGAGACCCAAAAAAAGCCTTTAAATAAACATTTCATTTTGTAAACAGAAAGGCTTGTCAGATAACTCTAAAAAAAACTGAATGGTTCTCGTTTTTACTCTAATGAAAAATAAAATAAAACCTAAAATCACAGGCTCTGCGCTCACTTGGAATTTGCATAAACCAGTAATGCCTGCTTTATTTTAATAGAGAAACAACACTAACAATGTAACTTAAGAATGCACTGAATGCAATAAGTCCTTTACTGAAAAATGTGAAAATACCACATGCTGTGAATGCTAAAATAATTAGAAATACACACATACAAAACAGCTGGCTGTGTCAGGCACCACCAACTTGCATTGTTGCTAGTATGATAAATGTCAACGCCCATGTTCAGAAACTGCCATCATGCAACATAACCTTTGGAATTTCACAGTAGTGGTCAAACATACAAAGCTAAAGCAAAATACCAAGACCATATCTGCTTTGTGATATGAAGAGGGAAAAAATGCCTAAAACTGCCACTTTATGAAAAAATTCTACCACCCTAAATAAATAATGAAGGAACTCAAATAAAACAACAGCAACAGCATAGAAAGGTTCTACTCCCCACCATGTTACATCCCATAACAGACTCATCCTTCCTTAATGTAACATTTGATTCTGCTGTTTAAAAACTTCCAAAATTTAATCTCTCTTAATTATCCTTCTTTAAAATTCAAAATCTAATCATTTCATACTTTTTAAGATCATTACAACTAAAAAAAAAACAAGGTGGAAAGAAGACAGGGAACAAGGTAATAATCAGCAATCTGCTACTCTCCAGAGGCTTCTATGTTTTATTTGGAATATGCTTATTCAGAAAAAAATAATCTACTGAGATGACAATATATTATTCAGGTAATTGTATCTAACATATGATGCTAACTAACATTTTGATGATTAGAAAGTAAAAGGGACCCAAATATTTAGGAGCAATGACAATATTCTGTATCAACAGGCAAGGGACATTCTAGCCTCCCTATCGTCCAGCCTATAATTACACTGCAATCCAGAGTGCTGCGAAGTACCAGAGCCACTCTCTATGGCAACATGCTTCAGGTGGGGGTGGTGGTGGGGGCGGAGACAGGGCCTCAGATCTGAGAAATCATGTCTGGCTTAGTTTGCATGAAGGCTTATTTTAAATTATTATTATTTTTTTTGCTACATTTAGTCTTACAAAGCTACTGGGTTTTGTTTATTTTCTTTTTTTCCACCTACTTCTTTCTAAGATTCTACATGGGCCAATATACACTTATATTACTAGAGTCCTACTGACTCAGAATATACTTCTAGTAACAAAAGAGATATATATTTGATATAGTTGAGTGTCTACCATTATAAGTGTTGACGCTGAGCATAAGCAGTCTGTGTTCGAAAATAATATTAATGACTTTGCTGTCTTTCTTTCCTTACATTATACAAATACTGAAGAATGTAAATGTCCTTGGATATCATACTACATACTACATACCATATGCTAAAAGGCAGTATTCGTTAAGAGGGAAGAATCTAAAACTATGATTCTGGGTTCAAATATCATCTCCCAAACTCACTAGCTGGACAATTGTGGGCAAGTTAGCTAAAGTCTCTGGGCCTTATTTTCCTCATTTGAAAAATGGGAATACTAGTACACACATTAAAGGATTTCTATAAGGATTCAATGACATAGTATATATAAAATGCAGAGCATAATGTCTAGAATTCAGAGAAGTAAATATCAGCTAATGTAATTATTATTAGGGTCATTCAGCTGGCCCTGCATTCATGAGATTATGACTTATACATGCATTTATACACACAAGAACATATTCACAAGTAGAGAAAACACATATATATATACATACACATACATACACTTAGAGCGAATTCTATTTGGTCATAGCCATCCAACTATCCAAAAGAAAAGAAAGCTGCAAATTTGCTGAGGCTGCTACAATTTAAAATGCTTCATGTTCAGTCAATTTTTGAAATGCTGTCTTAAGAAATTCAGCAATTACAGGGAATCTGGGCAAAATTCTGCAAGAACAGCTTTTTTCTAAATGTATTTCCAATATGAATTTGATTATTAATCTAACATTAGCATATCTTTTACATATTGTGCCATATTCTCACTGTAGCTAATTTGCTATTTGGTTATATAATATGAAATCTTAAGAAATTAATACTCTTCTAGGACATGAAGAAGCTTACAGGACAGGTTTCTTAAAACAAGGCTTAAATCCTAAGCAAGCAAGTGGCAGTTCCCATGAGCACATGCTCTACAGCAAAACAAAAACACTAACTCAAAGTTAAAAAATGTTTTAGTAATGGCAAAACATGTTCCAGTAATATGAAGCCTAAATGAAGAAAGTAAAAAATAATGGGACATAACAATACATGGATTTGAATCTCTATCTTTACATTCATATACAGGGATGTTTCATAGTGTACATAGTTTTTAAATCGCTGCCCTTCAAAAGTATGACTTTCATTTATGATTGTATCTATGTTTCTTAAGTGCTACAAGTACCAGTATCCAGCTTTGCATCCTTTGTTCTATCCCGGTTAGTATTTTATTATCTGCATCCTATTTGCCGCCTGAATGAGCCTTTTCCCAGACTTCCCTGTCATCCATCCTTTATTTCATCAATTAAAAAGGGATCTCAACACTGAATTCACTTTTGTTCTTTGATTTAAAACATTTCACAAGACAGAAATGGCAAGCTCACCAAAGATTATTTGATGCAACACTAATTACCTTAAATACAATACCAATGAAAGGAAATACTGCAATTTCGATAATTAGTAGAGAATAGAAAAGTAATTTTAAGTCAGTACAAAAATGTTGAGTTTCTTTCCTAAGTGTCCTTGTTTGAAGCAGAGGAGAAGGTACATGGAGACATTCTAAGTCTAGGAGATTGCATATGACTATTAAGAACTTTACTGGTTAGTGAGACTTAAAAAAAATTCACTTTATTTAAAAAACATGATTTCTCGGGGTGCCTGGGTGGCTCAGTCAGTTGGGCATCCGACTTCAGCTCAGGTCATGATCTCACGGTCCGTGAGTTTTAGCCCCGTGTCGGGATCTGTGCTGGCAGCTCAGAGCCTGGAGCCTGCTTCGGATTCTGTGTCTCCCTCTCTCTTTGACCCTCCCCCATTCATGCTCTGTCTCTCTCTGTCTCAAAAATAAATAAACATTAAAAAAAATTAAAAAAAACAAACATGATTTCTCTTCCCTTGTTATCAATTTATCACTAGAATGATACTTCTCTTCCTAGACTTGGTAAGGGCCTGAAGGAGGTGAGATTGAGGGGGCTGTCACAGAAGGATCAAAACAGGAGTGCCTGGGTGACTCAGTCAGTTAAGCGTCCAACTCTTGATTTCAGCTAAGGTCATGATCCAAGGGTCATGGGATCGAACCTCGTGTAGGGATCCACAATGAACATGGAGTCTGCTTAAGATTCTCTCTCTCCCCCTCCCTCCCTTCCTCCCTCTCTCTCTCTCTCTCCCCCCCCCCCCTCTCTCTCTCCCTCTGCCCTGCTCAGGCTCTCTCTCCCTCTCAAAAAAAAAAAAAAAAAAAAAGGATCAAAATAAAATATGTAAGAGGAAAGCAGTTAAACAAGGGAAAGCCATGAATTTTCACATGAACAGCCACATACATAAGCTTTCCACTTACTGACAGTATTACCATCCTGCAATGTCCCCATCTAACCACAGCATCTCCTCTCCTCTTGCACACACAATTCAGAATCTGCCAGTGTGGCAGCAATAGCTAACATTTACTGAGTGACTATAACGGGTCACTCATTGTACCATGTGCTTTCAACTTCTCACCTCACTTGATCCTCAGGTCATTCCCATGTGAAAGGTACTATTATTTTCCACATTTTCTAGAGAAGAAAGTCGAGATTCAGGGAAGAAAAGTGTCTTGCCGAGAGTTGCAAGAATTCAGGCCAGGGTATCTCAAAGCCTGGAGGCCAATCTTACAACCATTCCCTCCCATCACCATCTCAGGGCAAGGATGCAGAATTCAAGACTGCTTATGTAATATCAAGATGATACTGCAAAATTAACCAAACACTCACTGATGGACATTCTTGCTCAAAGTAAGCCACAATTACTGTTTTTCTTATTTGTAACTTAATGCATCTCAGTAACAAGAAAGAAATTATCTATTTATTTTTTTACATCAGCTATCAGTTAGACATGAGACCACAGAGGCATTATTCTCAACATATGCAATGCATTTATGAACCCAGTATGTTTACTATAAACCTTACTCAAGAAAATCTTAATATAAGTTTTTATGATTCCAAGGACATTTTCCCTCTTCTTTTTTACATCAAAGTTCTCAGCCAAGCCTCTCCTAGTTTTCAGCACAGAGTAAAATTAGTGTTAGAATATTATGGAAGTGGTTGAACGTAGGACACGTCTGTTGCTTTCTGATTGCTGTGTTCTTATCTACTTTGCTTTCTCCACATAACACCTTAAGAAGGTAGAACAAAGAACAAATGCCAGCTCTCTTACCTGTTTAAGAGCCTTTTTGGTGTGTTGTTGAAAGGAAGACACTAACTTGCTCTGCACTGCTGTGTTAGCAAGACTTGAATCTCGAGTGGAAGATGCTTCATCAGTTACCTGCTTTGCACAAACTAGAGACACAGAGAGATAATGATATTACTAATTTGAATTCCTTTTTTTATACCCACTGTAATTAACTCACTTGGAGCTTCTCTCCAATTGAGAATGGATACCTAAAATAAAGCCAAATAGCACAGTAAAAAGAAGAGCATCTAGATTTGAGAGAAGAGATCGGTTAATAACTGTGTGGCCACAGTTTCATGTAACCTCTCTACACCTCCGTTTCCTTACCCACTAATTGATGATAATTTCTATGTCATGGGGCGGTTGTGTGGACATAAAAAAGAAAAACATAACATGTGCCTCAAGACTTGGGCAATGCATAGTATTTTTGAAGAAACAATGTAAATTAACGAAACTGTTTCAAATCTACCAACCTCCATGTTGTTCTTCAATTTACCAGCCCTCCTTCTACAGACTCTATGGCCTACTGTGACACGTTTACCTTCTCCTATGGGCCAAGACATCTACCATGGAGAAGGAAAAATAAAATCCGAGATTCTGGATGTCAATTTGAGACAACTGTGTTCAGGGAAACCGTGCCCTCTTTAGATTACCACGTAATCTGCCCACTTGTACCAGAGTCAAGCTTTCCTGTCACCTATTCTACAGAGGACATTTACTTCAAAAAGGCTGCAGAAGAGCCAATGTCTTGCTGTCATGGGTGACAAAGGCCCACATTCACTTTCTTCTCTATGATGCCTGGATTATAGCTAGAGCTCTTCTTCAGTCCTCAAACCTTCCACCCGAGAGAAAAGGTCAACCACTGAGTAACTTCGGCAGCAGCACGGACGCTGGCCCTTTTCTATGCACAGCAGAGGGGAAAGAGTTATTTGGAAAATCAAAGTAAGGAAGCACTGTAATTAGTGGCAGAATGGAGGCATATGTCAAAGGCAGGAGGCAAGAGGAAGTTAGATGGAAAAAAATAACTTGAGAACATATTGGAAAAGCTCAAAATATGACTTTTTAAGGGCACCAGGGTTAACACTAATCCAAGAAAATTTCCAAGGAACAGTAACTTGAGAGGATTCTGACCTGAGCTCTAGAGGCAGGTGGAGGAGTAAAAATTGTTCTAGTCAAAAATGGAAGCATATGCACGTGCATAGTGTTGAGAACACTAAAGCTGCTTTAGATAGACTCAAGCACATGCTGCCTAGAAATTAAAAATGTGGTTCATGAAAGAGAATGTTAGGAAAAAAAAGAATTAGTCAAGTTTTTTTTAATACAGAAATTAATCAAGGTACTGATTACTAAACAAAATGAACAAGTTTTGGACCATGAAATAATTGTTAGTTATTAATGCCAAGCACTTTACATATGTGATCTCATTTCACCCTTGCCACTTCCTTGCTGCTTCCTTGCAAGATGGAAAGGCATTGTCTCTGTTTTTGAGAGAGAAAACTAGAGCTTAGAGAGGCTCAACTACTTGTCAATAGTATCACAGCCAACAAAATAGCAGAGATGGGAGCCTGGGCCAGACCCATAGTTTCCCGCTTAAAATATTCGGCCTCAAAGCCCCACAACTGATGCAAAAACTTAGTGTCTAAAGAAGTTTAATTTAGTTGCATCCTGTTGAAAGTGCTGTAACAGGAAGTTAATAAGGGCAGGGAGATCAAGTCATTTAGTCACCGACATGAAAAAACATGAGAGCGAACGGCTCAGAGAGTACTAGGGTTGAAGACGCAAAAGGATTTGCCCGTGGATGGAGCCAGAGAAGCCCCTGGTATGGTATCAGGTGATACCATACGACATTTTTCCTTAAAACACTCTAAACGTTGTAGTTAAGAAACATTTTATAACACTGCTTGCATGAACTATGGCTCCTAGGTTTTTCTCCCTGAAATGATCACTTAAATCTTAACACACTGCCAAATCTTACTCAAGAAAGATTAGAAATCAATCATCGGTTTACATTCCAAAGATAAACTGACTTTTATAGTGATTATACACATGGTCTTTTCGATGTTCTGAGGTCTCTATGAAGTGTAACAAACCGGGAACTGAGAGGAATGTGGCCAACAGGCCAAATGATGCCAACTGCACGGGCCTCAAAGCCGAGCCACAAGCAAAGTGGGCATTAACAAATGCGTCTCATTACTTCACGTTCTTAGACTAGTATTTCCACCTAGACAAATGGAAACTTACTGATTAGTTAAAAAGGAGAACAAAACGCAGTCCATGGATTTTAGGGAATTTATGGAAAACAGGAGAATGCTTCTGCATATTGAACATCTACACAAATTTACCAATTTGCTTCTTAGGAAGTACTTTTATTCCTAAGTCTTTCAAAGGTAAACTCCAGTGAAGCAGGATCAAAAAATGACAAATGCTGGGGCACCTGGGTGGCTCAGTTGATTAAGTGTCCAACTCTTGATTTCAGCTCAGGTCATGATCTCTCGGTCATAGGATCGAGCCCCACATGCAGCTCTACACTGAGCAGGCAGCCTGCTTGGAATTCTCTCTCTCCCTCTCTGTCCCTCCCAATGAAAATTTTTAATTTTTTTTAAATGACAAATACCGAATTAGTACGTAATTGAAGCCTGCTATTCCCCTCCTATTCTTCTGACTGCAGCAATAAGCAGTACACAGCTCTCCTTCCTGAGGATGACAGGTACCTTACAACTCACTCTATTTCTCTCTGACCTAGGAAGTCACTGAATATCATGATACCTATTTCAGTATCAGAAAATATATTGCATTGTTGGATTTAAATTCACTACTGCGCTATGTCAATAGTGATTCACATGTATTTTGTGCTTCCAAAAGGAAGATTCTGCTCAACTTAGAGCCCAGAATTTCAGATGGAGGGCAGGGCGATAAAACGAAACAGCATCAAGGAATCCTATGAAGTTTTTTTTCTCAAAATGACTCATTTTCCTTCCACTAAATTCTATTTTGCTCTATCTTCCAGTCCATCCTACACTCGAGAGAAGCATCATGAGGACTCCTTCCTATATAGTTTATTTCCTCCCTGATCCCCTCTTTTGGAACTTGCTCCTATCTCCTGGGACAAAACCATTTTTCCCCTAATTATTTATTTCTAGTAACATAATTATAGAATCTTTAAAAAAGTAAATACAAGGGGGCACCTGGGTGGCTCAGTCGGTTAAGCATCAGCTCAGGTCATGATCTCACGGTCCGTGAGTTTGAGCCCCACTTTGGGCTCTGTGCTGACAGCTCAGAGCCTGCAGCCTGCTCCAGAGTCTGTGTCTCCCTCTCTCTTTCTGACCCTCCCCTGCTCACGCTGTCTTTGTCTCTGAAAAAATGAATAAACGTTAAAAAAAATTTTTTTAAGTAAATGAAATAGAAAATAAAATCTCTAAGTGAGTGTTCCTTTGGGTTAAAATAACCAAATACCTTATTTTTAAGGAAAAACATCAAGAATAAAATGAACAAAGACAGGAAAGACTAAAATGCCCAATGCAGTGCATCCATAAGCTCCAAACAATGCACCTGCATGTGTGGTGTGTACGTGCCTGTGTGTGCTGTGTGTGTATATGTGTGCACTGACAAAAATAGACCCTTAGCACGCGCATATGAGGATTTTATTCATTCTTCTTCCATGTATCTGGTGAGGGTGGCTGAATCGAAAAACACTCACTAAGTAGCTGGATTGTGGAGGTTCACGCAGATTCATATTCTGACAAAACACACGGTTTTCACTTTTATTTAATTCTTGCAGCTTTCTTAATAACAGATGTGATAAATAAATAATACAGGGCTCATTTTAAACAGTTGCCTGAATATTTATATAAGGGACTGAGTCTGGCCTATGAAATACAAGCCAAAGAAAAACTAATGTTAAAGGAAGGACCAGGGGAAATCCCTTGTATGTGAAACTATAACAGAAACCAGGAAACTGAAGAATTAGGGCAGATGTTTTATCCAATAAATATCAAACACTGACATGCAGCTTAGAAAGTGATATGTTCTTGGTATTCAAAAACGAATGCAGATTTTTTCCCCCTAACTTCACTGGCATGATCACAAAATGAATGTCAGGATTTATACCTCAAAACCCTCCAAGACTGCCTGCCCTTCGCATAGGTGGAAAAACCAAAGACAAGAAGACATTTTTTTAAAAGGTACAGAAGTATTATTTCTGTCTACGATTTGCTTGGCTGCCAAAAGTAGGCAAAGCCAAAGACATACTTAAATGCTCATCTGCTGGCTTTAAATTCAAACAGGCAATGAGATTATCAGTATTTGTTCGTCAACCACTTCCAATCTCACTAACACACACATTCCCAAAGCCCTCATTCAAAATATTCTACTTAGGGGGCGCCTGGGTGGCGCAGTCGGTTAAGCGTCCGACTTCAGCCAGGTCATGATCTCACGGTCTGTGAGTTCGAGCCCCGCGTCAGGCTCTGGGCTGATGGCTCAGGGCCTGGAGCCTGTTTCTGATTCTGTGTCTCCCTCTCTCTCTGCCCCTCCCCCGTTCATGCTCTGTCTCTCTCTGTCCCAAAAATAAATAAACGTTGAAAAAAATTTTTTTTTAAATAAAAAAAAAATATTCTACTTAGAAGGCTCAGGAGCAAAGAGAAAGGGAGGATTACAGGTCATCATGAAATAGTCCTGAAGGCTGGAGAAACTGGTGACTGGCCAGCAAGACTGGATTTCTGACTCTAGAGTCTCCATGATGTCCTCCTCTCTCCCCTTTGTCATTCACCATTCAACTTGAAAATGAAATTGAATAGAAAATACAGGTTAGAGCTCCTATTTTTAAAGCTGCATGACAGAGAGAAGGTATAGGACATTCTCCCCACAATGTAATTACTAATCCACTGAAAAGGGTACAGGAGGGCTTTGACCTTTAAACCGAGACCTAAAGAAGGGAGAAAACAGAATGCCACCTTGACTTTGTCTCTCTTTCTAGTTTCACATCTTGTCTGCCTCCCCAACTCCCATCGTCTCGGATCCAGCCAACTGAGACCCTGTGGTATTTCCTGAACACAGTGACTTGCTGTATTTACTGTGCTTGCTCTAATCATTCCTCATTCGAATCCCCTTCTCCATCTCTTTGCCTAGCAAATTCACCTTGGCAGACCAAACTCAAACAGCTTCCCCCAAAGCCTTCCTGACTGTGCCAGTCTCCGAGGTAGGCTTACTCCTCCTTCCTCCATGTTTCCTTGGAACTTAGTGTATGAATTCATGGCATTCACCGCAACTGGTGCTTCTGCCTGCCTCACCACCCACAGCTTCAGCAACTCAGGACTTACTTATGTGCAAAGATAGGCACAGAGCAGCTGATCTATAAAAGTTTATTAAACTAAACTGTGAAATTTGATTTTCATTATATTTATCTAAAGTATTTTTGATGTTAACTTTCAATTATGGCTTTTTAAATTTTTAATGTTTGTTTATTTTTGACAGAGAGACAGACAGAGCATAAGCGGGGGAGGGGCAGAGAGAGAGGGAGACACAGAATGTGAAGCAGGCTCCAGGCTCCGAGCTGTCAGCACAGAGCCCAACGCGGGGCTCGAACTCACAGACCGTGAGATCATGACCTGAGCCAAAGTCGGACGCTGAACCGACTGAGCCACCCAGGTGCCCCCAATTATGGCTTTTAATAAGAATTCGTGAATGGGGATGTCAGCAAAGCACAGTTTATTGTTATGGAAAAGCATATACAAGAAGTGAATTTTTTTTTTTATCTTAGGAAATTGTAATTATCCTAAAGTCAGTTAGGGAAAATATGAAAACCAAACCACAAAACATCCTATGAAGGTCAGTGGAAAGTCACATGACCTGCCATTCAATGCAGATAAACTCCCTTCTGCCATCCTTACTTGTTGCCTTATTTTAAAAGGAAAGTCACAGTTTGGAGGTTTTGCATAGTGGAATAAAAATAAAGATAATTTAAAAGTCAAAATTAGAAATCACAATGCTTACTTAAAATGGCAGGAGCTATAGGAGGGCAGAACTACAACACAGACCAGGATCTGTGCACGATACAGTCACTGCAACAAAGATATTAATTGCTGTATCCCACTAAGCCACACAGTAAGTAACAGGCTATCAGAGGTAACTGGTGTTCGAAGGTCTAACTCAGGCAGGAAGAAGAGCAGCCTTTGATCCATTCCATTTCTATCAGTTCTCCCTCCAATTACTCCCTTTCAATTTTCTGATCAAACTAGATGCTCTCAAATCAAAACAGTTTTCTGTAGAAATAATCCTGCTATACACTATAAGCTTAATACAGGTTTTATAAATAAACAATTTAAATTGAAGAGCACAGAGTATGTTAGGGATAACACAGTGACACATGGTTAGAATTCAATCACATTTCAAAAGAGAACGAAGTCTTAGAGGAAGCTTATTTATGAATCATTCATTTGGTCGCAAAACTTTTACTGAACACCTTCATGCCAAGCGCTGTTTAAAATGCAGGGGGAAAGCAGTGAATAAAACCCAACACCTGACTCTGAGATGATAAAGCTTTTTAAAAATGTATTTTTTCTAAGAACAAGGATATAAAGATATTAATTCTATGTGAGGAAAACCAAGTGTACGAAAACCTACCAGTGATAACTAAAATTTGTTCTGAAAGATCGGTAAGTAAATAATTCAAAAGTATCCCCACATGACAAATAATAAAAAAAAGCTTATGTTTGGATTATGTATGGTTTATGTATCATACTTACATTTGAAATTGTTCGTATCAGACGTTCCAGATATACATGGCAACAAAATACATGCCAAAAACTTTTAAATGACTTAATGAGGACCAGGCAAATCCATTTGACCCCCAAGTCACATCCATTTGACTCCATTTCTTTCAGAGAAAAGGTAATTCCTTAATTATTTTTGGATCCAGACTAAGGAGAACTCCCCTCTCTAAAAGCATTCCTTATTGCAAGATGGGTATAGATATCTGGATTTAAACAACTTCCCTCATTGCAATAAAAGACAAAACTCAAAGTGGATGAGTTGCCAAGAAAGGCCAGCAATTAGAGAAACACTAGCAATAAAATAAAGGAAACAGCAATTTTTCCCTAAGAAAATTTCAAGGGAGAAATTGTCTACTAAACACTAGGTATTGATACTTGATAATATTTGCACTATCATCTATGAGTAAGATATAGCTAATATAACTGAAATTTTTACTGTATCATTAGCTCAAAAATGCCCTCTCTTTAGTCAGAAGAGGTTTGCAGAAAAGGGAGCAAAATAAAACAAAGGGAACGGTGAATCATATGATAATTACGCTAGCAATGTCTATCAGTGACAACATGCTCCAACAAGATGTAATCAGGCTGATATCATAGGCTGCAAGTGATGCCCCTCTGATATTATGGAACTGGACAGACTGCAGTTTCATTGCAATGTCTGTAAATGGTTCACAGATATTTCGGTTTGCCCTGGACACGACACTGAAGCTCCACAGGTAACTAGGAGGAACATTCGCGCACTGAAGGTACAACTATGGGAATCCCTTCCATGGGCACTCAATTTATCACCAGAGCCTTTCAGTTACACTAATATCTCTGGATATCCATAAAAAAAATATCCTTTATAGTCAAAAGAGAAACTCAAACCAGAAGTAAGGATTTAATAGGAAAAGCACTTCCTATAGGTATTAGCCTTTCACCACCTAATCCATTCCTACCACAGAACCAATATAAATCCCTTTCTCAGAATTAGGGAGAATAATAACACAATGAGCTGCCTGAATGGGGGGGGGAAACAGTAGAAGCTATTTCTTTTACACTACACAACACCTGTGATCTTCTACACTGTATAAGGTTCTTGAAACATCTACACAGAAATACAGCAAAATCCACTTAGGAAATGAGAAATATCAAGAAGCAGGCAGGGAGAATATCATTAAAATGTTGGTACAGGTCAAGGGTAAATGTTTCCTTCACTCGTGGGCATCACGACTAAGTACTTGATACTTTGACACATAAAAGATAACTCCAGTACACAATAAAAAGGGAGCTAGATAAGGCACTGAGGTGGTTTGCTGAGAAATGGTTATACACTGTTGCTTTAAAAAGGAGAGAATGGATAATCTGGCATCAATGAAAAAAAGTACTTTACTCTTTAAAGAATAGGTGCTTTGTTCCTATATACTAATTATAAACTAATAAATCAGATAGAAGCTTCGCTAGTTAATATGAGTAACTGAGGGAATACCTTTAATTCTGGTTTTATTTGAGAGGGAGTTTGCTTTTATTATGAGATCATACCCTCTTTCCAATCTTTATATTATGAAATACTTTTCTCATAGCATGAGAAAAGAAGGGAAAAGTACACTTAAATGGGTCATTTTATCTGCACTTAGAAAACTTCCTTTTCTTCCATGACTCTAGGCTATTAAAAGTGACCAAAATCCATTTATACAGGAACAAAGTCCACAGTTCAAGGGGAAGTATGTAACAAAAAGAAGTCCCTAATGGGTAAAAGAAATGAAAAATAGTATCCATAAGTAATGTTTAAAAGAGCTGGGATAAGTTATTTGGAGGAGATGAAGGGGGTGGGGTCTAGATGATGTTCAGCTGTTCATCATCAGAGAGTTAAAAAAACAACAGAGAATGAGTTTAATTAAAAGCAAAAAAAAAAAAATCAGCATAAGGAAAAAATTCTTGACTCTAAAGCTTATCAACACAGAGACAAATATAAAGGAGACTGTGAGATTCCTATCCCTCTGGACACTTACTATTAGAATAATGTCTAATTGAATTGACTGGTTTAAGTCAAATGCTGGCTTGAGAGCCAGGCTGCATGAACTCGAAGTCATGAATGCTGTGGGCTGGGATGAAAGAAGGAAGAATAAGAAAGAGGAGGCAGAGGAGGCTTGATATCCTGCCAATGGTCATTTCTGACTGTGAAGAGTATTCTCTTTCCCCCGTATTTCCTTCCATACGTAACTAAAACAATATAATTTTCACATACTTAAGTTTCTCTAGGCCACCAATGTAGAACAGGTGTCTCCAAGAGCTAACAAAGCTGTTGAGGAAAAAGAAATGTGAAAGAGAAGACCAATTAGCTTAACCTAAGAAAAGCAGGAGACCTGGTCCAGTCATTGAAAGCGTCATCTGCAAGATTCCCTCATCTGCCAGATTCATTCTAGGAATGGCTGTCAGGTAGAAATTAATCATGAACACAGAGGCTATCCTATGTAAAACCACACAGGAGCAATCACAGACTAGCTACTGAAAAATCTCCAGCAAGACCCGACCAATACCACCACAAGGAAAAAGACACCACCTACATTAGCAAAATCTTCCAAAGTTGCTCAAGACACTGCCTTCACAGCTCCACCGTCCCCTCATTTTCTTCTCCCCAACCCCTTATATAAAATTGCCACTGATAAACTGTCAGTGTGACTGCTCCCTGAGGGCACCTACAGCTTCATTAGTACACTTCTCACTTCCTCCAGGAAGCTCCTCATCTGTATGTAATTGATGTCTCAACAGAGATCCTATCCACACACTTCAGGCCATCTTAAAGCACTTTTCACTTCTGAAAAAAGACCCCTTAAACTGTGGCCTCTGAGCCAACGAAAACAAAGAGTGAGCTGAATAATGTTTCATTAAGTTAACACAACTCTGCCAAGAATCATACAATCAGAAACCCACTTATAAAGCTGGCCATAAAGAATAATGAAAAAAGACCATATAAAATTCTTCAAATGTTGGAATCATTATTTACCCTGGGATCTAAGGGCTAAAACATAGGATATATGTTCTCTATAATTTTTCCCCTAAATAGAGACTTTTAAAATACTAATTCCCCTGCTAGAGTGCTGCTTCCTCCCTGAAAGCCATTAGGGTTAATAACAAGCAGAACCTTTTTTGATCTCTGTGGATGAAAATTGTACATTCTCCAGTTTTTTCCTTTTAAATAGTAGGATGGTTGCTTTTGATTTTAAACATGCAATATAAATTAGGGCCACGAAAAGAGAAATTCATTTTTTTCTTGTTAATAACAAGTTATAAATAGAAGGTGAAGAGAGTGAAGGCTCTGTAGTGATACGATCATTTCATATAAAATATGTATGGGTTCTGCAGCCAGCAATGCACTGTAAGTCAACTTAATATGTGTGAGCAAACTCATGATACACCAATGTATTATCCTCAGAAAACAACTCAGACACAAATATACCCATAAATCTCTGACTAAAATAGCCCATAAAATTCAAAATATTTTCTTTGGGTGACATAGATCTATACTTATATTGGCATAAATGGTCATGGGTTGTCAACAAAGATATATCAAGTGATTCACCTAAATCACTCTTCAATCTCTATAGTTGAAGCCTGTAAAATCTGAACAGTTTACCTTCTTGAGTCTGCATGTCTAATTCTTATTAACTCGACAAACTGTTTAGTAGGAGTCAAAGAAACGTAACTATAGTTCTGTGTCTTGTAAATTCTATAATCAATAATATACCACTTTCGCCACTCTGTAAAATTTTCAACAGAACTTTAAAACAAAATACCTTGGCAAAAGATCACCCATTTAATAAGAATGTTTCTCTGGCCAACTGACTGCAAGAGGAGGACTAAAGCATTACTGTTATTATCTCAAATCTAAAGATTCAAATATTACTGACTGGAATCAAGCTGCTAAGATTTCTTATTACCACTTTTTGTAAGGGCTTTTTAAAACAAATGCAAATTTAAAATATATTAAAAATACTTAAAAAATATTTATCTGCTTACCCTCTTTAAAGGTGCAGTGGATGTCAGTTGATCTTTATTAATTTGAAATAACTCTATAATAGCTTATTCTCTGGATTGCCACAAGGCGATGTTACCGATTGATAGTTATTATCACATCAGCACTTCCGGCTCTTTCATCCCAAAGGAGGAATGAGAGAGGAGAAGAAAAAAACCAGATGGTGGGACCCTCCCCTTTCCCTTCCCCTCTCCCCTCTGCCCTGGCTCCCAGGTCCACACATCCCCACCTTCACTCTCTGATTATATTTTCAAAGTATATTTGTACAGCTGTAAGAAGTGCAGAACTTGCATCCATTCTAACTTCTGGTTCAAATATGTATTAGAAACAGATTCAGCAAGGAAACCACCTGAACTGGCTCAGGACTTTACTATCAATTTGTAAGAAATCATGTGATACCCTACTCCTTAATTTGGATAAGCCAGGGGTTCCTCTTTGTCAAATTCTCAAGTCTATAACCAGAATAGATTTAAACAAATGTTGGAAAAGCAAACTGTAGCAATGACTCCTGGCCATTAGTGTTCCTTGTGATTCCAAGAGAGTTCACAGTGGTTAGAGCCTGGCTTTTGGTGTCACATACATCTACCTGGCTTACCACTTGGATGAGATATTTAACATACCTAAGTTTGTCTTCTCACAGGTGAAAGAAAGAAAGAAAGGAAAGAAAGGAAAGAAAGGAAAGAAAGGAAAGAAGGAAAGAAAGGAAAGAAAGGAAGAAAGGAAGAAAGAGAAGAAAGAAAGAAAGAAAGAAAGAAAGAAAGAAAGAAAGAAAGAAAGAAAGAAAGAAAGAAAAAACAGAGAGAGAGAGAGAGAGAAAGATTCCTTTCCTTCCAAACAAGGAAGGAAGGAAGAGAAAAATAAAAGTAACAGAGCCTAGAAAGATTAATTATCTCATAAGAATGTTGTGAGGATTAAACCATATACATGTAAACAACTTACAGAGGCTGGGTCTTAGAGGCATTCATATTTTCAATATCTAAGTCTGATAAGGTTCGTGGGCTATAAACAGAAGAATATGGTATTTACATGGATAGGAAATATAGTTAAGCTAAAAGAAGCATTTGTGGTTTGCCATAAGATGCAAAAGTGTAAAAGTCAAGGAATATTCAAGGAAATAAGCTGTTTACTGTCCGTTCAGTGATTCCCCAAAGCAATTTCTCTAATGCAACTTCAAAGGAGAAACCAGAAAATCTAGTCTCGGTCACATTAGCTGGAGATGTGTGGGTATGTGTTACTGTGTGAAGTACCTATCCACATTTCAAATTAGGGGAATTTACTCATCCTGCTTTGTTTTGGTTATTGGCTGAGTGCTCTCACCCTGTCTCCACCCCTTTCCAGCCGCTAAAACCCTCCCACTGTTTCTTCTGAAATTCCGAATTAGTCATTTAGCAAAATCTCCCATTAACCTCCATCTCTTCTCAGAATATTCCACTCACATCTTGGATCTACAAAAAAACCTGACTCTCTCCGGTGAACACTGCCACTTTCCCTGGAAGCCTCTCAGGCAGAAGTCCCTCTCTTTTCCATACATCTTGCACTACTGGGACTGGAAATGGGATAGGTGGTCTCCGTTTCCCCTTGCTGCTTATTAGCCGCCTCCAGCATGCTATCTCACTCCATCAGGCCATAGTAACAACTACCGCTCCTTCCTGCACTCATCTACCAACTCGTGGGTTACCCCTCTTCATGTTTTGAAGATTTTAACTCCTAAATGTCACACCCTTTCAATGCTAGTTCTAACATAATTGCCTGTTTCAATATCCACACAGATGATTCTCTAATACTTTACACCTGGGCTACCACCAGCCTCTACGTCTTTGTGCAAATAAGAAAAAGCAACATTTCCTCCAAGGAGATCCAGCTCCATCCCATAGCACTAGGCTGAGCAAACAGAGGGCTGCTGAATTTCAGCCACTGATAACGGTCCCTTCAGTCAGGCCACTCTGAAGAGGGCGCACACTGCCTAACCATTCATGACAGCCTTAAACCTAGCCCCCTTCTTTCTTTCCTCTCATCTCGGACATAAATTCCATAATATCATCCTAACCTCAATTTCGTGCATTCCACTCACATCACCTATCCTTCTAACTCATTTTCTCTAGAACACCAAATCAAACAATCTTATAAGGCCAATCTCTTCATCCAGTTAATAGATCCCATTTCCTCTCATCTAATCAAGCACACGGCCACAGGTCACCTTCCTCATTATCAAATTCTCCTCCTCAACTGGATTCTCCTCATCCTCATCCAGTTGAGGATATCAACTCAATATCCTCATTATCTAGAATAATTAGAATTATTCTAATATTTATCTCTCATATTAAAAAAACTTTATTTTTTTAAAAAATGTATTTATTTATTTTGAGAGAAGGGGGAAAGGGCAGAGAGAAAGGGAGAGAAAATCCCAGCAGGCTCTGCACTGCGGGGCTCAAACTCACAAACTATGGGATCATGACCCGAGCCAAAACCAAGAGCTGGACACTCAACTGACTGAGTTACCCAGGTGCCCCAAAACAACTTTCTTTTGATTTCACTTTCCCTTCTAGCCATTTTCCCATTTCACACCTTCCCTTTATCTCAAAAATCCTTGAAAGAATCATCTTTTGGGGACTCCAATTTCTGTCCTCCTATTCTCTTGAACCCACTCCACTCAGGCTTGCAGTCTCAGCAGTGGACAGAAATTGTCATTGCCAAGTTCATCACCAACCTCACAAAGCTAAATCCAATGGTTATTCTCAGTCTTCACTATAAGCTGATCCATCAAAAGCATTTGGCACATTTAAGGTGCTTCCTCCCCAGAAACACTTTCTTCACTTGGTTTCCAGGACAGACATGTTCTTCTATCCATTTATCTTTAGTCGCATTTGTTGTAATTATTTCCTATAATTTCTCCAAGTTCTTAAAATTCAAGTGCCCGTGAGCTCAGTCTTTGGGCTTCTTCTCTTTTCTATCTGCCTTCAGTTCTTTGGTGATCTCATCTGTTTCTTATCTTTAAATATCATCTATAAACTGACCACTTTTACATGTGTATGTCCAGCAAGATCTTCCCCATGAATTCACGACTGATAAATCCAATTATTTAACACATCCACCTGGGTGTTGAAAATGAAGGTCATACTTAGTATGTCCCAAACTGAGCTCCCTATCAACAATTCTGTCTCCTAAACTAAGTCTCTTGCAGATTTTCCATCTAAGTTAAAGATAATGCTAATTTTTCTTTAGCATTATCTACCTGCTCACACTCAAATTTGGGGGTTATCTCCAGCTCCTTTCTTTATTTCATAGCCATACTAATTTTAGCAGCTCCTGTTAGATCTAGCTTCGTATATATCCAGAATCCAATCACTTTCCAGCATATCCACTGCTACTCTTTTTATTCAAACTCTTATCTGATTATGGCAAAAGCTTTCTAACTGGTCTCTGGTTTTTGTCCTTTTTCCCCTATATATATATATATATATATATATATATACATATATATATATATATAATTGTAATTAGTGCTCCTGCTATACTTTAGCTTCTGCTAAAACCTATATGAGCTCATTGCCTCTCTAGCTCAAAACCCTACAAGAGTTGAACATCTAATTCAAAGCAAAAGGCAAGATCAAGGCACCATAATATCTGGCCCCATAACTTCTCTAACTTTGTATCTTACCATCCTCTCCTTTGCTCACCCTGGCCTCCAACCACACTAGGCTCTTGATGTTTTTGGAATATTCCAGGAACTCTCCTGCTTCAAGGCCTCTATAATTGCTGCTTCTTCACCTAGAACTCTTCATCCTTAGATACCTGCTGCCTTCCTTATTCCCCTCAGATCTTTCTCAAATGTACCCCTTTCTTTGACTCTTATCTCATTTATTTTGCCCCATATCACTTTTTTGGAACTGAAGAAGCTATACATTTTACATATTTATTTTGCTTAATGTCTGTATCTCTACCCATCTAAGACCCAGGGGAGGTCTCTTTTTGTTCTTGTTTTTACTGCTGTAACTGCAGTGTTGAAAATAGTACAGGACACATAGAAGCTCAATAGTTTGAGAGAGAGAGAGAGAGAAACACAAGTGCCCATTGAAGCCAGTAGTGCAACAAGAGGGATAATCCAGTAAGATTCCCCTTCATCTTTCTGAAGGAGAACAGTTTGCTCCATTTAGCAGCCCTTCCAGAAGGCCAGAAGTTGCTGTGCATCTCTGCCTTGTTCTCTCTGTAACCACAAGGCCCCGTCAAAATTCACAGTACTACCACAACGATAGCATGGGGGTGAGGTGAGTTTTCAAAAGGTGTAAGAATAGGGACCTCAAATTCAGTGAGAGTTGGTTTTCAAAAAAAAAAAAAAGTCCACAAAGCTAACTTCAGCCCTTTTATTAAGAATCTGTGTTTCCTACCTACTTTAATTCACAACCTCTGTTGCAGATCAGATAGGCACTGAAGCAAAATCAGTCTCCTGGGGACCATCAGAAATCATACCAACTTACAGGGCAGGAGTGTCCAGTCAGAATACAAAGGCACTATGTGTGGCCGTTAATAAAATGAATGGCTTTGGGCTATTACTGAAATACGATATTTCTGCAAGGATCCTTTAAGATTTGTTTGTGTAAAGATAATTTACTGATTTCTATGAGTCCACCAACAGAGGCTTTAATGACACAGTCTTCCTCCTGAATCATGATCTGGATCCACTTTGTGGGACTAGTGGGTAAGGTAGGAAAAAGTACAGCAGCATTTGTGGAACAAAGATTCGCTAAAACTGCAGTCCAGGAATTATATACACTAATGCAATCATAATGCACATGTCTTGAGAAAGATAAAAATGAATTAACATGGGCAGAATTCAGAGGCAGAAAATGCCCCCTTAGAATTCTGGAAGGGTTGCTCACTTTTCAAAAGGGTTTCACAAGAACATAACTTATTTGGCCCTTGTTTCATTGTTAGGAATACTAAGATCATCAAACTACTTGTGATCACAGGAAAAAAGAAACACAATCAGAGACAAAACAGCATTCTCTGTCTCACATAAGAATAAAACCACTGGGGGCGCCTGGGTGGCGCAGTCGGTTAAGCATCCGACTTCAGCCAGGTCACGATCTCGCGGTCCGTGAGTTCGAGCCCCGCGTCGGGCTCTGGGCTGATGGCTCAGAGCCTGGAGCCTGTTTCCGATTCTGTGTCTCCCTCTCTCTCTGCCCCTCCCCCGTTCATGCTCTGTCTCTCTCTGTCCCAAAAATAAATAAATGTTGAAGAATAAAACCACTGGATGGGGCGCCTGGGTGGCGCAGTCGGTTAAGCGTCCGACTTCAGCCAGGTCACGATCTCGCGGCCCGTGAGTTCGAGCCCCGCGTCGGGCTCTGGGCTGATGGCTCAGAGCCTGGAGCCTGTTTCCGATTCTGTGTCTCCCTCTCTCTCTGCCCCTCCCCCGTTCATGCTCTGTCTCTCTCTGTCCCAAAAATAAATAAATAAACGTCAAAAAAAAAAAATTAAAAAAAAAAAAAAAAGAATAAAACCACTGGATACCCCCAGTAACACCCTCATCTTACAGGAGAAATATACTGAGAGCACTTGAGAATATTACCCAGAAAAGTCCATACTTTAAAAAATAACTAAAACAAAAAGCAAATAAATGCATATTTTTCTTAGGTGATAATCTTTTGAATAAAAATTACTTGATGCTAAATCTAAGCAGGTGGTAAAAACGTAGAGAAGAAATTATATCTATAACGGTCAGGAATTCGATCTGTGAATTACTGGACTTCTATGTAATTTCTAAGAGTAAGGTTTATATCTTAAAGTTCATCACACTTACCTCCATTTCCTTCTCCACTGGCATTGGCCTCTGCCATTTCTGTGCCATCCAGTTCAGACTCACAGCCTAAATCCAATGTTCCATCAGCTGGGCATGACGACTCCTCTTTCTATATTATTTTTAAAAAATGATGATTTATGGAGATGTACTGGCAACTGAAAACATTTAAAATACTTTCAGAGTCCTAAAGTATTACTACTGTTACTTATAACTTGGAATTTCAACAGATTTACTTAATGTAAAATCAGTCCTCCAAAAAAAAAAAACTAGGAAAAGCACGCTGCCACAGATGATTTTTTGTAGATAACCTTTTAAAATCTATACAAAAGTGACATATGCTGCTTCCATTTTTTTTTCAATTCTACATTCCTCCTTATATTAGGAAATGGCTTAACAACTCAGAATTTTACCAGTACATTAAATACCCAGGTACCTACAAAAAGCAACTGAAATAATACAAGTCTTTTTGATTAACCTGGGTTATTTTGTGAAACGCACACAGTGATGAGGGCCTAATGCTTAATGGCTGAGAAAGAACCTTTGCTTCTTTGCCAGGTATAACGTTTAGCATTAAAAACAGCCTTCTCAAAGGAAATTAATGACCTTTAAAGGTAATCCATCATTTATTAAAAACAGTGACTTATTTTTAAAATATAAGAAAAATACGTTGACTTATTATTGTTCCAAGTTACACAACCATTTGGAGACCATCGGCTTTTATCCTCTGGAACTTTGCATCTTAGATAACACTTCTCATTCTAGTTGGGAAGGGGATTACACTAAAATAATTAAGACTCAATTATCTGAGTCTTTTTATGTCATTTCTCTATTCTTCTCACACAACAAGAATGCATTATTTAAAATTCCCTTGATATCACTGTTGTTTTAAAACTGAATGACTAATTTAAATCAGCAACTTTTCAAGAAGGATGGATAAACTTATTTTTATAAAAGACAGAAAGGCACACAGGTGTGAAGTCTGTATATCAACTGATGGTCATTAAGTCAAATAGTTTACGGCAACTGTGATCATCTTAAGCTCTTGGCTGATGCCTCATGGCACTCCTCCATGTAAATTTTTAAGAATCAAGAATTTTAAGGAAGCCACAACTATTTTCCGTTACCATATGTTAGACTGAAACCACAGATATGCTTTCCTTGAAGAAAAATGTCATTGTTTATTCTTAATATGAAGTCACTTTTAAGACATCTGAAAACATTTAAAAGGCATAGGGGTCACTTTTCTACCCTTCACCCAAATCTAATTTTGTTTACCTTCACATGTCTGAGAAAACGCATGATACGCAGTAATAACAGACATAATACGCAGAACAATCCAACTTACTTTGAGAGCATAGAGGCCTGACTTTCCAGGGATTTTGAAGAATGTTCCATCCCCTATTCGAGTGTTAGTGTGAAGCATTGCATTCAGACAGGCTAATGGAGAAGTTCCACTAGAAAATAAAAGTGTGCAAAAATGAAGAGTCTGAGATGCAGTTTCTGTGGTAAAACTGTTCTCAGTCTCTCTCTCAAGAAAAGACCTTCTCACATGCCTTTTTAAAATATCCTTCCAACCCTGAAAACATCTACATTACAATAACAGGCCAGTCCAGTTTTGCCAAAGTTAATCAGATGCATCTGTCTTATAGGCTTCAGGCAAAAAGTCTCCTGAATTGAAATTATGCTTTTATTCATAAAGCAACCAACACTCTATTTCCAAGAAACCAAAGCCCAAACGTTAATGTGCTGCTATTTTACAAATAATACCACGAAGCCTCAGTTTTTAAATATTATGCGCAACTTGATGGTTGCACTTGAATGATCAAATAAACCAAGTTCAAGGACAGCTCCATCCTATAGGTTGAAAAGCAACAAAAGAATAATAAGAAACCAGGGAAGAACTGATTTGAAATTACAAGTATTTAAGTTACTCACAGGACTGCATTTCTCACACGGCCAAATAAAAATGTCTATCTGTGTTTATACCTCTGATACAGCTTCTACAATGACATCAGTTGCTCAGATTCGTCAATAAAAAAGTATGTGTTTGGGAATTCTACCCAGTTAATAATTATGTTCTGTAGTAAAACTGCAAGTGACTGAATTATGAAAACAGATTTTTTAAAGAAGTCAAACAGAATTAAACTAATAATTAAAAATATCAATGCACATATGTACAAACATTGAAATGTATTCATTATACTTAGAAAGATGTTTATGAACATTATACTTAGAAAGATGTTTATTTTCTGGAGTAGACTTTAGAACCTTTTTTTTATTTGCAAACTAGTATTTTTGCAAACCAGAAGTTAGAGCTAGTATTATTACTTTCATTTGTTAATGTTTCCATTTACATTTTACTTCCTAATATGCTAAAAGATTGATATTTGATTGAACCAATATTGATTAGAAGCCCTACTCCACCCCATTTGTGTCATATGGGTTCTGGGTATTTAATCCAAAATATTCTCAGAGAAGAGAACCTCTAGGATATTAAGGTTTTGAAATTTGAATTTCTATGACAGAAACATAGTTTTACATTACTAAAAGTTTCTAAAAATGAAGACTATTAAATCTGTTACCTACTATGAAAACTCACAATAAAATTAAAAGGCTAAATTTGCCAAGTTGCAACAGCATGTGTGTGTCTGTGTATATACACACACACACACACACATGTGTGTGTGTGTGTATATTGCATATATTGTGTGTGTGCACATATATGTGTGTGTGTATTGCATATATTGTATATATTGCATATATATATATACATCATAGTCATAAAGGTTTATGAGAATTACAATAAGAAGAACACACTCATTTTAGGAAGAGGCTTCTCTTTGCAAACATGTCAGTATGATCCCATTGGATGTGACAGGAAGCAAGAGCCCTAACATAAATTTGGTCATAGAACAATGCCGTGATAACACTAAAGTATACGTGGTAATTCTACTGTGTGCATTTATGTAACATCTTTCCTTGGGAAGCTTCTCCAAGTTTACAGACCGAATTTCATTATTTTTCCTCACAAAAGATTTTTTGCTCATATTTCAAGTGGGCCAGGCATACCTTATACAGTAAAATATATTCATCTCTCCCAGAAATATCTCTGTTCATGAACAAATTCCAGATAAATAATGCTGTACATGTTATACTGAACACTCCAAAATACCTATTTTTGTCATTTTCTCTTTAGATAAAAGCACAGACAAATTGAAGCTGGGAAATTATTACGCCAGATTTGTGGAGTTTTAATTTAGTGAAACTGTCAGAAACACAGACTTTCTGTAGGGACTTGGCAAGAAAATGTTAACACTATAAGTAAAATAGAATCCAATACATAGAAATGAAAAAAAATGCAGACTTTTAAAAATGTAACAATAAAATTGCCCACCTAACAGCAAACCTCACACACATTCTTCTTGCTTTTTCCTAAAGTCCTAACACAGATTTAGAATATGAAAGAATACTACAAATTTAAAGACAAAAAGTGCTAAACAAATGCAATTTAACATCACTATAATTTACATTTTCTTTCTAAGGTGCAGTAAATGAAGATAATTGTAGAAGATAAATTGACTACTAAGTAGCAGTTTAATGCTATGCTTGCTGCAAATGTAAGTGATAAGCACCCAGTTTCATACAAATAATAAGCTCTGTGGAGCATGAATATATTATTAAATTATACTGTTTATTAATTCCATAAAGTAAAGATTTACTATGGAAATATTTAAAAATATGTACTTCACAATCACATGACAGTGTATCCCCAAGTCTCAATGACTACCGTCATTCTCCCAAATCATTCCCAAAATAAACATATGAAATCTGTTTTATTTCAAAACTAAACAACATTTGCATTTTAGAAGAATTAGAAAATATTTTGCAATGAAATGCAAATTTCACAACTCAAATCACTGGCTGATTAGTCACTTAGTTTTAGACTTACAACCTGAATTTCTTTACAGAAAAAAAAAACCCCTATATTAGGTCTATTTTTTAAAAAAACAATAAAACATTAGCATCAACTGTTTCATCCAATGCAGAAGAGACATAGGAAAATGCATTTTTAAAAAATCCTTCATACTATTTATTTATTGCCATTAGCCTCAACAACTCCATACAGTCTAGAAATTTGGATTGCTTTTCCTGAAGAAATGAATGTCTTAACGAACTATTACTGAACAGTAGTAAATAAAAGTCTTATTTATGTTTTTATTAATTTCATATTAAAAAAATAAATCTATCAGGCATGCCTTGGCCTGCTTTGAGGAAAATATATTTATATCCATACATATTTAAATATATTTATATATGTTTATGTATTAATATATATTACAATGACTTACTGTGGGCATGAAAGAAGATAAGGCAAATATATGTTAAAAATGTATTCTTAGCATGAACAACTTCTACATAGCATTTCATATTTGTAATTAACAAAAAAACACATTTCGTTCACAGTTAAGGCAAGCGTTAATTACCTCAGTTGGAACTTTAAAAGTTAAAAACTCTATAATAAAATATGCATGTGTGTATATGATCTGAAATAACAAAACAACATTTTAACAACAAAAAAAAACTCTGAACTTTCAAAAGTTACTTACTTTCTAAAAAGATGAGTTGGAAGAATCGTGATATCCCGAATTATAAAAGGAAAACCAAGAAAAAAGGAAGAAAAGAAAGTTAGTTTTCCAACTTTAAATATAATTCTGCATCTTACCATTTCAATAAAACAGGGGAATATACAAGACACACACTGAACTTGTAGTTTTGGCTGCCAAGGGGGAGGAAAACCTGGGGAACTGGGGTAGAAGGTGACTCATACTTCCTTCCCTAATGCCTCCACAACGTTTTCATTCTGTCCACAATGCACATGTATTTCTGTATCATAAATATAATTAGAAATAAATAAGAAGGACAGTATTTGTCCCCCGTTCTTTTCTTTCTGCCATTCCCTTTAATTGGGCCCTTTCCTATACACCTGCCAGGGTAGATATACAGCTTATTCTACTTGTTTGTTTTTCTCCCTAGACTGTAGGGTTGTGGAACCCTTCTGGTTTGTTTTCATTTCCCACAACCCCTGAAGCAGAACAGGGGTGGAATTTGGAGGCAGGGGAGCAGGCATAATTTAAACTGTCTAGACATCAAAGAACCCCCAGAGATGCTTTGCAGAGCCCTGGTGCTGTGTGAACTACAGAAAACCCATTGCTTTATCACATCAAATTGCTGACAGAACACATAAAATTTTACTAATAGTGCACACTTAGTGAAGGGAATGGATAGCCTATCTATTTCAATAATTTTAAAAACCACACACACACACACACACACACACACACACCCAGGGAATACAACTGGAAGAAACATATACCCAGGGAACACAATTGGAAGAATATTTATAGACATGACAAAGAAAATATCATAATTGTGGTACTCCATTCCTTTATGTATAAAATAATAATGCTATACAATATTTAAGTAACACAACTTTTAGACTATTTTACTAAGTATCTCTTAAAAATGTCAGATAAAAGCTATTCCCAAAAAACATTTTTAATCTAATTTTTCAAATATGGGAGCATTAAAAAATTAACCCTGAACAACGTAAGTCTAAAAACTCAACAAATTCAAGAAGCAGCTGTTAACAGCATTTATTGTGTTATTAACAGTTATGTGCTAAGTGCTATTAATATAAATTAATAGAAACAATTATACATTCACTCTCCTTTCAAAAAAATTCTTAATAGCTCCTTTCAAGTACTTCCAGTATTGATGGCTTAAAGAAAATATCTTAACTGTAAAGGCTATATTTTTAAGAGGAAATTATGTGGGCCTCTGGGGTGCAAGTAATATTTTAGCTCTTGATACAGGATCTTTGTGTTCACTATGTGAAAATTAAATTGTTTACTTAGGATTTGTGCATCTAACTATAGTTATACTTCACCAAAATGTTTTTAAAATCATAAAAATGAACAGTTCATTTTTGGATTTATCTGTTCATTTACATATTCAATGGGCAAGTCATTACTAGTGGAGAAGAATAAACAGTGAGTGTTGATGACTCCTTAACACATACAGGCACACTGTACATCTGATAAATCAGTAACCTACATGATTAAAAAAATTCTAGAAAGTCAAGGCCAAACTAACTTCTTACTCTTGAGAAAAATTACCACCAGCCTGGAACTCTTGAAAATGACTGAAAATAAAAACTTAAAAGCTATATACATTACCTAAATAATCCCAGCACATAAAATTTAGCCAAAGAATGACCTAACGCAACCTTGAAATTTGATTTTGAAGACAAAAACAGTGTTCCAAACTCTTATAGTGCCTCTAAGAAAATCACTAATGAAGTTTTAATCAGCACAGACATGAGATATGTCTTAAAAATATAAAAATAAATAGGAATAACCAATTAACTCGAGAGATGTGTCATAAAAGGAAGATATTTTGCATATTTCCATGTGAAGAATATCCACATGATTTTCAAAATTCAACATGTCTCTATGGTAAAATTAGAAATGCAGCACTGGTACTCTCAGGAGGTAGATATATTGAGGAATGAAATAATTACCAAGTGACATATGTCATGCAATTCTCAAATCTAGAGAAACAATTTCCAAACCTAAGCATGTCTCTGATTGGCCTGAACAATACAAAAAGATATTCTTCTTAGGATAAACAGGAATTTGAACTTAGATCTTTTATTACTTTGGAGACCTTACCCAGCTACCACCAGGTAGACTACAGTGGTTCATACAACCACATTCATTAAAGTGACCTTTTGTTTTAGGAGGCAGGGTTCCCAAAACATTAATACAGGGACAAAAGTATGCCCAGTGTTATTTTAAAATAGTACCTATAAGGAGAAAAAAATAGGCCTCTACAAGTGTCAATTAAAGCCTATAATCCAAATTGTAATTTTTAAAGGCCCCCAACTAAAATCTGAGGTGAGGCATCTATAAATCCAGACACTGAATAACAACACAGCACACTATAGCTGGACGTTGACAACTGTCTCTCCCCATGCCATGTTACCACTGCTATACCAGGAGAGACAACAGAGCACAAGGAGTAAGGCTGGGGCTTCTGGAGCCTATCAGCTTGAATTCAATGGAGGCTAGACCATTTACTAGCTGTGCGACTTTAGAATTGACCACTCTGGGTCTCAGGTTCCTCAACTACAGAATGTGGTAACAGGAGTCACTATTTCATAGGGGATTATTCTGAAGGAGCAATGACTTAAAACATGTAAAACACTTAGAAATGTGTCTGGCATACTGTAAATGTTCAAAAGATTGTGAACTATCATTTTTATGAATACTCCTCCTCCTCAAAGAGACCAACATCGAGAGGTACACAAGATGGCAAATGGAAAGAATTTAAATATTTTGTAACTTGTCTGAAGAACTGGTTCAGGTTAAGATTTGGTCTAATTTCACTTTCATTTCATTAGCAAAAATAAGTGAAGACGTGGAATGCATAAACTCCAACCCCATCGCCTTTCACATGTGAATAACAGTGAAAATAAGATATGCAATAAAGGTAGTAGGGAAAGAACAATAATAATAAATATCTGTTATTACAGTTACCATTTACCGAGCATTTCGGATGTGACTGGGCTTTCACAACTATTATTTATATTCCATGTAGCCACCATGAGAGGTAAGCATGATTTCCAGTTTCGCAGATATAACTGAGGCTGAGATGTGAAAAATCTTACTGCAGTCAAATAACAACTAAGTGATACAGCTGAAATCCAAATTCTATTCTGATTCCAAAGCCCATGCTTTTTCCACTCTCCCACATTCTTCTCCCCACAGTTGCCTCCTCCACTTAATTAACCCTGGATACTAAAAAAGAAAATTTAGCACTTGAAGGAAACACACAAAGAAAAGCCAGATGCTGGCAAATGATAAACGTGGTTGGTTCCATCCTCACTCAATGCCACCTATAGCAATGACGCCCTCTGGGTAGATTCCATTATTCTAAGAACTAGGCTGCAGAAGATGACATCGCCGTTCATCTTCCTTAGGTAATGCTACCTCCGCAAATTAAAGAAGAAAGAACTTTGAGAGAATATGGTAGAGAATTCAGGTCCATGACTGAGAGGACTCTGTAGAATTGGATCATTAAAGAATAACACAATCCGTTAATTGAATAAACATTTATTGAGCACGTTATATATGTCAAGTTAATCTTGAAATAAATTTGCACTCTGACAGCGCTTTGCACATAAAAGAAATGCAGACTGAGCTCAGCTGAATTCTCTGAATACATACAAAATGACAAGGGATTTAGGAGAAAGGAGCCTTGAGGCATGTGGCACGACAGGAGGAAAATCATTTCAAATTTAAATGTTATCCTTAGTTTATTCCAAGAAGATGACTGAGATGGGTTCATGTGCCAATTTCTTATGTCACCAACTCTAATGCAGGGGCAACCAACCCATGGGCACTGGTGGCTCTTCAAGACTTTATACTATTTCTCCGTTACCACAATCTCAAAGAGAATATTTTCAATTAGGCCAAAAAATATATCTTTCAAAACAAAATGGTGAACTTCATACATTAAAAAACAGACATTACTTCTATTTGGTATGATAAATTAGTTTAAATAATGATTTAAATTTCTATATTCTACGTGTACTCTTCCTCCTCTCCCAACTCGTTAGCAATGGCTAATACTACAGCATTTCTGAATGTGTTCTGTAGGATATTAGTCCCAAGTGCCGTGCCCAAAGACTGTCATATGAATTTTGGAAAAGCAGCATACTGTATGCTTTGCAAACTCACCAAATACATTATTATATAATAAAGTCTGTGGAAAAAAATCCTCCTTAACTCAAGAAACCTCCTTAACTCAGTGTTGCCTAAGCATAAGCAATAAAAAAAAATCCCACCATAGTATTTAGCAACATACCCTATTATAGTATGCCAAGAAATATACTTGGGAAAATGCTATACTATATTTATGACTAGGATCATTAGAAAAATCTACCTAGCAGTTGTAACTCCCAGGAATGTTTAATTTTATTAGCTGAATGCTTAAAATCTTATTTTAAAGGTATACAAAACATGTGTTACTCTGTGGAAAAAACAATGCACTGTGATGAGTATTTTTCACTGTGTATACTTGTAAAATTGAAAAACATATCCAGGGACTTGAAATAGCATTGAATAATATAACGGAAAGTACTATATATTTGCAGTATTACCCAACATAAATATCATCTTACTCATCCTCCCACTGGAGATCTTCCTCATGATCCTCTATTTCTCTCACTATCCTCCTCATCACGCAGGACTGAAGCATTTCTCAGACCCCTCAAATTATTGTGCCTCAACAAAGTTCATCTCTCAATTTCCCTTTTCACTTCCTCGCATCCTAATTCATGCAGTGTTTGCGTCACCGGTGGACAGTGCTACAGCTCCCCTAGCTCTGCCTTCAACATCTCCCTGCTCCCACGCAGCCTACCCACTGGTGCCAAAGCAAGGCTTCTATTCAATTAACAAACAAAAACACTGCTTAGACTCCTCAGGCAAGGCCACACACTGGATTTTATTTATTTAATTTTAAAAACGGTGGTTTCAGAAGCACAAACTCCCAGGCTGAAATCACAGTCCTACTACAGTGTGCTTGGCACCAACCTCATCTTCTCCGCCTCCCGGATTACTCTCAGACCACTCTCCTATAATCGGATCCAACCCGGTAAATCATGTGCCTCCACAGTCTCCCATCTCTCGTTTGCTTCGTATGAAACCCTCTGTCTGCATCCCACTCCTTGCTCCATTTATCACTCAAAATAAAATGTTTAGGGGTGCCTGGGTGGCTCAGTCAGTTGAGCATCTAACTCTTGATTTCGGCTCAGGTCATGATCCCAGGGACATGGATACAGCCCTGCGTTGGGCTCTGCACTGACCATGGAACCTGCTTGGGATTCATTCATTCATTCATTCATTCTCTCTCTCTCTCTCTCTCTCTCTCTCACTCTCTCTCCCTGCCTCCCTCTCTCACTCACTTTCTCTCTCTCTCCCTTTGCCCCTCTTTTCAGCTCACATTTTCTCCCCCTCTCTCTCTCTGAAATAAAAAAAATATTAAAAATAAATAAAAATAAAACCTTTAACTACCACCTGTATGGTGACACCATTTGTGATCCCAAGATATCTGTGTATTACAATCTCAACACTTCGAATATCTCACAGTTTCTTGTGCATCAACACTTTTAAACTTCTAACTTTCCTGCCCCTACTACTTACAAGTTTTGGAACTTCATAGGGGATAGGCATATATTTATCTTTGTACTATCTGACAAGCAATACCAATGCACTCAGAACATGTTTGTTGAGATGATCACTGCTATAAAGGTTGCTACAATCATGCATTTGTGGACCGGCAATGAATATCATCCACAGTCTATTTTAATTTATGACTATAATCATGGGTGTCAAATACCCTACACTCCACTCAGCCACACTGGCCATCTTATACATGCATACCATGCATTCCTTTCTCTTAGTGACTCTCCCCGCCTCAGTAATGTGATTCCAGGTTTGTTATTAGTGAAATGGTCCTAATTTCCCCACTAGGAAAGGCTAGCTAGACTGAACTAAATGGTCAAATGGTGGGAGTTTGGGGAACTGATAGAGAAAGAAAGAGGAAAGAGCATACATTATTTTCCATAGAAATACAAGCTGTAAAGGTACAAAAAAAAGATTAGCTGGTATCTACCTCTGCCTCCACAAGTAGAGCCTGCCGAGAATAAAGCTAACCAAAGAAAAGCAGAGCAAAACATGCAAAGAAAAGAGTGAGGAAAGGTGGTACACTTCGACTCCTGCATTATCTAGTCATGCTGAAGATCAACCCATCAGATGTCCAAGTTAAATAAGCCAATAAATCCCGGCTTTTTTTTTTTTTTTTGACACTTGTCTAATAGGCTAAATGATTTCTACAAGCTGATCACATTTTTCTAGGCCTCAATCTTCTCACCTGTAAAATGATGAGTTGAAAATAGGTATGCTTTAAAACTCTGCTAATTCCTTTCTGGCTAAGGTTCTAAGGACAACACAAATGGTGTGACTGCTTACTATTCATTCCAGCCACGCTACTTCCTGCTCTCTTCACCTTCAATGCCTTCCATTCTCCTCTCTTCCTATCCATTTGTCAAGGTTCCCTTGCCTTCATCTCCTAAAAACCTCTAGCCACTTCTCCAGTCCAAGATCATCTCGGAATTTCCAAAGGCTTCATAGCCGGTCCCACAATCGCAGCATTTAGCTCTGCGCATCTAACTGATCACCTTGCTTGATGGCAACCAGCTCCTTTCAATGGCAACCAACTTCCTTAGGGTTTTCTGTGTTCCCCTCACAGGGCCCTACCAGGCTGGGACACTCATGAAACGTTCAGGGGCTGCTGATAAAGTAACATTTCACAATTCACAGAGTAGAACAAAATTTAAACCTTGGCAATACCAAGTACTGCTTGAAAATGTCCAGAAATAGAAACTATGAAATACCCTGGTGAGAATATAAATTGACACAACCAATTTGGAAAGACATCTGGCAATATCTAGTGAAAAACAAAACAAAACATAAGTATGCATGCTCTACAGACCAGCAATTCCACTTTTTGGTATAGGTCCTAGAAAAACTCATGCACGTTCGCAAAGAGACATGATTTAAGAGGGAAAAAAATGTCAATAAACTGAATATTCAGCAATGGATTACAGCTATAGACATAGATATACTTTTACCTATATATTCATAGTAAAGCTATAAATTTCTGAGCTACAATAGTATACAGAAAATCTCTGACACAGATTGCCTCTGAGAAAAAGAAGGAAATCAAAGAAGCTCCAGTTCTTTCTGCTAGACTTAATTTAAAAGAAATCCAAAGCAACTACGACAACATGTCCACAACTGTGAACTCCAGCCACTGGTTGTTGGTCTGTGGCATTTTACTGCATTTTCAACATTTTTCAAAACAGAAAATCACTGATGATTTTGTTCTTCTATCTGAAATTTGGCTTCTCTCGAAATCTATCAGATTCTTCCCTTGTGTCCACTTATGTTATTGTTTACAGATTTTTATGCAAGCAAATACACACATGGAAATTATATGGGAAGTGTAAAGGTACATTATCACACAGAATTCAAAGTAACGAGTTCCTCTTAGGGCTCCTGTCACTAGAGCATGCAACCTGGGATCTCAGGGTCTAGGTTCGCACCCCATGTTGGGTATAGAGATTACTTTAAAAACATAAAATCTTTAAAAGTAATGAGTCCTTCCCAACTTCCTCCGACTGTACCTCCTACTTAAAATAATGACTATTAAGGATCTATCATGTTTTCTTCCAGAGCTTTTCCTATTTGCATTCATATATGCCTGTATTAATATATTTTAAATTTATTTTTGGTATTTTTAATTTTATTTTCAATACAAATGAGAACAGTCAGTGCATACTGATAGGTACATGCTTTTTACTTATTAACGCAACCAGGAGATTTTCTCACAGAATATCTTCTCCTCTTAACATTGTACAGATTACTGAATATTCTTAATATTCATATAGTACTTTTAATACCCCATAGAGTGGGAATATCATAAATTTTTAAAGTATTCCCTTATTTAATATTTGGTTTGTATCTAATTTTACCCATTAAAATAGTGCTTCACTAAATAATCTGGTATATACTTCTTTATATATATGAGGTATAGATTGAATGTTTGTGTCCCCAACCTCCAAAATTTGTATGTTGAAACCTAGTATCCAAAGTAATGGCATGGGGTGGTGGAGGCCTTTATGAGGTCATTGGTCATGAGAATAGAGCCCTCGTGAATGGGACTTGTGTCTTTATAGAAGAGACTCTAGACAGTTTCCTGCCCCTTTCCCACATAAGGACTCAATGCGAAGTAGGATGTCCAGTGGGCCAGAAAGCAGGCCCTCCCAAGACTCCAAATCTGCAGGCACCTTGATCTTAGACTCTGCTGCAGCCTCCAGAACTGAGAGAATCAAATTTCTGTTGTTTATAAGCCACCCAGTCTATGGTATTCTGTTAAAGCAGCCCAAACATACTGAGAAAATATGTATAGCTATGTCCTAGAATAGATTCCCAAAAGAATTTTTAGATTAAAAGGATGATTTTAAAATTTTGATAGTTACTTCCAAACTACCTTCCACTGAGAATAACTATTTTCCTCACCCTGGTAAATGGTGGACAGTATTAATCCTTAAATTTTTGTTAATCTATCCAAAATGGAGGTGAAGAGGTGATTCCAGGTAGAAGCAGCAGCATGAAGAAGGCACAGGTGGACAAAACTGAATGTGGTGCACAGAAACATGATTAGTTCTTTGATATTTCCAGAGAGTGAGTGGAAGGGAGAGTAGGGTTGGGATCAGCTTCCAGAGGGAAGATGTATGCACCATGCCATGCATATGACATTTATACCACACTTTAAATCCCATGGCCAAGAGCTTAGACTTCATGCGAGACACGATAAAGAGCCTCAGAGGACTCTAAGGAGGGAAATGCCCTTGTCCCTTTGTTACCATGAGGATAGATCTAGAATGAGACATGCCTAGAGACAGATCAAGTAGGAGCCTCAATACTAGACTGCAGGGAGGATGACAAGAACGTCACCAGAGCAAGGATGGTAGGGCAGAGATGGGGATAAAGAGTGAAGAAATGCATGAGAAGAAATACAGTGTGAGGAGAGATCAGTGAGACATAAACACTAACTAGATGTGTGAGATAAGGCAGGAGAAGGAACTTGGGATTGCTTTAGCAGCTGCGGCGGGGGTGGGGGGGGGGAACAGTGGTACAATTAGTTAAGACAGTTAATAGAGAAGAGATTGGTTTGGGAAAGAAACTATGGTGAATTTAGTGCTGGACTTGCTAATTTACAGGTATGCATCCAAATTCAGATACATACATGCATCACAGAGTTAATGCTGGGGTTAGAGATAAACACTGGGGAACCATCAGCATATAGGTGATATTTAGAAAGGTGAAAACTGATAGGCACAGATGTAGAGTAATAAAAAAAGAGAAAAATGACTGACTTGAGATTATTATATTCCAACAGTCAGAGAACTACATGAGAAAATATTTCTGAGATGACAAAAAGGAAAAAAAAAGAATCTTATGAAGGATTTTATTATAATAATGAAGTGTAACTCTAACCTCAGGACATGATGATTTTAGAAGTCAGAATAAATCTCTGTATTCATAGGTAGAAATAACTTATAAATAGGAAATTACCTAGATCTCACCAGCAGGAATTTTTCTTTTAAATACAGTTTTTCTTTAAAAGGTAATATAAGAACATTACAAAATTATCTGTCAATGGATAAAAAGATGAAAAACAATGACTCAAAATCTCCTTAAAACAACTCTGAGCATTTTATAAATTTTCTTCTAGCCTATTTTACTGGTATGCTTCTATTTTCAAGTTATAATTTGACTAAGTATTGAATTACAATATTTCATTTTACATGATACCCTCTCCATACTATAAAACCATTGTAAATATATCAAATGGTTAAACATATTCTATCAACTTGTTTCAAACCATGGCTTTCAATCTGGCTATATCTTAGCATTTTTAGGGCAATTCCTTTAATGAAAATCTTTAGGCAACTCCAAACTAATTATTAAGTAAAAATTTCTGGGTGGTGCCCAGGTATCAGCATTTTCTTATATCTTTCCAAATGATTCTTCTAATTTACGGCCGAGTTTGAGAACCACTGATATCACTGGTAGGCATTTAAATTACGTCCTTTGTAACTGAGACAGCATTAATATGAATCTCTTAGCACATGTTTTTTTTCTTATTTTCAAAAATATTTTAAGATAGGCTTGCAGAAGTGGCATTATTAATTCGGGATGTTTAAGTTATGTAATGACTTTTTGCAAAGCCAACTGGCTTTTCAAATGAGTTATTTTGGTTTACGCTCTCACCAGTAACATAGAGCGGGAAACATCATTCGGAGTCAAGGTGAAGTGTGTGGACTGATTAATTCATCAGGCAAACGAAGAAACAATCTCCAGTGGTTACTTTACCTTGCATTTCTATGATTATTGGTAAGATCAAATGCTTATCCACATACTTGTTTATTCCTTAGTTTTCTATATTGGAGCTCTTTTGTTCATGTCCTTTTACCATGATGCTCTGAGGTCATTTTTTTTTCTTAACTGTTTTAATAGTCTCTTTGTATCATACCTTCAGCATATTAACTGAAAATGTTTTCCCCACTGTCACTGAATATTTTTGATATGAGCACATAAAAATTTCTGTAGTCACTTATGCCCATCTTCTTTTCCTTTGCACTTTGTTCTATAGCTTTTAACTGTGAAAGTCACTTCTCTATCAAAGGTGGATTCACACAAGAGATTTGAATTTTTCTAACCTTCTTCCAATTATATGACTTTTCGTTGGTAGGTTTTCAACCACGTATGTATCTTCCTCAACATAAAATACAACTACCGCCATTACATGTTCAATAAACATTTCTCACTTTTCATGGCTTTCTATGGCTCAGAAAGAAGAGCAGAGTTTTCCTGCCCATATCTGATTCATGGTCCTATTCCTTCTCTGCGGAAGAATCTGGTACTAGTCATGGGAAATTCCGTGGTCAGCAGAATGTCAAAAGAATTCAGCTCAGAGTTTTGCTGGCTCTGGGGAAATTTTTACCTTTAAATGTTTGATAAAGGAAATGTCTAAAATTAACTACACCCACCACTACTGTTAAGATTGCCATTCACACCACAGAACAAATGTCAACTTAACTTAGTTGTGTTCTCTCCTCCTTCCTTCTTTTCCTCTTTCTTTGTCCACTTATATTCTCAAGACAATTTGTTCAGTGGTAGTTATCTGCTTTAATTAGAACTATTACCATAGAAAGATATTAAATAAGCACAGCTTTCTGCTATAAAATAGAAGATTTGTGAAATTCAGCTATCATAGTTACTTGGAAGGGCACGAAACACATCCATAGAATTCATATCGAATTATAAAGTAAAAACAAACTTTACAAAGGGCCTAACTTCTAGGCAAGATCTATTATGGAAACAATATGCTTTGAGAAAGGAAGAGTAAATACAAAGACCAGTGAAGTTAAGCATCCTTTCCTTCCCCAGACTTAGTTTTGACACTTAAAAATACATCTAAGAATCTGGCAGTAAGCCTAAAAGAAATTTAATACACCTAGTTCTTTAATTTCACCCTCAGGAAAATATAATTCACGAGAGGCAGAAGTTGGGAGCAGGGATGGCAGAAAGGCTTATGTTTCCTACAGGCCATATTGATACTCATCCATATAGGAAAAAAACCCAGTAAGATAAAGTTAAGAATACCTAAGATCAATGCAAATGTAAAAAGAGAATAAACAATGCTGTTTCAGGCTAATGGTTTTGGAGAACTATAAAATTATACACACATACATATTAATAAATTCCAAAAGTAATGGTACTAATACGTTATATATGCGTTACCTCTGTTTTACAGAAATAAACATCTTCCTTAGGAAAAAATGCGCATTTTGATGACCCATGGGGAGAAATGTATCTTTAGACAAAAGAAGATTTCCTGTACATTATTTTACCGCAATATCAATGTTCTAGCCAGACACACAGAGACCCTCCAGACAACAATTCCAGTGACAAAAAGGGAGAAAAATATGTAAATGTAATAGGAGTAGAAAGGAAGAGAATTGGCGAGCCACAGTAATTCAAGAAAAATTATTTTCAACCTGGAGCCCTATTTAATCAACTAACTAAATGGTAACTGATTAAGCAGTTGTTAGGATTATAGAGAACTATCTATGTTTATGCAACAATAAAGGAAATAGTCATCTGCCTTCCTTCATTTTTCAATGTTTCAAAAAACAAAACTTGAGATATCATGGCTTCTGGCCATTTGGCAAACATCTTAAGTAAGCACAACTCCAACCCACTCATTTAACCTGAATTAATATTCTTGAGGTTTTATATAGCCATTTAAAGCTTTCAGGAAATAGTTCCTCGATGCACCTGCCACCTAATTTCATGAAATCAATATTTCACTAAAGCTAAGTCAGGAAATCTTAAGGTGCTGAATTCAATTATGACTGTTACTTCATGAGCCACTAGTAGATAAAACATATCATTGAAATTGAAAATCATTACAGTTAAAGAGCTTTACCTCCTTTGGGGGGGTGTTTTATTAGGTACCATTTACATAATTAATAACAGTATATCACGTTAGGATAACAATAACAACTTTAATATATGATACAGTACTTTCCTATTGCCAAATGCCAGATAATAAGCACAGAGACAACATTCTCTCTGGCTATGCCTGAAATAAATCTATTGTGATGTGGGAAGAAGCTGCCTGTCAATATGAAAAGGAAAACTGATAGTACTGATTCAAACTTCATTCAAAGATGAAAACAAGTATTTACCGAAACCCAGATATATTACTATTTAAGCAGAAAACAAATATTCACATCTTTAGTCATAAGCACATTACACATGAAAGGCAATGGTAAGCTGGGGTTCCATGTAGAAAAGTTTTGTAGACACATTAAAAAAAAAAAAAAAACTTTTGTAAACAGTAAACACCTGGAATTGGTCTTCAAATGCTGTCTCTTTTCAGATAATTACTAACTACCTGACTGGCCTCCTTGCACTGATCTTTATAATATTCTGGGATCCAATGTGGGGTATCCCAACTTCATTTTCAAAACAAAAGAGAGAATGAACAAATGTTCAAACAGATAAAAATCTAATGTTCTAAACCTATTTATCCCTTAAGTGGCAAACCTTTGGTAATTCTAAAATTGTTCATTTGTCGCCTAGCTTGTTAAACTGAGTTTCAAGAAAACTCTAGAAATTTTCAAAACAATCCTGATGCTAGTACATTCCTGTCTTTCATTTCCTCCTTGGTTTGCTCAGGCTGTGTGATAGGCGTTCTTTCTCTTCTTTTTTTCCCCCTTTGGGACCCCCACTTCAAGTCTAACATTTGCCTGTGGCTTAACATTTCACTGTGATGGAAAGAATGAGCTTTGGAATCAGCAAGACCCAGACTGAAATACCAGATCTTCCACCTATAACTGTGTGAAGTTAGGCAAAAATACCTAACTTCTCTAGCATCAGTTTCCTCATCTGTAAAATGAACAAACATCACCTACTTCTCAATGTTACTGTGTGGATTAAGTGAACTAAAAAATAGAAACTGCTTGGCTTAGTGCCTGACACTGATCAGTTACTGTATAAATGTTAGTTTCCTGCCCTTTTGCCAAAATGACATTCAACAGACAGTTCTAATGATATTTACAGACACATACATCTGTGTTTCTTCTTTTCAGTTTTTTACCTGTATTCTACTATTAGGCTTAATAAACTTCCTCCATGTTCAACACTCAGCAAGCTTTTCATTGCCCTGAAGGAAAATAACTGAAGTAATATTTCATAAATAAGCAATAGCCAAGAAAAGCCACCAAGTTTCTAAAGCACATGCTCAAAAATTGAAGAAACTCTAGCATATTCTCTGTAAAAACTTTAAATGCCTAGGCAATTTAAAGAGAAACAGAGACAGTATTTGTGCTGCAAAACTCCTTAAAAGTACAACCCAATTTGATTCTTAGGAAAACAGGGTTAGAATAACGAAGTGCTCTCAGTGAAGATAAAGCAAAACATTTACTGGGAAAACCCAGCCATCACCCTCCAGAATATTTATTAATGTAGTCAGGCGACTTCGCTTAGAAGAACCCCAAGGACAAGGGTGAACAAGCAGACTACAACTTCAGCAAGAAAGATCACGGAGATGCAGTCAACGTTCACAGGGAAGAAGGGTCAGATATGTAACGAAAAGCAAAATAAAACATTTCTATCTAACGTTGCGGTAGGATTTGCATGTACAGATAAATTGGTAGTCAAAATATGGCCACAGTTTACACAAACTGTAACTCAGACAGAGGAATTAGAAAGCACACCAGGGCCTCCCGAATTTTCCCTTTCCAACAAGTCACACTTCTCAGTTTCAATTCTAGTCTGCACTAGCACACTGACAAAACAGAAAAAACGTATGTGAGCGACATCCATCTGGGAATCACCCTCATAACCTTCTACACAGTCATTCGAATCACACTGCCTGGCCTTCAGGCGTCCAGTTGTCTTCTCAAACCCACTCAACATGAACAGGGGAATGAGTGACAACTACGCGGTTCCATACAGGAAGACCCTCAATGTCCATTTTCACCCGTCACTAGCTGGTACCTACCCGGAAGGAATGAACGGAACCACTCCAATGCAATCCCAGCCACTCCTGCTAGTTCAAGCATTCGGTTCAGCATCACCTCATGACCAACACGAAAGCAGCTGAGGCTCTAATATAATCATCATGGAAAGTTGTCCCAAATCCTTCATTCGAGGAAGATCCTTCATACACACCAACGCTGTCTCCAAGCCATGCCGGGGTCTGAAACCAGACTGGAAAATATTATATATGTGTATATATAGTAAAACTCCCACAAACCACTCTTCTACTATGTCATATTTATTTATAGCTGCTTAATCCATCCTATATATATAAATATATGTATGTATATGTATATATGTGTATATATATACATACATACACACACATATTGCCTTCTCAAAGTGAAATATGAACATTCAAGGAAAGATCCTTTTCATAGTAGAAGGTAAACTGAAAGCATATGAAGAGCTGGTGCTGCCTGGCAAGGTAGTTGAGGTGGTCCCAAATGGAATATACTCTGTCCTGAAGGGGAGAGAGAAAACACAGTATTGGTTTCTGAGGCTAATCTTCTAGGCTTGGTATATAGGATCACACTATTCTGATGCTTAAAAAAACAACAAAACAAAAAACCTTGGCTTTTTCGAGAGATGAGAGAGTAATGCCAGATTAACTCTTGACACTGTTTCATATTACCAAACATGTGCCTTCTTACTCCTGAATCCCAAAGTGGACACCACTTTCATAATCCTGGCTACCACTGCTTTGACTGCATTATCAGAATCTCTACTGATCAAGGAACCCTCTACTTGCTCATCATGCAGACAGAACCAGAAAACTTTCAATGAATATCAACTTCAAATGGTAGGAATAATAATAATAATAATAATAATAATAATAATAATAATAATATCAGTGGAGCCCCAAGAGCTATTATATGTTAAAGAGCAAGAAAAAACCAACTTATTTAAAATATCAATTTCCCCTCTCACTTCTCAATGAATAGGCTCTTAAGAAACAAAGAGATAGATATTATATAGAGTTTTCAAAATTAAACCAGAGAATTCACTATTTTTATCTTCTTGAGACCTTTATTACAATATTAAAGACTATATATTTCCTTTTGGTACCCCTCTAACTAATGCTGAAAACTAAAACTTTCAATTGCAGCACAAAATCTTACTAAGTTTCTCTATTTCCAGAATGTGTCTGGAATACAATTAAATGGGTTAAATCAGTGCAGCATTATTTTATGTGTACTTACCCTCAATTATTATTTGCATTAAGCAAATGGCTATCTGTTTGTCATATATAATTCCATTTAAAATTAATAGAATTCTGTCTTCTAATCTCCATTTCACTTGCTCTACGGGCCAGACTAATCCCATCCTTGTCAGCTACATACAGTAGACACTAAAATGAAAAATCTTGGTAATGTCCATCCAGTGCACTGCCTCCTCTACCCACTCAGTATTTACTTTGGTTCCAAAGCCAACTATTCCATTGACATCAAATATCCAGAAACCTGTTAGATAGGTTTGGATCTGAGGTTCCTAACAAACATAATACTCACTATGTTTTTTCCTGGACACTCTCCCACTAATTTCACTGCATCTCATAAAAAGTGACATAGCTCTCAGAAGGAAAATGCAAAACCTAAATGGATCACCTAGGCAAAGGACTTACAAAATACCATACCGAAAAGGAGACCGGCTGGTTGATAGCTCAAACTTACAGTCCACTCGGTGCTCAGCAATATACTATGCTTCTCCTAAAATTTTAAGTCCTCTTGTTTGACACATCAACCCTCTGTTGTATAACTTGAGAGGCTGACCAAATGCAGTAAGTATAATAGTCTTCTCAAACCATCCCTTATACAGATGTCAGCTGAAGATGTGTATAATTAAATATGTTCTATAGAATAAACATGTGCTGAGGTATGCACTATGATGTAGGAACTACACAGGATATACAAACATGAGTGAGACAGGTCACTAGCTATCTTGCAATTCATAGTTTAGATGGGAGAAAGACATATAAACAAAAACAACTGTGGTAAAGATACATTTAAAACCCCCCTTTAAATACAAAAGAAGGAACCATATTTCTGCCTGGGAATCATGGGGAAAGTTTCCCAGGGGAGATGACAATTTGCATCTTAAATGATAAGCAGGTAGCAGGGCAGCAGTAATGGTTAATAATCAACAGAAGCTAAGGCATCAGCATACATGTAATTTAGTAGAATCCTGGAAATCAGATCACTACTCAAAAGTAAAATATATTCTGTCCTATATTTAGTGTAACAGACAGTCAAACTATTTCAGCGTAATGGAAAACTCCTAGTATACTATGAACATTCAATAAATATTAAACGAAACTGTGAGAACCTTAATGACAGAAGCACACAAATAATCACACAGATTTTTTTCATAAAATTAATCATTTCCTACGTGTTCAAATGGAGACCTCCTCAGAGATAGCAAAGTGGATTTTTCAGTAAAGTCTATTCTCCAAAATTTCATTTGGTGTATTTGAGGCTTCACAGTCACATTTCAAACCAAATTTGGATGACAGTGCAAAAACACAGGACTCTGAGACACCTTTCCCCTCCAAACATACCAATTAGATACTCAGGAGGAGGTACTGTCAGGACACCACATGTTAAAACAGGGAAGCTTAGAACGTGGGAAAGCAGAAGAAATATCACATTGATATCATTTGCTCAAAGGGTTAAAGTGGCCCAAGTATGAAAGCTAACTAAAGAAATACAGTTTCTCAGTTACAAACAGGACCTCCCCAAAGCACCTCATTTGAATAAAAATTATTTACTTGCCAGTATATTGTAAAATGGGAAAACCCTTGCCTAAAGTTCCAACATTGGTCACTGGCAGATACGTTAAAAACGACTCAGGATCTGCTTAATCAAGTAACAATGGCTTTCAATCTTATCACTGAGTCTGAGTTAAGAACATAAACTAAAATCCCATTTGTAACTTCTCATGAATTTAGATAAAAACTTGGGTATTAAATAACATTACATACTTCTTATTGAAAACAACACTTTGGCACCAGTGTGCCAAAACATTACTGTGAAGTATCTTAGAATACAAATTTGACTTGAAACCCATCTAATCTTGATTAATTTCTCCAAATTCTTAATAAGGCAGCAAACAGTAAAATCTCATTAATCAAATATCTTACAATTGACAGCACATTTTCCAAATTATATTATTTTCATAACAATCTTAAGATGCAGATAAAGAGTTACAATTTTCCCCCCATTTACTGGAAAGATTAAAAAATGACTGAATGACTTATCCAGGAGAACGCATTATGTTAGAAGCAGAAATGGAGAATTAAAATTTCCATTCACTCAATCAGAAAATATCATGAGCCTATTATATGAAGGGCACCATGGGGAAGAGACAAATCAATGAGACATGAACCCTACCATTAAGGAAATTGCAGTCCTATTATAACAAGAGAAAATCTGAGCGAGTTTATTAGATGCTACGACAAAGGAACACACACATTATGTTATGATGGAATAGGGTGGATAAAATAATGAATTAGAGCCAGAATTAAACAATCCTTTACTGAGGAAGTGGTATAGGAAACTGGAATTGGGCTTTGGAGGTGGGGGATGGAGGACAAGCAATTGGAGGTCGTTGTAGGCTGAGCAGAGACTTGAAAATATATGGAATGTTTGCATAAAGTCAAGTGTAGGTAATTACTTTTTCAAATGTCAAAAATGATACTACATATTTAACCTAAATCAAGCCCAAGAATGAGATTTAATTTAAAAATAGATATAACAGAAGTTGGTCGATTTTCCTCAAAAACTACCTTTCCCTATAGTTAAGGCTCTTACATTTTAGCTGGGAACATGCCTCCTTGCAACAGACTATTCTCCAGCTTCCCATTCAGCTAAGTGCAACTCTGTATCTGGCCAAGGGACAAGAGGAAAACCGATGCACTCAACTTTCCAAAGATATCAGTAAAGGGACTGCATGTGTCCCTTCTCCCAGCTGCTTCTTGGAACATAGATTTGGTGGCAAGCCATGTTAAGACCATCAGGATGAGGACAAAATCCTAATGATAAGGGAGCAATAAGACAGAAGGACCTGACTTCCTGGATACCCTGATGTACCTGAACTCAGCATTCCTGGACTACCTACCTTTAGAATGTCCTGTGAGAAATTAACTTTTATTTTTCTTAATCCCTTATTTCGACATTCCATGATACCCAGGCAAACTTATACACTAGCTTATATAAATAGGCTATGCTGTAAACACAAATTAAAAGTAGTTTCTTGGATCTCAATTCTCAAAACCTAAGAAAAATAATCTGAACATATTTAAATTAATTGCAAAGGGTTTAATATAATTAGCAACATACAATTTTAATAGGCTTTCAAATCTATTTTTACATTTTAATCTATATAACAACCCTAGGCAGAGTAAAAGTCAGAAATCAATATTATCATATTGTAAGTGAAGAATATCATGAATTCATTACAAAAAGAATTTGATAGCTCCAAATTGTATTGAGTTTAACCTCACTTAATCCATAAAATAATCATTACATATATTCCATACTGCACTGATATACTAAAAATCCATTTATAAAGAATGTCAAATGATCTATCAATGCCAGAAAAAAGAATCAATAAGTGAAAACCAGATTTTTACTTTAAGTTCACATTAGTTTACAATTTACCCATTGGACTTCTCAGTCCACTCAATTTTATTGTGATTACATCTAAATATTTAATTGCTGTCCATTTTTTTAAATAGAGAACAGAGGAAAATTTAATACGTAAACAAAAATATATTATCACAGTGTGAATGAAAAAGCAGAGCAAGTTGTAAGAGCCCAGAGGGAAAATAGGAACAGAGAACAATGGGTGCTAGATGACCTGTTCGCATCAACTTGTCCACACGCAAATCCATTCACCCTTGTTTCACATATTACCACCTCTGACAGCCATTCCAAAGAAGAACTAGAAGAAGAATATTCAATAAAATGATCTAAGGCATTTGCTGAGCTCACTGGCTGCCTACATCAGCCCACAGAGGAAGGAACGTAAGGTGATTGCAACCTCTTCCCCTGTTCTTCCCATAGTCCTTTGGGCAAGGTCTTGATGGCAACAAGGAGCCACTGAGGCCAGATTCAAGAATCTTAGATCACTAGCAGAAGTATAAATGACAGTACAATCTCTCTTGCACCCCTAACTCCTGCCAACAGTGTTACAAATATGTACTATAGGAGGCAAATAAAATCAGGTAATAGAGGGTGACTGGATCAATGAAAACCCATTGCTTCAGGAAAATCAATTGAAAGACATGTCCCTTCTAATAGTACCTTAGAATGGAAGATTTATCTTTTCTTTACACAGACTTACCTTCACTTACTACTAGGCTTTTGCCCCTTCTTCTCAAATTCAAAACTGATTGGTCTCTTCTAAGTTTTAAGATGAGTCAAATATCTATTAGTTTTATTATAATGGACCACTCATTTTCTCTAAGCCTTAGTTTATTGATCTGCGAAATAAAAGTTTAAGACTATACGATCTGCAAAGTCCTTACCAGAAAGAAAATGTTATAGTACTGAGTTAAGCTTCATCTCATCTTACATTGCATCTTAATGCAGTAGAGACTGCTCTGAATGCACTATTTTTAAGGAAGCTTGCTTCCAAATAAATTCTCAAAAGAAATGCTTAAAGTTGGGATAGTAAAGACAACAGCAAATGACCCCTTGTGTACAATAGCCCTGATGTTACCAAAGGCTGTAATTCTTCAACTGTTAGGAATTATTCAGCCCCCTATTCTTCTATCACAAGAAACTCTTCTAGCTAAGACTAGAAAATTGCTAGAGTGACCAGGTGGTTCAAAACTGGGCTAAGGGAAAGACTAGATTTAAAATTTAGTTAATTATCTGCTCCTACTCAAACTTCTATAGACACTATTTCACAATTTTTCATCACACTTTTATGAGAAAAGAAGAATATACCATTGTATCCTACATAAATACTAATTTATAAAACTTTGAAAATTAAGTTATAGGTGGCTGACTCAAAAGGGTGGTATCTAAAAATAGCAAACTAAATAAATTCTAATTTAAAAAAAGTTAGCATTTCTAACATTAAGGCTGGATAAAATAAGTGAGCAGTAAAATCTGTTCTAAGTAATTCCAAATAGTACTTTCTGCATTCCTGATTCAGCACTTTCCTTCTTAGGGTGGAGGTGTAGGGGAATTCCAAAGTAATCTTTGCTAATCCTAATGCTTCAGAATTTAAGATGTGAGCCATTGAGATTTTCCCACTAGCAACAACCTGTTCCAATACATCTTCATGAATGTTATTTTTTTTCTGTATCTAGAACCAGCAGGTCACCTTCAGTAAACACTAATTAAGCAACAAATTGAATAATAATCATTGTACAAATTGTTGTATTTCATGCAGACGTGCTAGAAAAGAACTAAGTAATGAATTCAGGTTAGCTGTAGTGGCCTGACGGAGAACGTGCTCTGCTTGGAAATCTTACATCTGTCTTTTGAAAAATGAAAAATAAAAACAAAAAGGAACGAGTAGCATTTTTACCCCTCCCAGTGGAAATACAACGGATGGATGAGATGAAGAAGGACGGATAAATGGTTATGATACAGATTACCTATGACAGTAAAGGATATCTGATCATTCTTTGCTTAAGATAATTTCCCGCTGCTTCTGAAACCATACTCACTTATCCATTTGAGCCTCCTTTTCTTCCCCTAGATCCATCTCTTAGAAGGAGAATGATGATGTTCCTAACTTAGCCTACCCCCATGGAAGCATAGTTTACTCAATCCCATCTATTTCCATTCAGTTGTTTTACAAATGGAATAGGCGGCACCCTCTAAGATTGCCTTTCGGGTTATCTACATTTTGTTAGCAATTATGCTTTGACTGGTCACAGTTAGGAAGCTCCCCAGAAACAAGTTTCAATCTGTAAGTCCAATATCAACAACAGAGTGAGAATCCTATGAAGCCTTTGATCCACCCCTTCCCTGAGGCAGGTTTCCCATCCTCACAGCACTACCTTGGAAAACAAACAGGAAGAGGGCGCATCCAAATATGCCCTGCTCCTGTCTGTGAGCCCAAATCTTCACTCATAGTTATCCTCCTCACACTGGACAAGCATAAGAGGTAAAATTCATCTGCCGCTTTGCATTCTCCAAATGTAAATGGGTTATGGAAATGTCTTTTTCACCCTTCAATCCTATTTATAATTAGGTTATAAGCTAGAAGAGTCTCAATACACCTATCTATAGGCTAGACTTTAACCTCAGCAAGTAATATATAAGACACTCAATAATTAGCCCAAAAAGCTTCTAATGGGGATATGTATGTCATGAGGGGGGAGGGTATTTACTTAATAGAATCACACAACCAGTACTTTCCTGCATCAAAATTGTTTTAGGCTCAGGCTACAAGTATTGTAAAAGGTTAAATGCAAGTGGTTCTGAATCAGACATCAAATCCCACATCTGCCACTTGCTAGCTGGATGAATTGTCTCAAGTTACTTAACTTCACCTGCCTCAATTTTCCTATCAGTGAAATGGGAAATACAGTGCACCGCAAAGTTTTTAAAAAGACAATTCATGTAAAGTCCTTAGCATTGGGCTTAATATAAGCAAATGATTTTTTTCATTAGGAATTTTTTTAATCATCAAGCCCCTACTCATTAATTTGCCTGGCATACTCCATAAAGCATGGTGTCTCAACTCTATGCCAAACAAATTAATGAACACATAGATGTGTATTCCTTACCATAATGGCCTTATATTTGTGATGGAAAGACAACACTTCTTGATATGTTAGAATATCATTATGTTTTATGAAGAATCCAAGAGAGAATTAGAAATCCCTAAATTTAAAAAATATATGTGTGTGCATCTATACATATACATATATAAGTATGTGTGTGTATATATACATATACATATATATATATATATATATATATATATATATATATATACACATTTAATCATCATGCACTAGGATGAAGACATGCGTCACAGAGAAGAGATTAAAAGACCTAACTGAAAAATGACACAGAAAAATGGTCTGGAACCAGGTTGTTAAATCCTCAAAAGCAGGGACTACATTTTATTCATCGATTAATCCAGCAACTTCTACAGTCCCAAGAACATTGCATGAGCTTAATAAATGTTGATAGCATGAATACATGCCTTAAAGCTTCCACAAAACCTCAGGACCTAACACTGTCTGCTGAGTAGGCACTTAGTAGGTGCTGAGTTGATTAACATCATGTTATGATATCTATATCTCCACAACTTTATTTTTATTTCTCTGATGTCCTAATTTGACCACCGATTTCCAGACAAAGCTCTCACCTACACACCTGAGTACTGTGAACCTGGTCAGACTGAAGAGTGCGTACAAGCCTCGCACAGCACCTACAACAGATCTTAACTTCTTTAAACGCACACACACACACACACACAAACACATTGATAGAAATCACCCGAATTGCTGGCAGAATCCCAGTCCACAATTGTCAATTTGATTCTGCACAGGCATCTCAGGAGTTGTAGGATAAACAGTCTCTAATTGTCCTGAGAGAACTAAGGCTTGTTCTTAGGAATTACACACTGTAGCTTTTAGAAAACCTGGCTTAATAAAATGTCATAATTTTTATTCTTCTGAAAACAAATGAACTATAAAAAGAAGTCCCCATGTCAGCATATCAACTGTTTTGCATTTGAATTATGTTGTCAACTTCAAAACAACAAAGCAAAACTAAAATCATTTAGGCATGTGGCAATTAAGAGCACAAGCAATGAAATTAAGAGATAAAGAGAAAAATACTACTTAGAAAAAAATCAAATAAAATCACCCCAGTTTAATGTCTATTCCTTTCCAAAGGTTTTCATCTGCATAGGATACTTAGACTCACATACAATGTAATTTTACATCCATTTCTGCTTCTATTTCTGTACTGAAATATTTATAGAGAGCTCAGTATTTCTGGAGTAAATTATACCTAGATCTTGATAAGGCTGAAATCACCTAAATTACCTTTTTTTGTTCAATTATTTGGAAGAATGGAGAAAGAAAGCTTGACAGAATAAAAAGATGTATTAAGAAATGGCTATTTCAAAGCTATAATTGCATTCCTTAGTGAATATTGATGCCTTGAGGGTTATATGCAGTCACCAGAGCTATTTTTACCAAAGGTTGCAAATAAAATCCAAATCAATTTATGTTATATGAATATACACATTATATTTGAACACAAAATTTAAGCCAGGTATTCTATTGGTTTATACATTAAGACTAATATATGAAAACACATTATTAGGAGTATATAAAAACAGAAGCACAGTACAGTGTTAAGCATAGTTATGAATACCCTCCAAGATTAATCAGATACTCAAAGTTCTAGAACATAATTCTTATGTTATGCCATAAATTCTGGCAATCTAAAGTTCCAAATTCTGTATCACTATTATGAACTGAAATTTTGTGTCCCCCAAATTCATATGGTGAAGCCCTAGCCCCCAGTGTGGTTGTATTTGGAGATGGAGGCTCTAAGGAAGTGATTAATGTTGAATGAGGTCTAAGAAGGATGGAACCTTGATCTGATAGGAGTAGTGTCCTTACAAGAAGAGACAGCAAAGAGCTCACCCTCTCTCTCTGCACACACACACACACACCCAGGAGAGGACATGTGAGGACCTTGAAAAGGGGACCATCTGCAAGCCAGGAAAAAAGCCAACACCAGAAACCTACACCACTGGACCCTGACCTGGGACCTTGAGCCTACAGAACTTCGAAAAATAAATTTCTATTGTTTAAGCCACCCAGTCTAAGATATTTTGTGACGACAGCCTGAGCAGATTAAGCCAATCACTATTAATTTGACTTCAGTCAGGGAACTAGGAAGAGGCCTGTTCCGAATTTATTACATTAGCGTGAGGCATTCGATCTGAAAAGTGCAACCTCTCCATTCAGCGACCTGATCTTACAGCCTCTTACGAAACAACGTGACAACCAGTAGAAATGCACACAAATGTGCATGCACACACCCATGACACAGCTCATGAACGCCTCATGGGGCTCTGCTTCTAACTTCCAAAATCACGAGAAGCTAACGGGGGAAATGTGAGAGCCAAAGGCATGTAGTCACCTGTGGCTGCAACATTAGATGCTTGGCTGTTAAGGCTTTAAAGCTGCCGAAGCCCAGTTTGATTAGGTAGTGCCAGGAGCCAGAACCTTGTAGGGTAATGTTTCACACAATTATTTTTTAACTTGGGAAATGCTTCCAAAGTAATATATAATCTTATTCCCCTGAATCATGTTTTCACAATAAGGAAAAAAAAAAGCAGGATGGAATAGAAGAATAGGATCAAGAGTTATAAATTTCCTGTCTTAAAAAAAATTACGTCATGGAGGTTACAAGTACAGCATAGGGAATATAGTCAATAATACTGTCATAACGTATGGTGACAGGTGGTGACTGCACTTATGATGAACAGAGTAATGTAGAGAACTAACATATCACTATGTTGTGCACCTGAGACTAAAAAAAAAAGTTAAAGTTTAATTTATGACAGATTGCAAAGCTATTTTTAAACAATTAGTGATATCCACGTATAAATGTTAAATTCTTTTTTTATTCAGTTTTATACCATTTAATTTGAAACAAGTTAATTATGCACAATGCCAATGACTGACATTTTAAGTGACATATTTTGGGAAAAACCAAACGTACATATAAATGACTGGATTGGAAATTCAAAATCCCAACCATAAAATGTATGTTTTCATCATTCGCATCATAAAGCCTACGTTATTGGAATATCATGCATTTATTCAGATAACATGTAACTAGAGAAAAGTACCATACCCAATTTCATCTAATTATCACCAAACATACAACTGACAATATCTTTTGATTCACAGTTTACTAGGTGCAATATATTCTCTGGAGTATTTAAATGGCAGTGTTTGTTTCAGGGGAAAAAAAGTATTTAAAAAGGGGGAGACTGGATTTGAAGAGACAGATAAGAAGATACTACAAGTGAAGAAATTATAAGTGCAAATTTCTTAAAAGAAGTTAAGAAACTATAACTGCAGAACGAAAGGCAAAGAGTAGGGATACAAAGAAGGAAAGATGTAGTTAGGCAGTAAAACTAACACTACCTAAGAACCAACTGGCAATGGGGGCATGAGGAAGGGAGTTGGGACTGACTGATTGAGACTTCTAATCTGAGTAATGATGAAGAGTAAAATTTTATGTCAGCTAAGAGGTAAATTATTCTCAAGTCTTGCTTACACACTCACATTCACACACCTATACACACACGTAAATAAATGCAGATTGCCCTATGTTTCTGTTTAATAACACCATTGTCTCATTTGCCCCCGCTAAGTAGCTGACTGTGCACACCATTTACACAATGAGAGGATTAGATGTTAGCAAATGGCAGGGGTAACACTGTGAGTTCACACTATAATTCTAAAATGCCTCAGCACAAACTAGACCACCATTTCAGTGTGAAAGGAGGGATGCCAACATGGAGTCTGGAGATAAGAATTGATTTTGCAGTAGAAATTATTTGTGTTTCTTTCTTATCTCTAGACAAAACATTTCAGCAGCAACAAAGAATCATCTCCTATAGTACTAATTAGAAACGTAAATCTCACCAAGAGAAATGCCAAGAAATTTTATTGTTTGTCACTATACATGGTAATAGAATTTTCTGACATTTATCCCCCTAGAAAAATGCAACATCTTTAATAAACAACAGTATGAAGTGGAGATTCTAATTTCAGCATATCATAACAGAGATTGCAAAACAGAAAACATGCAAAACCTTAAGGCTAGTAGCTCAAAACAAATTTATTCTAAGAATTATCAGTAGGAATAAAAAGTTCTCATTGATACCAGAATAATTACAAAATCTTGGGTTGTCAATTGCATGTTCCACATTGCAAAATCAAAATCTTGGGTTGTCAATTGCATGTTCCACATTGCAAAATCAAAACTATGTCCATATTCTGAGTAACACTAAACACAACAGAGACTGTTTGTAAAGCTTTTCAAATGTCCCTACTGTGGTATGTGATTATAGACTGTTGCTCTGCAAATGGCTGATGAAATCTAACAGATTTAAGTAAGACATCTATAATCTTGTAAAATGTACCTCATAAATATCACCCTGCCCCCACCCAACAGAGGGTTTTTTTTGTATTGTGTGTGTGTGTGTGTGTGTGTGTGTGTGTGTGTGTTTATGATTGCCATACCTCCACCTCCATTAGAAAACTATTTGCCTATTAGCAAATAATATGAAAACCAAATCAAAGTTCATGTTATATTAATAACAGCTATCTTGTAATGATAACACCCAGCACCTAAGAAATTATCCCTCACTGATGAGTGACTGTTCTGCTCTCATGATGTAAGGGCTGCAAGCCTTACTCCCTGACTTTGTGGCCCCTGGATATGTCACTACTTGAAAGCACATCCTTCTTGGGAAACATCACTTTAAAAATTACATGTGCAGAGAAAAACATATCCTCAGGCATTAAAAATCCCTCAGTCCTCTTTGTAAAGGAATTATAACTTCTGAAAAAGCAAACCATAAACAGAAAAGCAGAATTAGGACAACCCCAAATGTCATCCAAACCAACATGGTAACTAAAGTTACTCCTCTATTTCTACAAACATATTTCTAATTACTGGATACAGGTGCTCGCTTTGGCAGTACATACTAAAATCACTGCAGACAAGACCATATTCTACAGAAGCACCCTAACTCCGTGAGGAGGTGGGAATGTTTAGCCAAGCAGTCCAAACAGGCATATCAAATATCCATCCACAAAAGCAGATTGGAATATGCACGTTTTAATCTCCTCTATACAAGCAACATGGCTATTTGATTGACTCTGAGATTCTGATCATCTAAACAGCATGCCAAACAGCTATGCCTTATCAATTGACCACAACTCATAAACACAAAGTGATAAAAGCCTGGAAATACTCAGAATCAGCAAAGCAAACATAGATGGACCAGAGGAAAACTGTATTGATAAAAATCTTCTATGTTATTATACAGAAGGGAATTAAAACCTACCAAATACATTTTCATTAAAAATTCTAGGCAACCATGCCATGATGTTATTTCTTTCAACAAAAACCATATGTCCTTCTGACCTTTTTTAGCCACATGGAAAGAACTTATTTCAGTCTGGCTTTTCCAAATAGAATTTAATCACACACTACACAGTTCATCAATAACATGAAAAAGATACACAGAGCATGATATAGAAAAGCTGTCGTCTTTTTATCATGTCTACTTGAAAAGTATGCAATTTAAAGTGTCACTTGAAAAGAGGAAAAGATAGCATAAAACGTCAAGAATTTCATCACAGTCAAATAAATTAACAATATCACATATACTGAACACATTCAAATACTCATATCAGCTTTGCCAAAATCATTGGTGTATTTTTTGTAAATTACAAGTTTAAACCAGAGGCACTTAACAGCGTTTGAAAACAGGCAACCGTACAATAACCTTACTTGCTCACATATAATCTGCCAAAGACTGTTAGCATGCATATATTTAATGGGGTTCCCACAAAACTGTTAGGTTTGTTTTGATTAAAACACACAAACTATTAAATAAGATGAAAAAATACAACACATAATGCTAAAAAGAAGCTTCTGACTCTAAACGGAAGCCAAGTCATCACCAAGGACCAGAAAACTAACATTTTTTAATTGTTTTAATGCCTATTTTAGTTTTGAGAGAGAGACAGACAGACAGAGCACGAGCAGGGGGTGGGGGTAGAGAGAGAGAGAGAGAGGGAGGCACGGGATCCAAAGCAGGCTCCAGGCTGCGAGCTGTCAGTCCAGAGCCCGATGCGGGACTTGAACTCGTGAACCATGAGATCATGCCCTGAGCCGAAGTCGGCGTTTAACCGAATGAGCCACCCAGGTGCCCCCAGAAAATTAACATCTTGAGAAAGATTGTTTACTCAACAAATATTTATTGACTATCTGCTGAGTGTTGGGAGTGTTATATACCCTGCCCCTGGAGAGCCCACAGGTGGGCGCAAGTAGACAAACAAGGACAAAATTACAGGACGGTGAGGTCAGCCCTACAGGAGAGCTGTCTGGCACACAGAATGAAGCCCCACCCCCCATGGTACTTGAAACAAATGGCATTACTTTAAATCCAGGTTCACAATGATGATGCATAAAGACCCAATCTCCCTTTTCTGGAAATGCTAGGTACAAGGGTGAACTGTTTGGGGGAGGACCACTACCATCACCTCCCACCCACAGAGACCACCAGAAGGTCATGGCCACCTTGGTACCGTTCACAATAACTCCCCTCCATTTTATCAGGTATATCACAAATCTGCATTTCTTGGAAAACACATTAATAAATACCTAGAAATTAAGCAGCTATGTATGACCTTATGATGAGGGAATTTCCAAATGTAACTTAAGAAAAATAAATACAGTTATACTTTGTTTACTTAGCTACCATAAATATTTGGAAAACATTTAAGAACTCGGGAGGTAGCAAAACAGTACATTAAGTAGGGAAAATAAATGTCAGAATCTGCTCCCTAAAACAACACACATAACAGGCAGGAAAGCCCAAAACTCACTGAAATCACGTACTTTTATTTTTGAGATGATTCCAATAAGCAAACTAGAAAACGAGGTAAGAGTGGTCACAGACACACTGGCCATAAGTAACCGGTCACAATTGGCAGGAGAGAGGAGAGTCAAAGAAAGTAGAAAGAAATGAGAACATAAAATGTATGGCTGGAGGCCCTTCAATGCAGAACTGATTTTACAGAACAGAACTTAAATAGAACTCTGGTCTCTTTCTTTGCCTGTGCCCTTGCCTATTTAACTTGTGAATTCGTTGCAGGTACTTTCACTACTACCATACTGGTTTATCAGTATTTGTAACGACAAATATTTTTTTTTTCTTTACGGAAGGACACAATAACCGGGTGGAGGGGGCAGAGGGAGGGCTATGTATTCTGAGAAATAGCAGGTTACGTCTTCCATTTCAGTGTTCTTCACTCTTTAAAGATGCTGCTTTGCGTTTTGTTAACTACATATGCTTACAGCCCTTTAATATACCATTCTGGGAAGACCAGCATTTTGAAAAATAGGAAATAATGCTGTTACAATAGTCAGTGTAATTAAAATGCTGTTCAGAGGCATGGTACAGGAATTTTATATCTCAAGGTGCATAACAACTGATCACAGAGTAGTCACTCCTGTTGAGAAGGATACCATAATGAACAAATTTCAAAAGCCTACTTCTAGGAGATGCTTTTTATGTCTACGTTGGCAGATTCCACTGGCATAGAGCCCACATTCAAGAGGAGTTGATATCCTTAGATTTTTACCTCCTCTTTTCTTTTGGCTGCTGCACAAACACTTTCAGTGCCTTCTAAATGGCATAAATATTTTCAGGGTTTTTGACAGCAACAAGGGGAAAATTAATTTCCAGGTGTTCCCATTTTGTTCCCTAACTCCTCACACTGATGTCCGGCTCTGAAGAACAGGATTACCCTTACCAGAGCTATCAGGCTCGGTCAGCAACTTCTCTCCCCACCGTTGCCTCCAGTTTGCTGGGGGAACAATGATCGCAAATGGTGTCATTACATTATCTCAGGTTCTGTCTTCAGAATGGGCGGGAAAGGCCTCCAACATAGAGATGAAAGTTTGAGCCTAGATGTCCTACACCCCTCTAAATTGTGATGTTCATGGATCAAACTTGCAAAGGATCCATTTTAAACACCTAAAAGCTGTTGTTACTCACCCTTTCCAGCAGTAAGAGTTACAGGTAATACCGATTTGTTTTTAGGAAAACTTGGCCTCAGGAGGATATTCATTTCTCTCAGTTCTATCTCAGTCTCAGTAAAAACATCCGAAAGGTAGTTCAGCAGCTTTATTTTCACCAAGCTGCAAATACTGTCTGCCAATGGCTTGTAGGTAGACAAGTTCATACAAAAAAACATTCACTCTATGTAACATGGATGATTACACACTCAGATGACAGCTCAATGTTTATTTTACTTTGTAACCAACTTCTTTTTTCTCCTTGAGTGGTATCATCAACATGGCCCTAAACTGATGGCTAAAGCCCAAATTGTCAAATTTGGACAATCAAAGACTGTCCTAAATAGAGAACAATCACAGATAAACAAAATGCAGTATGTGTCCATACAATGGAGTATTATTTGGAACAAAAAGGAATGAAGTACTGATTCATGCTACCACATGGATGGACCTTGAGGACATTTTGCTAAATGAAAGAAGCCAGACACAGAAGGCTACACACATACTGTATAATTCCATTTCTATGAAATGTCCAGAATAGTCAAAACCAGACACAGAAAGTCAAATCGTGGTTACCAGGGGCCGGAGGGAGTAGGGAATGGGCAATGATTACTTGCTGGGGATGAGGTTTCATTTAAGGTGATGAAAATGTCCTAAAATTAGATAGTGGTGCTGACTGCACAACTCTGTGAATACACTAAAAAACCACTGAATTGTACATTTTAAAAGGGTGAATTTTATGGTATGTGAGTTATATCTCAATAAAACTGTTATTTTTTTAAAGACTCGAAATAGCTGATCAATGACACTCAAAGTAGGAGAATTCTACATATAAGGGGGCTAAATTTGTAACCACAGTTATTGGCACTTCAGGTTTTATCAGAGTGATCCTGGAATCTATCTCTTAAGCCTGTAAAAGTGGTCCTCTTATTCATTTTCAGAAACAAAATCTCCTCTTACAAGAGACAGAGAACAAGGAGTAACTCCAGTGAAGGGCTAATTCATGCAGCAGGGCTCTTTGTGAACAAAGTACATTCTATATTAACCTGCCGAATGTAATTTATTAAGCCAACGGGCAGTTCCAAGGAAATCTTGGGTCATCTAAATATTTGGCAATCACAAAAGAATCTGCAGGTAATTACTTAATTCACAGTCAACTACAGCATCAAAATCTAGACACATCTATTGCTTTGCAATTAATAGCAATTACTAATCAATGAAAATAGAAAATGTAAATATGAATACTGACCTTGTTTCTTTTAACCCTTCTTTCTGAATGACTTCTAATATCTGCTTCGCTGTCATTGGTGAGTTGGGGTGTTTTTCTAGTGCCTGCAAAATAAAAATAAACATAAAATTCCTAGATTATCATATGGAAATGTACAAAATGAAAACGTATGTGAATCATGCAATGCTTCTTTAAAATTTTAAAGGGGAAGGGGCTGTTATATCAAAATAAGTTCCAATTTTACAGTTCAGGTGTCCAAAGAGAGAATGTAATTCTTTTCTGGACATTTATGGCAATTTCTGCAACATGGGGGGTCATTCCTCAAAAAATTGTCACAAAGGCATACACACCAAAAAAAGAAATGTGAAAACAGAAAAAACGCAAGTTAATAAATGTATATAATTTCCTTTATTAAAAGTTGCTAATATTTATACTTAAAGACAGATTTTCAGGTCATTAAAATGTGTCCTAAATTTCCAGGACCTTGGAAACACGGAGCCTGGACAATACTAACAGCAGAGAACAAAGTGCTGGTTAGAAATAACCTCACTGGATTCACATTTCGATCAACCTCTTTTGTATTAGGGGAAAAAAAAAAAAAAAAAAAAAAAAGAGGGAAAAAATTCCTTCATGGCCAAAATGGAAAAAAGCATACAGAAACCCAAGTAAGTCATTACAGTGTGTGTTTTCCAGTTCAGCTCAGTTTCCTTTCTTCTGCCTTTTCCAATTAATTTCAAGTAAACCCCTTCCTCTTCCCATTCAGCCCATCTCAGTTTTATGAACTGAGTCCCATTTTTCTTCCTCTCCCCTTCTGGCCTCCTTATTTTTGAGTGAAAGGGACTTGTTTTAAACAAAGTGTGAGGGATACATGGGACATGGCTAATTATTTCCATGGTCATTAGACCATCAGACCCGGAAATCAAGTTCCTTTATTTACCCAGGAGTTTAACTACATGCTGGGAAAGCAGTAAACAACAGTGCCCACGCTGTCACCAGCACCGACTACAGGGGCCACCTCTGGGTATAAGAAACAGGTCTACACACATCTTCACAATGACTTCCTCCAAGGGTAGACAATACCCACTTAAAGATGCTGTACAGAAGCTTCTGCACATTGTAGAGTTCTAATTTATGATTATTTACTGGAATGATCCTAATTATTAAGAATTAACAGAGCCACCTTAACAACTAAAAAGGCTTCTGAATCTGTTCAAAACAGCTCTGTGATTTCTCCTACTACCATGGCCAAATTTCAACCAGGTCACTAGCAAAGGTTCTATTCACCAAAGGTTCTCTGGTGATTGACATACAGCCTGCCCCACTTCACTATTAGGGCCCCTTTCCTGTTCTCCCCTCTCTCGTTCCCAGGAAATGTCCCCATCTTTCCCAGTCCAGATCAGTCCCTTAGCCGTTGTGGTATGTCCTTGAAAGAATACAGAAATGTGAGCTACACTAGAAAGAGGGGACGGCGACAAGTATGTCAGTAGGAAAGAAGGAAACCTGTCCTCACAGAGGAGGCCGCTGGAGAGCTGAACTGAAAACTGGGAAGGGGGATAAAGAAACATAGGCATAGCTGTATAGGGAAGAGGACTAACGTGTAAAAATGTTCGTTAAAAAAAAGGCAAGAAGGAAACTGCATCATAGAGCTGAAAAGGGGGAAGATTAGATCACAAAGAAAGGCGGGAAAGAAATAGACGTGAAAACAAAACAGCTGACAGAATTTGTAAAATGAGAACTATAAGTAGAACAGTGCATACTTATGAATTACTGAAAGGCAATGCTGTGGTCACATGGACTATATATAGGGTGGGCATCAACCCAAATGATAGGCGATGCTGGGGACACTCATGGGCTCTCATAAAAGATACGGGCAGAAGGTCAATAGACACAGACATACACAAGTAAGCAAGCAAGGAAGAGGGAAACTGACGGGGAGAGGCACAGGATGGCAGAAAGAGGGGGAGAGGGGACAAAGGAGAGAAAGGGGGAAAATTGAGCTGAACTGGGAATGTCCAAAAGGCAAACTGATTAAATCTAGAAAGGGCCGAAGAGGAAACTCTAATGTACTGGGCAACGTTTTAACGGAAATTTGGGTGCACTCAAAAGTGGGGTTACTCACTGTGGAGGATTCCCTGTTTCTCTTCCTGAGTACAGGCCCCTCAGCACACCTGGGCAGCTCCTCCCAGCAATTGAGAGAATTTGGATAGCCCTGTCCCCTTCTCTATGACATCACATCCTACTCTACAAAGGAAGTAAAAGTGCCAAGAATTACATCATGAAGTGGATGAGAGGCAGGAAGGAAATGATGAAGCCACAAAACACCAGAAGCCACCCTCCGTTCCTGCAAGACAGAGAAAGGAGACAGAGAAGGAGAGTTCCTGGTTGTGAACAAGCTTCACTGAACTAGCGTGTGAACATTAACAAAGGAGAGAGAGAAATTACCTTCACAGAACAAAACATTGATACCATCAAAATAATGTGACACATGGTGGAGACACGAACCAGACTCACAGGCAGCCATACTCAAACACTACAGTGGGAAGAAGCCATAGTCAGAGTGAACCAGCACCCTAGGCTATCAGCAGACTGAGCAACTGCCCATGGCCCCAACACTCTCTTGGCTATGAGGTGTTATGTTCCCTACACCCTGCAAAATTCAACTTTCTGAATTATCCTTCTGACATTTTCAAGCACAACTAATATCTGAATATGTCTTCATGGTTACGTAACACTCGTTTTGATTTTACCACGTTCCTCCAATTTGTTTCCCATCTTGTGCCTACCTCTTTAGAAACTGGGGTCAAGGATGCATTAGAGCAGGGAAGAGAGTAAGATTACTCACAATTTTTAAGACAATCATAATAAGATTATATAGGGCCAATAAATATTTCAGATTATCATGACAGGTTGAAACTGGCTAGGGCAATAATGATGTTAATTGTGACAAAACAGAAAATATAATTCAGAAGTTTTCTATGGATAATAATCATTTAAAATGACCTTATTTGGGGCACTTGGGTGGCTCAGTGGATTAAGCATCCGACTTTGGCTCAGGTCATGATCTCACAGTTCATGAGTTCGAGCCCCAGATTGGGCTCTGTGCTGACAGCCTGAAGCCTATTTCAGATTCTGTGTCTTCCTCTCTCCCTGACCCTCTCCTGCTCACGCTTGTGCTCTCTCTCTCTCTCTCTCTCAAAAATAAATAGACATTAAAATGACCTTATTTTCAGATAGTAAAAATTAGAAAAATGCAAACTCATACCTATATTCTAGAAAACAAAATGCACCCATAAGCCTACAAACAAGAATACTAACCATTCCTAATATTTGTTTTCCTTCTATTTTCTTTCTATCCACACACAGCAATTTAATATAATTATAAAAAATATGTGCATATATCATTACCTATCTTATCTCCATATAATATGAATTCTTCAAAATGGGCATCATAATTAACACTTCACCAAGGACAGGCATTTATGCTGTTTTCAAAATTCAATAAATAAAGAATATATTGAATGTAACATTCTTAGAGTATTATTGAGTCAAAGGATGTGAGCTCTGTCATGTCTCTTGATACACTGCCAATTGCTTCCAGAAAGATTTTAACAATTTATACTCTCACCAAGCAGAACTAAATCTGCCTCTCATAACTTTGCCAGTATTCAGCGTTATCTTTGAGTAGTGTTTGACAACTTAGTAGGTCAGAAAAGTAATGGCTTATTGTTATTCTAATTATACTTCTGTAAATACTAATGAGGACAAAAGGGTTTTTTTCCCCAAATGAGTATCATATGGGATAGACACCAGATATTTGTTTTTCCTTATTAATGTATAAAAAGTTCTTTATATAGTTAAGTAATATTTGTTGTTTTGAATATTAACAATATTCACATATTGAATATTAACAATATTCAATATAAGAATATTAACGATAGCTATTATTTTTGTTGCTTTTGGGGATATTTTAGGGACATATGTAAAGTTTTCTATTTTCACATGAACAATTCCATCAGTTGTTTCCATCGTGACTCGTGTCTTATGTTTAGAAATTCCTTTTATCCAGAGAGCATGCAAATATCTACAAATATGGTTTTCATATTTTTATGGTTTCACTTTTTTTAATGTATGTCTATTTATTTTGGGGGGGGGGAGAGAGAGCATGCACGCATGTGCTCATGTGAGCAGGGGAGGGACAGAGAGACAGGGAGAGAGAGAATCCCAAGCAGGCTCTGTGCTGTCAGTGCAGAGTTCAACACGGGGCTCGATCCCACAAACTGTGAGATCAATGATCTGAGCCGAAATCAAGAGTTAGACACTTAACCGATTGAGCCACCCAGGAGCCCCTGGTTTTACTTGTTAATTTACCTGGATTTTACCATTTTGTAGCATGGTGAAACACTAACTTATGCCCCACCACCTATAAATAAGATTCTCCACCATAATTTGTTTCATAAGTCAATCTTGGTTATTGAGTCACCCTCTACTGCATATTAATATTAGGACAATGAAAACTCTTTTGGATGTGAAACCAAATAAATGTTGGCATCCAATATATAATATCCACAAAAGCAGAGCTATTCTTGCTAAGGTAGAGATGAGAATGCTCAGAGCCCCCATACGTATTCCCTCTAATGGCCAAACTATAAACCACTGTCCCTGGGGCCTGTCTGGGGGCCTGTCAGATCCCCTGATCTTTCAATCAACTGCTGTGCCAACACCACACTGTTTCAAATTGCTCTGATATTATAATACACTTTACTATCTGGATCGGCCACTGCTCTCATTATTCCTTCTTAAATTTTTAATTGTTCACTTCTTTATATTTCCAGATGAAATTTAGATTGGAATTAAATGAGACATCTAATTAAATTTTCAAGCAATTTACACAGTGTTCCATGTGTTTAAGTTTTGTTTTATAAACTGTAATAAGCATTTTATTGTTTATATTTTTAGTTGCGACTATGAATACACTTTTTCATATAATATTCTTGCATTTTATTGCTAAGACATACAAAAGCCACTGAATTGTGATAATTATTATCTATATAAAGAGCTAATTGAATTCTTACTAGTTCTCACAGTACAGAAATACAGAATCATATTTTCTACAAATAATGTGAATTGGGTCTCCTTTCTAATACTTCTATCTTTTCTCTTTCCTATATTATTTACTTTGGATAAAAACTGATCCTTTCTAGTCCCATTAAAAAAAAATCCGCTGAAAACTGAGCTGCTTTGGAATTTATCTCCTCAAAAGCAGGCCCCCAAAACCGCCGAGTTTCCCAAAGAATACCCTTAGCTGGATCTATCAGAAACCTCTGGCCAGATATCAAGGTCTCTCCTATACAAATCAGTCTGCCACAGTGTTCAATCTTTACATAAAATGCCCTTCCTTTCTTTGTAAAACAAACTGTCCTCCAGTGTTAGAGCTGTGTTTGTGAGTCCACTTCAGGCTCACGGTCTAAGAGCTGGGTCTTGCAACTCTCATGCCCCTGCCCTAAACACTAAACTCCTTTCAATCTCCATAACCTCCTTTCTTCCACAGGGCTGGTCTGCAGTAGGTTTCAGATTCAGCACTACTCTCCAGAAAGGGGGATTTCCATGGCTCGGGACACAAGTCTGTATACAATCAGCTACCTTCAGAGCAGGGGATCCTCTTGTATTTTTCAGAGGACCTGAACATACGTGTAGGACTACACTACTGGATTTCATCCTCTCTACTTATGTGACTATCTCAGAGCCTATCTCAAGAATATCTAGATGCATGCTACTGTCAGACAAGACAGACATCCCAGAAACCTCCTCCTCCAGACATCTACATGTCCCAGGAGGAGGGAAAAAAAACTGCAAAGAAAGGGTGGTAATACAGTTAAGAAGAGAGAGATGGCTTGCCATTATCATTAAGGGCACAGACCAACCTAGGAATGGATTTTTCTATGTTTTAGGTTCAAATATTTTCATCTAATAAATGTTTTGAACATTTTAAGGATTACTCAAGATTTCCTGAGTATCTCTTAAAACACAAAAGTCATCTCAAGTATCCCTTAGATAAACACATTAGACCAATGTTCATCTGATGGTTAAAATCTCGATCCTTCAGACCCTAAATAAAAATTTCTGAATTTACTTATTTTTAATTTTTTAAATGTTTTTATTTGTTTTTGAGAGCGAGAGACAGAGACAGAGACAGAGAGGGGAGGGACCAAGAGAAAGAGAAAGAGAGACACAGAATCCAAAAAGCAGGCTCCAGGCTCTGAGCTATCAACACAGAGACTGACACGGGGCTTGAACCCATGGACCACGAGATCTTGACCTGAGCCAAAGTCAGACGCTCAACCAGCGAAGCCACTGAGATGTCCTCTGAGCTTACTTATTTAATTGCAAAATAAAAAGATTTCTACAATTTAAAATCACGTCATTGATACATGGTGAGATTTGTAGAATCCTAAGTGAGTATCCAGCACCAAGCTCTCTCCCTTTTTCTAACATTATTGCATCTTCCCTTAATCCATGCAGGCAGTTCATTTAAATGTTTAGCTGCCTATGGTCCCATGTCTTAGGTAAATGGTTTAGGGGTTATAACAATAACCATTATATAGTTCTCTATATGATTAAAGAGTGCTTTCACATAACGTATTTTCCTTGATGTCATTCAATGTATATTATTTTATTTGACCCTTACATCAACTCGGTGAGATACATAGAGGAGGCAGGATTAACTTTCTCGGAGATGCACAAAGTGGAAGGGAGTGGAAGTAAGTGGAAGGACAGGACTTGTACACATTGTAATCCTGATGATGACAATGTTTAAATGGAATAAGAACAGTTAACACTTATTAGATAATTCTGTGCTAAGTCTGTAGGAGCTTTACATATATTGCAATAGACTCTGGGATTCATATATTTAACATTCCCTACTTCCACTCTTCTTGAGAAGCCTCAAAGGTCCGTGTCATTCTGATGAAACACGAATCTGGATCACTGGTAGGATTCAGATGAGGAAATCACTCACATAAAAAGTGACAGCACCTTTCCCAACTGCCCAGTATCTGCAGCTCAGTCAGCTTGTTCTCTAACCGTAACGTATGTGGTTACCAGTTAAGGGTTTAAAGATGATCCAATTTTTCTATTCTACTTGCATGCATTTTATGGGGGAAAGTACATGCTTCAATAGCATTTATGAATGTGTGACTTAAAAGATACAGAAATTTGGTGTTAATACCCTTGAGAATCGGGATCACTTCACTCAGAAGAAAGCAGCCTCCAAGAAGATCAAGTGCCCCCAGGTTCAGCAGCCAGTAAATGATGGGTCTGGCCCATCTGACACTGAAGTCTGCTTCTTCTACTAAGTTAAACTGTTTCTCTTCATGAGCACAGGGGTTTTACAGAAACTGAGGACCTACAGTCAAGATATTACACACAGTATCCACCTCATAATACCCACTTCTGCAATCTATCACTTAAAAAACATTGAGTATTTCTTTAAACTCTCAGATAATGGTTTAAATTGAACCTTCCCTTGGAGCACTTGTCAAGCAGTCATTAATTAGAATTACCTGTTTAATGATATTCTTGCTGCTACACTGCAAGCATTGGTTCTCATTCAGGTCCACCCTCCGCCCCCCGACCCCGGCTGATTGCAGCACTACTAAGTAAGCTTACACAGAGACCAAGGTAATTTGGGGAGATGTTTTCAGTCGACCTATATTAGGAATGATTATAGAATAATAAAGAAGGTTATGGGCTTTGATGTCAGATGAACCAAGAACCCCTACTCACTAGCTATCTGATCTTAGATATCTAACCTCCCTGAATCCCAGTTTCTTCACTTGCTCATTTATAAAAATGCTCTGAGGACAAAATGAGATAATGAATATAAAGCGCTTATGATTCCAATACGCCAAATGACTGCCTGTGGCAATATGTGCTAATAAACATTAGTTAATACTATTGGTTTGGCAGGGAGAGCTCTGAGAACATCCTAACATGAGGAGAGCTATTAAAAAAATGATGGACGTTAGATATTGTCTCTCTTTGAGATTTCCTGCATCAACTGCACTTGAGCTTCTGCAAATAAGGCTAGCTACACAGCACCATTCCTCATCGTGTGACCACAGCCAAACTTGTCCCACAACAGATTCACAGGTAAACCTGCACACGCTGTGCCCGGTTTCATCATCCAACAGTCTTTCTGTGTTTAACAAGAGGGGTTATACAATATGGTACTCTTTTAGACACCGCTCTGTTACCTGGAAAGAAAAGCACACTACAGGGACAAATTATCCTGTTATGTTTGTATTACAAATCAAGTAAAAATACTGAATATCAACAGTAACAACTTACTTCCAACCATACTCACTTAAAGACAAACTTTCAAGTAACTATAAGTAGTATCATACAATATCCATGAGGAAAAAAAATCTGTCAAATGATTTTACTTGACCAGCCTCATAAAACTGACACAACTGAGAGTAGAAAGATGGCTTTCTAAGGCCTAAAAGAGTTCAAAGCGTGATCACTGCCTGAATTTACAGATAAAATTCTATGCAACGGAGAGGTGACTTCTAATTTTCTGTGGGATTTTGGTAACTTTGTTCTGCCTCATTGAGTCTCTAATCTTTTGAAACAGTTACCATTACTTTTAACACAGAGAGAAAACAAAGTGAGAGATACCCAGAATTTCTACAATGTTCTCAAAAATGTAGAAGAAAAATATTAAAAACTACTTAAATGATGTGCATGAAACCTGTTTTAAAAGTAAAACATCTCTTTAATGAAAACGAAATACTTCTCCCATAGAAATCTCTAGGCAGGGTACTCTATTCAAAACCCACCAATTATTAAAATGCCTTTTCTGTGAATCAAGTAAAACTTCTGCTTTCCTATGACTTCTACAATAGTTCTGGCCTTTGCCTTTGAATGTCGCAATTATTTAATGTTAAATTACAAATGCTTTCCTAACATGAAAGCTTAAAGTCAGATGACTGTGTTATGTGATTTGCAAAACGGGGCCCAATCATTTACTCATGATACACTGCCACCTGTTTGAATACACTGCTAAGAGCCCCGTCTTCTTTTATCTCTAGGCTAATGGATCCTCAGTTTCTTCCACCAATCCTCACATAAAATAGTTTGCAGACACTGTCTCGCACATCACTCTTCTTTGAACATTGAGTCTGCCGATGTCACTTCTAATTTACGTGCCTGAAGAATTATACTAATTGAAATAAATCAGCTAAATACCATTAATAAATGTTCTAAATGTAGTTTGAGTGAAACATAATATACTGAAACTATGACTTCCCTTTCCCTAACTCGTTTAATTACATTAATACAACCTAATAGGACACTCACTCTTTTTTAGCAGGCCTCATGCTGTCAACCAACTAAAACTTCCAGATCTTTCAACATTTGTTTCTGCAATCACATATATAATTCTATGGCATGTATTTCCAAACATGCTGGACATAAATGTTTGCTTTATGCACTAGTGTTTGTTTCAATTAATTTTTACAGGCTCTGAAATCTTACTATTCCCAGATTTCTGATTATTCCAGGTTCCAGTTAAACTTTATGGTATGCACAAATTTTAAAAGTATTTACCTCAAATTTCATCTCTTTAGATGAAGGTTGTTTGTTCAACCTTATAAAGTTCTTTGGGAATCATCATTCTCTTGTTCAACTGTCCGATTCCCCCTATCTATTTTGTGAGATCCCACACATTTGACAAGCATCACTCTGATGTATTCCTTCAAGTCACTCATGATAGAGCTGAACCAAGCAATGGAAAACAAAGTCGCAACCATGCAGCTGCTGTTGGAATCTCCTTTCAGACTCATCCCAATTAGCCAATCAACATACTTGGCTATAGATGTTCAATCTTCTAGAAATTCATTTAATTATACCCCAAATGACCAGCTGAAACTCAGCTCCAACAGGAGCATCCTCTTGATATGTAAGTCTAATAATCCTATCAAAAATAAATTAATTTAGTTTGACATGAATTAACTTGGAGAATCTATAATGCCTTCCAGGGATCACTACTTCCATTTGCAAATGCTTACAGTCATCTATTTAATAATACAGTCTAGAATTTTCCTGAGATTTGAGATAAAGCTCAATAATCTGTGACTTCAAACACTTTCTTATATCTCTTTTTATAATCATCACAACAGCAAATACTTACACAGCGATGACTCTGCATTAGGCATTATTCCAACATGTATATAAACTCACTTAATCCTCATACCAACCCTCTTACTGTGGAGGGACTGTTATCACCCTCATTTTATGACAGATGAGGTAACTAAGGTGCAATGGAGGTTATTTAGCTCTCCCAAAGTCACACAGCTACAAAGTAGTAAAGCCAAGATTTGAAGGGCGGTGATTCAGTTCTTGGACAATTCCTCCCCCATTCTCGGTGATTTTCCCCATGATCATCATCAGCAGTCCTGAGCATATCTGCAGATGCTTTAGGTGTCTCGTCCCCAAGCTCATATGTCATCATTTCATATCCCATCTAGATTCGATGGATATAATTTCTATGTGACTTTATCACATCTTCTTTAAAAGAAATTTGCACTTTATTATTTTTTTCTGCACTATTTTAAAGGGGAAAAACATAATGACATATTTCAAAGCTGAGAAATCATGCCCAGTAGTAAAGGTGCTACCACTCTGACCGTGAACATCAGACTAATTCCATGGCAGTTAAAACGCACAGGCAGTCAGTTAACTCCTGTTAGTTGAATGAAGGAAATATTCACTTGTCAGAGGTGTTAAGGTTTTACTATTTCTAAACTAAGAGAATTGTCTCCTATGGAAATTCATATAGTCGCATCAGTTGGTAGTGAAGAAGATCTTCAATGAGTTTCACAAAAGCAAGCATAGAACATACATAGGTTTTGTTGTAGAACCTCTCATAAAAATCTAAACATAATAATATAATTGAGCATAATTAGGTAAAATAATCCAAGTAGTCTTCCCAAGGTTCAATATGATTAAGATTATATACTCTAATGAGTTGGGAGTTTATTTTTTTTATTACTATAGACATAATAACTCTAAAAACCTGGTTTGCAGAGAGGAGAATACAACATTATGAAAATTAAGGATCTTAATGTGTATTTTTGTCCACACATGGGAAGCTAAATATTGTCTACATGGAAACCTATGGACAAAGCCAGCATTCTCCTCAAGATAACATTCTAAAGCAGCAATCGGCTGAGACCCCAAATTTCCTTATTTTCGGAATTCTTACAGGGTGCTTGTGTTAGTAACAGAGGGTAGTAATAATGTAATGCTAGAAAGCATTCTGTAATAGAAACATGCTAGGTACTTTTGCAAGAACTTGAATTATGTTAACATATTTCATTCTTACAACCACCTCTCAAGGTAGGTACTGGTGTTACAGAGAAGAGAACTGAGACACAGATGTATGAGTTCATTTACACCAGGCTATTCCCAAGTAAGAAGTCAGCCTGGGATTCCAACCCATGCCCTCAGACTCCAAGTGTTTCACCATTAAAATATACTCTCTTACAGCAAATGGTGCCAACTTACTTGGAGGGTAATTCAGCAAGACTGCTAAAATGTAAAAGGTAGGTGGTCCCATTTGTTCACTTTTAGGAATTTTTCTTACAGAAATCCACAGCCCATTCTGCAGGTTCAATGAAATATTGTTTGAATTTTTTAAAGCACAAGACATAATCTAAGAGGGAGTAAGTAAATAAATGAAGGCACACACATACCATAAAATAATATACTGCCATTGCAAAGAAAATACGCACTGACATAGAAAGATGTCCACGAGAAAGCGATGAGTAAAAATAAACAAGCCGAAGAACAGGATGTATAGACAAAGCATGTATTCAAATTATGTGGTGTCCTTACACACATACACACGCCCACACACGCATCCACACATTAAAATATTCTAGCAGTTAACAAATATTACTCTGGAGAGTGGTAGAAAAGTTCAAGGAGGAAATGGCATACTTTTATTTATATTTGTGTATGTAGAAGCATAAATGCCTTTCATCATCTTTAAATTGTATATTAATACAGTGTGTCATTTAGCTAATTTATGCCAATATTACATAATATAAGTTATATAACATATCATCTATATACCATATAAAATAATATATACCTAATAAATAATTTAAAAATCAGTTCCAAACATAATAAAAATGAATACTCAAACAGCAACGAAAACCATTATGCACCTTATACTGAAAAGCACAGTGGAGAAAATAAAATCTAGGTATATTGAATTTTTTCTAAAGCAAATATTACTCATCATTCAATAGGAGTCAGGAAAATTCTTCAGTGTTATACTCACAGACTCGTTTGAAATGACACAGCATCCAGATGTAGCTGCCAGAAGGAATTAGTTGCAAAATATATCTTGAGATAATTGTAGAAAATGACTTTGTTATACAGAATGATTTGATTCTGACCACTTAAATGTTGAAGAATGACAAAGACAATGATGCTTTCTTTGTCCCAGTTAATAGTAACCTTTTTCTCCTGACTATAGTTACAAAACAACATCACCTCTTCAATAATTCATTGATTTAACAAATATTTACCAAGCACACACATACACCAAAATGAAACACAATAAAACGTGTCACCACCACCTCTAGAGACACCCATCTTCTGGTTTACTATAGTTAGGGAGGGGAGGGTGGCAAACAGCTAATTTACTTAGAAATGGATTTAAAATAAAAGGAAGGAGACCAGGCCATATGCCTTCTTTCATATTCCTTCAAAATGCTAATCTAGTCTATATAGAAAGGACCCTTGCCTACCCCATTTCCAGTGGTGGTATTATATGGAAGTAGTGATAATCATCATGGCATTTTTTTTTCTTTCTGGTCACTGTTTTATTTCTAGTACCTGGCACACAGTAGGCACTCAAAAAAACTTGCCTAATGAATGAAAACAAGATGAACAAATGACAAGGAAGAATTGATGTACTGAATTTATTGTCTTGTGGACACAACTCCTTATTCTCCTCTTCTGAAAAATAACCTTTCCTACTTTGATTTAAATGCATATTCCTATAGATACTTAATGATGGGGTGGTGGGATGGCAGGGGTCAGGCACACAAGGAGGGCCAATCATTGATCTTCCCCAGGATACATTACCTAAAAATTCGAGAAAACAAATCTCAGTTCCTTTCTGATATTAACCCTATGTGATGAGCGCCTCAGATTTGGTAGAAGCCAAGTTTCTATCTATGTGAAAGAAACCAGGCTCAGAAAAGAAGGCTTCTGTACAGAAACAGAGATGAGGGAGCCCTGGACATGTTCACGCCTTCTTTTCAGATGTTGCTAAGGACCTTTGTTCTCCTATACTGGTGTAGGTTTATACACGTCATCCAATAAATTCTTCTCACTAAATTGGTTAGAGTTGGATTTTAGTCACTGTTCATGACCAATTGTTCATGACCAATCTGTGTGTTATACTAATTACTAAGCCCTTAGTTGGTTCCTTTCACAGGATATTTTTTCAAAGTACAAAATATATGTCTGTAAGCCTGACATTAATTTTTTATTCCCTTAGAAGATAAATAAAACAGTACCTACTGCTAAAACTTACTTCTTCTTCATCGGAAACCCAAATTCTTAGTGAAATGAAACTTGGGAATGCAGAATGTTTAGCGCTTTGTGAAATACGCACTTTGAACCATCCAGAGACACAGTTAAAAATTTAAAACAACTGTATAAAAGTGGGAACTCACCAGGCAAAGCTAGACATAATTCTAGCAGTAAGAGATTTTTATCTAGAACACAACTTTGATGAGCAATAGCTAAAAAACATTCCTCAATCCCAGGCTTCAGCAAAAGGGCCAACATTTTAAAAATATGAAGCAGGTATCCTAATATTTTAGCGATACGACCTAGAGGCCTTCTGAAGGCCAAAAGGCTTATGTGATATGTGCGTCCCTGTTTCTAACTGGAATCATGCAGAAAAATCCAGCATAACTGTTTATACAGAAACCGAGTCAAAGATCTCCCACCAGATTCACTGCACTCAATTTACTTAGAATTATGAAGACATAATTTGAGTATCTGCACAAAGATTTATGTAAATACGTTCGTGCGGCAATTACTTTTATATTCCACTTGATGTACTACCCACCTCAGTATTAGCCAAGTTTTCCAACCCTCTCCATCCTACCTCCCTTTCTGTCCTGTTTCTTAAACTATGTGCTGGAGGAATAAAGGCCATATTTATCAGGGCACAAAGGAAACAGAACTGGTTTCAATCAGCCGATATTTGTTGATATGAAATATGGGCTGAGTCTCTTTAAGGAGGTAATGGAGCATTAAAACTTACCTTTGCCAACAAAAGACTCTTTATGAAATCAGATAGTCCCTATTGCTTTTGAGACTTCCTCAGTCCTGATTTTACCAGTTGGGTTCTGCAAACTAGTAGGCTGGGAGCTCATTATACTATAATACCACATTTAGATGTCAGAATGAAGAAAAATGATTAGCTCTGATGTGATCAAAATATCTATTCCTTCGAAAGAAACACAAATACGAATTACCTATTAACCAACTCTAAATTAGTGGTTACATAAAGTCGTACTTAGATTTTTCCCAGAGGTTGCCATTCAGCATTATTAAATTATGCCTGAAGATAAATTAGGCCAGATGTTTTTCTCTTAGATTCACTCAACTACAACAGGAGGCATTAGCCCCACAAAGAATCAAATCCTCCCTGCAGAAGCTATCTGTAGGAAAAGTGTTGAGAGTTCTATTAGCTACTCTGACATTCAGGTTTTACGAGATAACTAAGTCTGCCATCAGGTACAAAGAACATACAAGAGAACAAACATTGGGATACTCTGTAGGTATCCTAGTGCAAAGGGGAAATAAACATAGAACACATTATCTCCATATCACTGCAATTAAAACAGGAAAATGAAAGTCTGTTTTGTGACCACAGCAATTCAGAGGTGGCCTTGCCTATGATAATTATAATTAACATGCCCCCATATAAAAGGCCAAAAAATTTTAAAGATAAGGAATACACTGTGAAAATCAATGTCTCCTGCAGATAAAATTGTTTCTTAATGAACAATATAATTTAATATGTATGGGACTATGCACTAATAACTCCATCCCTATTTGAGCATAAGATTGGTAGAAAATTGGTAGGAAATCTGGTTTTGAGTTTTTGCTTTAGAGCATGGAACAGATATGGTTGTGCACTGGTGAGCCGGAAGGGCTGGACAAACATTGTTCATCTGGTTTTAAGATGCATATGGTCAACACATTCCTTGTGGTGTGAATGGCCGCAGGCTTTCAAGACAAGTTTTCTTCATTTTCCCCCCTTTTCCTACATGAAGGAGTAGGGCTCAATGGGGAGTCTGTCAGCTGTCAGGAGTTTCTGTATGCTATATCTAGAGGAGAGTGGAAACCGGTGGGAACAGCCCGAGGGTGAATGAGCCCTCAATGGAAGGGAAATGTAGACAGGAATCTCTGAGACAGACTGGGAAATATAATCCCTTAGTGGGGGTGCTCCCTCTACCAGCATTGCCCTAGGCCAAAAGAGACAGAGAAAGAAAGAGAGACGGAGAGAAAGAGAAAGAAAGAGGTGTTATTACAGTGTCTGCTTTCCTCTGCTCAATGGTTTGGAAATCTGGTCATACCTTTTCAATGAAGCACAATTTGTCTGCAATTGGAAACTTGAACTAATTTAAAATGTCCAGGTGCCCTTTTTCTATCTTTTCAACTATCTTGGAATTCAATTCTCTATTAACAATAATTGTTCTACTCCTTCTGGTTAGAAACTTTTCCTCCTCAGCAGACTGATAAAATGAAAAGCAATTATTTTATAAAGCAAAAATATGAACAGAATTATCTTAAGATAGAATGTAAAAGAGTTTTCCTTGTAATGAAAATTCCCTATTGTTTACTGGTTTAAAAATATCAAAGAGTACATACTAGAGAGGATGATTTTACAAAGCAATTTCATGTAATGGAGAAGAAAAAAGGGATTTAACCTTCTTTGCCTCACTTGCCTCTTAAGCATGTAATTATGCATTTAGTGTCTCATACACAAAGGTAAAAGGTGCCCTGCAACAAAAACACCCATTTTGCTATACAGGCTGTATCTGTCAGGATAGGCAAGGATACAAAACAGGAAGAAAAAACAAAAGAAAAGAAAGAAAAGAAAAAAAAAGAACCCTAAAATCTCAGTGGATTAAAACAAATGCTTATTTCTCACTCAACATTTCTATGTTCAACCAAGAACCGGGATGACTGAAATTCCATCTTGTCACCAGCTTCTGTGATCAACACAACCAAGCAAAAAATAAGGGGAATAAAACACTAGCTAGAGGGGACAAAACAACTCACATGGTTAATGCCTAACTTCAAGGGGGCAAGAAGTGCAACCCTACCATTTGTCCCCAAGGAGGAAAAATGAAAGAACTGTGTAGCAGTCTACAGACTAACAAAATAGCCAGTCAACCATTCATTAAAGACAGAGAAAGATTGTTTCAAATAACTTAGAAGACCATCTTTTTTCTTCCCTGTAGACTCTATCCAACACAATTAAAGATAATATGAACAAACACACAGAAAAAAACTGTAACAAAACACTAAAGTTTATTAAAGTCCTATTGTTTGTTTCTTCATCATCCATTTTTCTGGATGACACCTTTCATGGCTTGGGGTTGCTCTTTTCCCTCAAACTGCCTACCATTATCACCTAGCACCAAAGAGAATGAGATAAAATGTCATGAGAAGATAGAGCGGGAAGATGTGACGAATTAAGAAAAAACCTCATTCTTCACTGCAGCTTTTAACAATGGGAAAAAAATGTTTAACTTTCATGCATCTTGCATTTCCTACTATGAAGCTGAACTCAGTAAACAGGGAAGTCTGGAAAAAAAAAGGCAGAGTCACTGGAAGATTTTTAAAAATGCAGTATCTGTATTTGTTCATCCCCCCCACCTCCCGCTAGCAGTTTTTCTTATTCAGTTACTGGAAGTTGGCTTGTAAAGATAGCATTAGCCAAAAAGTGACAAGATACACGTGTAAAAATTGGGGAAAGGATAAGAACTGGGAATACTTTTGCATTTGTTTAGTAGTGTCTTTCGTTCTTCTCATTCCCTAATCAAACATCCTGGTGGATTAAAGGTGTTCTTCTCTTTATACATAGTACCATCTCTGCCTAGAGCAGACCACACAAACATTAACACTCAGGACCATCACCTTCATCCAAAATGAGAAAGTATGGCCAAATTTCCACAAGACTGAGGGGGGAAAGGAGGACATGGGGGCAAAGGAAAAGAAGAAATTTCCTGAAGTACTATCTTTGTTTCACTTAAGCTCTAGAAGAAGAGAAATAGCATTAGATGAATAAACAAGAAGTGACAGCAATAAGATTGTGATGCCCATATAATTCTACATGATATAAGGCTCATTCTGCTGATCTCATCTCAATATTCAGAGAAATAAATGAGGATTTACACTACAGAGAAGTTTGCTCTCTTTTGCTAAGCTCAGATCCTCCAAGGGTCATGGTCAACACCATAAAGAAAAGTTGGAATTTAGTTGGTGAATAAAAATATTTACTTACATCCAGAAAATACCTGGAAGCTTCATCCAGAATTACATATTTTGTGAATTCAGATCCTAAATTGCATTAAACTATGTTATAAATGTTGTATATAGACTATTCATATCGAATGCTAAAACTGGTCTGTGAGGGAAAATAGAACAGAAACCATCTATGGTAGTTTTTAGCCTCTAAGTCAAGAAAATAAATTTCTGAGGAAACAGATGAAAGAAATCTTTAGAACCTTTGCAAAAGCTGCCTTAGCTTTAATATTTTTTTAAATATGAAATGAATGTCATAAAAATAATACCAGGACAAATGAATGAGGAAGTATTTATACTAACACACTTAAGGACCAGAGCCCAAAAACTGGGCAGATGTGGATTTGAATCACTGCTCCACTACTTACTAGCTCAGCAAGTTAACTCACCCTCTCTGTAGTAAAGACAAGAGCATTTATAATTTGTTTTCCCAGTATACTTTCCATCTGCTTTTTATTGGCGCTTTTGTGTAATTTTCCTCTGCTCCATGTGATCCTTGTGTGGCAATCAATCATGTTATCTGATCCTGGCCACTGCTGGGAGGGATGAGTACATCAGCCAAGTAGGGCATGGTGAAGACTTCCCTGGGATTAGCATTGAAATAATAATAATAATAATAATAATAATAATAATAATAATAATACAATTAATAATGAGAGAAAGATTGATTCCTTTTATACTGGTGTGCTAAGCTTAGAGGAGGCAGGTCTGGGGTGCCAGGTACCACCTTCTCTTGCCCAAAACTTGTCTTAAACTCTGCCTGTGTATGAAGACAAGCAAAAAGAAAAAAGTGTAGAGAAAGCAAATACTTTGATGGCATTCTCTAAATGTCTCCATCCACTTAGAACTGAAGTCTACCCTTGGATTTCTCAGTTATGTGAGCCTTTTTACTTAAACTAGCTTGAGTTAAATTTATTTCACTTTCAACTGAGAGAAATTCAACTAAGAAACATTCTAAGTCTAAATTTCTTCACTTAAAAAAATGTGGTTAATATTATAATGTGTCTTTGTAGGTTTGCTCTCAAGATTAAACAATATAACACATATAACAAGTTAGGGCAGTGTCAGGCCTGTCAGTACCCAATAAGCATTATTTCTTACTAGCCATTATTATTAATTAGTGTCACTTTAGTAACAGCAATATTTTATGACAATTGACATACTAAGGCTCATTCCTTTGTTATACAAGATTCTTATACTCTTAGAAGGAAGCTATGACACCAAGCTTATAAATATTTTACTTATATGTAAAAGGAGGTTATTTACTCTGCAAACATTTCCAATCTTCACTGTTAATCAATGTACTAGAAAATTCTTCTGTTGGTTTAGAAGTCATAGCAAGCCTTTATAAATCATCATTGTACCTTATTAAAATCAAATACAGAAGAAGGTCACTTTTAGGCTATTGAATTCCTACTACACTACATAACTTTAAATTTATAGCAAAGTATCTCTTGGGCCCTAAGAGGGTTTTTTTTTTTAAAGTTAATTTCCCAAAGGTCAAGGTCCATATCTTATTACATTCCCAAGGCACCTAACATATTAATGGCAGGAACTGAATATTTTCCAGTGCCATTAAGCATGATGACTATCAAATTATTATCCCAAAGTAGTAAAAGGTGCTAGTGAGCTGAAAGTAGACACAGGCTTTCAAAATCCATCAGCTGTCCAGTTGATTCTTGGGAAATTTGATCCCTTCTCTAGATTGTACAGTGCCAATTTAGCATGGCACAGAAATAAATCAAAGAGACATAAGTTTTATAGTTCTACAAATCTGTTGAAAACTTTTAGACTTAGCTCTAACAGCTCCCCTGAACAACCCTCTTTGACTTCTTCACTTTATTCAACTATAATCAGCAACATCTTAAAATAAGGTAGTGCATTAGGCACTCAGGAAACAATTATAAACAAGTAAACAACTAATTATAAACATTGTCACAACTACAAAGTGCTTTCAGAACACATAAAAGCTTCTCAAGGGAGACTGAAATCTGAAGAAAGCACAGGAATTTACCAGATAAAAAGAAGAAGGGGTGGGTGGGGGATGTTACACAGAGAAGAAACAACGTGAACAAAGTTAAGGGAATGTATGATAAATTCGCAGTACTTTTATATGACCAGAGAAGAAAATCAAGCAATGAAACTGGAGAAGTATGAATGAAACAAGCCTATAAGATGTTGACACAAGTGGGCTATACTCCTAAATAAAGGAAAGCTAATAAAGGTTTTTTTAAAAAGTTATACTTTGTATATATTGTATATGCCCATGTGGCAACTCCAGATTCACTCTCTGCCTTCCTCCACCCAGCTCTGTGACCCAGCAGACTGACATTTATACATTTTCTCAACAGAGATCCTTGTCCTCTGACTTCTGGATGGGTTCAGCCAACAGGAGGTCAAGTGGAGATCAGCAAATAGAAGGGAGAGAAGTCGGCGTACTGATGTGATGAGTGCCCCCAGTAGGGGTGAGGGCTGGCAGTGCTGATATCCCACTACCTCTGGTCACAGTTTGTGTCATGCACCATTCTCCTATAATCACAGCCCACATCACTGCAGTACCTACTCCCTACTCTTTTTGGTCCCTCAAGTCTAAGGGGGGTGACAGCCTCTTGCTGGTGATATCCCTGATTTGCCTCACCCTGATTTGTTCTTTTCTTTAACTGTGCCCTAACTTTGCTTAATCACCCCTTTAAGATAATGCCATCTGTTTCCTACAGAAACTAAGTCAGCCTCAAGGGGTACCATAAGCCAGTTTCACCTTTAAAGAAGCGGTTATGGATGCAATAAGAAGAATAATTCTGAGTGGAGGCAAGCCCGTAGTCAGTGAAATCAGTTACAAGGTTGTTACAGCCACTTAATGAGAAAAGGAAAACTACCAGGCATGAACATTAACTGGCATCTTCTAATGTCAAAACTATACTAAGTACGTTATACACATTACCGTATTTAAATATTCCAACCACTCTTTTATGTTATTCCCTTTTAATACACAATGGAAAAATTGAGAAATGTTAAATAATTTGCCCTAAGTCAAATACATAGTAAGTGGCAGAATTGAGACTGAAACATTATCTGCCTGACTTTCAGGCCTGTCATTACTCTATATTCTTTTCCTAACCTATATATGCCTGTATCAAAGCAAATTACAGTGGAAATGGATATAAGTGTAGGATGTAAGAACAAGGATTTGAAGATTTGAAGAAAAGGAGGTAGAACTGTGGAACTCAGTGATTACTGGATAAAAGGGAAAAAATACAAAAAGGAATTAATGATGACAAGAATGTTTCTGTCTTGAACAACTGTGAGGATGGCTTTCCCTGAGAGATGAGAGGAAGAGCAGACTTGCTGGGAGTAGGAGGTGGTGAAGAAATGAGGCATTTGTTTTTAATCTTGTTGACTTTATCACTGCTATGAAGACACAGATGGAGAGGTTTCTACCATGGTACTGAAAAGGCCATATACACCTTTTCATCAGTGCCTAATAACTGAGGTGTAGATACAGGAGCCAGAGTCTGACAATTAAATTCATCTGCCTGTGATTTGAATCTTGAACCTGGGTGCACTGGCAACAATGGCAGTGTCCTATGACAATGCTAAGTCACAGTGGTGACCATTAATGATGCCCATAGCAATATCCCAACTAGGCTATTCTTGTAGCATGACTGTGTGTGTGTCTGCTACCCAGCCTCTATTGATCCTTGCCTATTTTTCCAGCCTGGTGTTTGGATCTTTCTGAATAATTATATGAACTACTTTATGGTTTCCAAAAGACTCTTTTCTACTTAAGTTACCAAGACTTGTTTTCTGTTTCTGTTGCTTTCAGCCTGTAATTCTGACTGATAAAGCTCACACATTCATTGCTGTATCTTGTTCAGTATTATGGAAGTCCTTTTTGCTTTGTTCTTAAAGCATTTCCAAACCATAAGCTGAATATACTAAACTATTAGATGTTGAGTCAACTCTCAAAGATTTCAAAGAATTCATGATCTGGTGGGGATGCAATGCAAAAATTAAGTTTCTGTACTACAACATGATTAAAATTTTAAAACATAAAAAAGCACAAGTATACTCTAAAATACACACACACAAATACATACAGTATCATGGAAAATAAATAAATCTATCCAAAAACACTTAAGATAGAGTATTAAAACTACAGAACTTCAAGGATAAAGAGAACTTGCAAGAACTCCCAGACACAAAAGCATATCACCTCTTAAAAACTAACAAACTCACCTCAGCCACAGTATCACAACCACTGACACAAGAACATAATGAAGAAACATTTCCAAAATATTAAGGGTAAAAACTGTCAGTTAAGACTTTTGTAACTAGCTAAATTATCACTCAAAGGTGACAACATTGTACCTTTTAGTTTTTTCCTATCAAATTCTCCACTTTTATTTTAATAAAAGATGTGCTGAGGGGCACCTGGGTGGCTGAGTCGGTTAAGTGTCTGACTCTTGATTTCCGCTCAGGTCATGATCTCAGGTCCATGGGTTCAAGCCCCCGCATTGGGGAATCTCTGTGTCTCCCTCTCTCTTTACCCTTCCCCCTTTCTTTTTCCCTCTCTCTCTGTGCCTTCCCTACTCTCTCTCTCTCAAAATAAATAAATACTTAAGTTTAAAAGAAAAAAGATGTGCTGAGCTGTGTTAGAGATCGCTTTTTGAACTGTAATCTACATATTTGGGGGATAATCTTCCTAAAGGCTGCTCTTGGCCACTTTTATACACCCAATCTGGACTGTGTTCAGATTAAATTTATGAGGATAGGAAAGATTTAGGGAGAGAGTATGAATTACAGGGAGAGAATGTAGCAATTTGCTCATGGTTCTCTTTTTTAATTCTTATAACTTCATGGGAGTCTATAATTTCTTCAAAATGTTAAAGTATAATAAAAAAAGATTTCTTAAGGGGTGGGCAAAACAAAAACATTTCAGATATACAAAGACTGTTAACAAACCCAGAGCCCCTCATTAAAAAAAGGCGGGGGGTGCCTGGGTGGCTCAGTCGGTTGAGCGTCCAACTTCAGCTCAGGTCATGATCTCACAGCTTGTGAGTTCCAGCCCCACATAGGGCTCTGTGCTGACAACTCAGAGCCTGGAGCCTGCTTCAGATTCTGTGTCTCCTTCTCTCTCTGCATCTCCCCCACTCGTACTCTGTCTCACTCTCTCTCTCAAAAGTAAATAAACATTAAATTTTTTTTTAATTTAAAAAAAGGCTGTTACAGGAGGCAATTTACCAAAAAAAAAAAAAAAAAAAAAAAAAAAAAGAGAAAGTATGATTCAAGAAAGAGTTGAGCACAGAGGCAGATAAAATGTTGAAAATTCACTTCCTCTTGATAAATTTAATTAACTACCTCTGTTGTGTTTTAAAAGAATACAAAATAAATCTACATAAGGCAGTAGAAGTTAGAACATTTGTTGTGATGTATAATGGACATGTGAAATTCTTCATGTTATGAGGAAAAGCAATCACAATTGTTTCCAATATTGAAAAGGGCTTCCTATGACCTGTTGTTCTTTAACATGAAGATAATCACAAGAGTTTTTAAGCAAAGGAATGATTCAGTAAGATCAGATCTACTAGAAAGAGAAATACAGCCTCTGTAAGATTTTTAAAAGTAGAGACAAAATTAGTTGGAAGGTCAGAACTATGTAAAATTTAGTGAATGAAAAGAGGAAGAGCTAAATGTGAGCTATAATTAAGACAGAATTTACAACTCCCTGCAGACACCATATGTTTAGGTACACATAGATAAGTTTCCCCCATCCCAGACAAGAATGCGGTCACATTTCTCTTTGTGTGCCCAACGTACACTTTTGTGGGAAGTATCTAATAAATGTTTGTACTAGATACATTTCATCTAAAATCTCCAGAATATGTGGAGATACACAAAGGATTTGTTAATATAAGTCCAAAATATAGGGAAAGCTCAAAGATGGAGCTCTCATCATGAGAGAATTGCCACCGAGGAAGGGTTAGATGGCCAAAGGAGAGGAGGAAAATGAAAATAAAAAGGAGAGGGAAGGCAGCATTCTGAGATACACCAACACTAAAGCGGAAACTGAGAGAAGGAGAAGCAAGCAAGCCTAAGAATAGTGATGGAAAGAGAACAAGGAGAGTATCAGAGAGGTTTGTTGCAAAATGACTTAATTTAATTTCTTGGATTGTTTTAAAAGAGACAAGAAATTAAACAGAAAGGATTTAGGAAAAGACTGCTTCTGGTTGCAAGAATTTGAAGATATAACATATTTTCAAGTAAAGAGATTTTCTTATAAATACTTTTTAAAATAAGATCATCTATTGTGTAAGCCTGGTGGAGGGAAGTTTAGGCTGGAAGGGGTGATTTGGTCTTTGTCCTGTTTTGGCAGAGAGCTCCCAAAACCTTGGAATTTCTTGTGTTGAGAATGATAAAAGAATCTTTCATGACGCTAATGAGGTACCTCCTGGAAAGCACCTAAGGATGGGGTCTGGTTGGCAATAGAGCCAACCGTATGATTAGAAGGTTGGAACTTTCAGTTCCACCCCCTGACCTTGGGGAAGGGAACAGGGGCTGGAAGTCGAATCAAGTGCCAATGACCAATGACTTAACCAATCGTGACTATGTACTGAAGCCTCCAGGAAAACCCAAAGGGGCAGAGTTCGGAGAGCTTCTGGGTTGGTGAGCACGTGGAGAGGGAGAGTGCCTCACCTGGAGAGGCATGGAAGCCCCAAGCTCTTTCTCCATATCTTAGCCTATGCATTTCTTTCATCTGGCTGTTCCTGACTTATATCCTTTATAATAAACCAGTGATCTAGTAATTAAAATGTTTCTCTGAGTTCTGTGAACTGTTCTAGCAAATTAATCTAACCTGAGAAACAGGTCATGGGAAGCTCTGATTTACAGCTGGTTATAAGTACAGGTAGCAACCTAGACTTGCAACTGGCCTCTGAAGTCCATGGAGTCATTGGAACTTCCAGTCTATAGTCGGTAGGTCAGTCAGAAGCACAAGTAACAGCCACCGGGACTTGCTCTTGACTTCTGAAGGGGGTAGGGGACAACGCTTACAGGACTGAACCCTTAACCTGTTGAACCTGATGGTGTCTCTGGATAGATAATGCCAGAACTGAGTTGAATACTCGGATACCCTGATAGTGTCTGAGAATTGCTTGTTGAATGTGTGAGGATCCCTTCCCTCACTGAAACTGAGTTTCAGAGCACTGAAAGGGCATCATACAGAGTCCTGATGGTCCAGACAACAACTCAGTTATTCAGCCTTGTCAACAAGGTCTTGACAGGAGTGCCTGGTTAACTCAGTCAGTTAAGCATCCGACTTTGGCTCAGGTCATGATCTCATGGTTTGTGAGTTTGAGCTCCATGTGGGGCTCTGTGCTGACAGCTCTAAGCCTGGAGCCTACTTCAGATTCTGTGTCTCCCTCTCTCTCTGCCCCTCCCCCACTCATGTTCACGCTCTCTGTCTCTAAAATAAATAAGCATTAATTTTGTTTTTAAAAAAAGGTCTTCATATATGTACAAATTATATATGCAGTCATTTACCTTTGACATTAAAAAGAAACTAAGAATAACCAATGGCTTCACTATATCATGCATTCTCTATGACTGATCTGAAAAATAAGCCCAAAGATCCTACCTCAATTTCTAACTCTTTGAAACTGTAAAATAGGTTCTAATGCCTTATAGTTAACAAAATCTTTGAAATGTCATGTCTTCTGAATAAGGTGAAGAGGGTCCATCCTATTTTCCCTCCCTTAAGTCATAAATAATATATTCAGAAATCAACAACCACATAACTGAAGAATAGAACCCTTGTCAAATAGCAATTTTGGAATTCTTTTAAACATCATTACATAGTTTTTCATGGACTAACTTATACTAAAGACATGCAAAATAAACCCATGATAAATAACTATTATAAAATAAATTATACATCTATATACCTAGAAAAATTTTTTGCAAGTTCTGTGTCCACTAAGTATAGATTGCACTGCCTTGCAAGATTCCTGAGGTTCTAAAAGTTCCGCCAAAGACTAAGGTCTTGGATGTCATTTAAGTTATACATTTTAGCTATTAAAGCCAATGTTCTGACAAGCCCTTTGGCTCTAACCCCAGGGCATGCATTTGCCTTAAACCACATAAGAATGTGTCAGAGGGCTATATGTCAATCAACCAGGAGAAGTGCCTATTCCCAATTTAATGTTGTCAGTTGCTGACATTAAAACCAGCAACAGTTAATTGTTACCCCTTCAAGTGGGAATACTGAGGGGAGAAGAGAGGTAGGTGTCTAAGTTCAGGCTGATAAAGCTGTTAATTGCTACCCTTTTATGTAGATTTGTTTAATAATGAAAACAATGTGGCTAATCATATAATGTTTCTATTTGTTCCCCAAGGGCTCTTCAGGGAAAGTTTCAATCCGGGCTAGATTTCCACAGCTACCAACTGTGCAGGGACAAAAGCAGAACAATCAAGGCACTCAGTGCTGGCAAATAGCTGAAAGTGGTTCTATACAGATGCCCCTCCTCCTTGCCCTATCAGAAAGGAGCCAGGATCTGCTATGGACAACCTTTGCAGGAGGGGTGCCGGGAGGATTTTAAATTATAAATTAATGATAATAATAATTTTGTGCAGATACTTAATGAAAAGGAAAGAGAGAGAGAGAAATGAAAAGCAGGCAATCTGAAAAGCAGGAAATAATAAGTCTGATGTAGGCTTGGATCCTCCCTATGTCTCCATGCAACAAATCAGTTAAATTCACATCATTTAAAGTGCCTGTGTTAGTTTCTACAAATCAGAGAGACACGACACAGTATTTTTTTTTTAATCCTGTGCCAGCCTTGCTCCTTATAGACAGGGTGATGATATTGGGCATATCATTAAACCACACATTTGGAGACTGAGTTACTGAAATAACCCTAGCTACCTACTGATCTCAGGAGACAGTGCCCTGTGTATGTTTTCTACAAACGGAATGCATATTACTCACTGATGTTTACTTTGCATCATTTGGCAAAGGCAATGGACAGAATAAAGTTGTGTTATTTGAAATAAAATATTTCTAACATCAATTTTGTTTTCAGACTCTATTATCAAGTAACGGAAACATTCAGAGACATCCCCAGACCACTGGTGTCCCCTCTCTGTACAAGAGACAGTCATTCTATTTTGTGTTTTTGAAAAAAAAAAAAATCCTACTTCTACTAGCACCTATCGCACCAGCCCCATGCAACAACTTACACGGTCCAACTGTCCTAAAATTACTTGCAAATCCCCTCCCCCCAATCTGGCCACAATGTAATTTTCAACTTTATTAAGTGCCTACCCTCTCAAGTCTTCAGATATTTCTAGACCTGTCTGCGCGTTGCCTCCTGAACCCGTCCTCTGGCCTGCGGGGCTCTCTTCTTAGAATGTGCTCCTCTCATGACCTGTTCAATCTTACTCATATTTCAAGGACAAGCCCAATTTCACCTAATCCGCTAAGCCTTCTGCAGTCACCTCATACCACACGGCTTCTCCCTTCTGTGAATCTGTAAACTAGCACCTGCTTGATCATTCATGTGACACCTACAGATGGTGTCTGCACAGTCTTCCTCCAGTGTTCCTCGTCTCCTCTACTGAACTCAACACTCCTTGAAGATGTGTATCTTCGTATCCTCCCTAGCATTCGAGCTGCCTATGGAGAAACCCTCAAAAAGGTTAGGGACCATACCGCACATTCCCAGTGCATTTCAGTGAAAGTTGACACTATTACATAATTAAACATTAAACTTCATTACTTTGTAAGTTTGCTTTTTGCTGGTGAAATTCCTTTACAGGTATGACTCTACAAGTCTAAAAGTGACAGCATGCCAAGAGTCCATTTCTGACATCCGAGGAATCATCTGCTACCAAAGAATTTCTTGAAGAAGAGAAAAACTTAAGAAACAATCAATTCTTAAAATTCCCTTTCATGTCAGCTGGAAATAAAAAATTAACAACCTGAACACTAGGCCTAAGTTCATATTTCTCATTTATTTCAAACACGTTTTTCCCAACTGGAAACTCAAAACAGGCAGAGAGACTGCTAAACTCTTTTCCATCTTTCAAATTGCAAAACGAAAATTTAGGTTCCACATCTGAAAGAAGAGATGATGAGATGCAAACATAAAGAGATGATGTTACATGTACGGATGATAGAAAACAGCTGAATCAAACCAATGGAAATGTAAGCGAATGAAAATAAAACTCCATTTGCCAAATACGTTAGCCAGGCTCATAAGCCAATAATCACCGTCACGATTACGCTCATGTGCACCTTTGGGGCTTACCTCAGATCACAAGTCAAAACGTTCTCAACTGTGAAGGCCTGATCAAAACCTGAAATCTAAGCACCAGCAGCACAGTGAGAAAATGCCAAAACCAGTACCAATGCTCTCTCCTCCATCCCATGTTCATCATTCCTGAATAATTATATTTATTTCTAAAACACAAAGACAAAAGACAAGGCAACCAGTTAAGTTAACAATTATGAATTGTTTTCTATTTTAACAGCTACCAAAGCCATTTGGCTTTATTTCACAGAAACCCTAAGAGTTTATTTAGCATATAATGCATTATGCAAAAGAATGTCTGTGCTAAAGATTCACACAGATTTCCTTTAATTAATAACCCCCACTTAATTTTTAATAGAATATGATTTACAAAATTTCAATTTACTTAAAACCTTCAGTAACTCTGCTATGGCATAAAGAGATATGTATCTGTTTTCTCCTAAGAATGAGGCAAATTTGCCATTAAATTTTTTTCCCCAAAGGTCACCTTGAACTACAAAAAAAAAAAAAAAAGCCCTACTAATAGTCATTATCTTTGGGAATGTACCTAAACTACAAGCAAATAAATCAGCCATGTTACCAAGCACAAAGCTATTGAAGATTGTTAAGATTTATTTTCAGGTGCCAGTGAGACTAAACAAAGATTGTAAGGAATGAAACAAACAGAAGAAACCCAGGGAACAAATTAATACATTGAATCATTATCTTACCAGCAGCATTCCCTATAGAACAAAGTGATGAAACTATCAAAAAGCACTTCTCAAAGCAACAACATTTTCGCATGTCAAAAAAAAAAAAAAAGAATTAACCTAGAATAAATATATAAATAACAGTATGTTCTGTGTTAAGCCAGTAACAAAGAAACCCCTTAGTGCAGTAAAACAAAGTCTTGTCAAATCCCCATTTTTTACAAAGAAGCATGAAGATCCTTTCACAATGGTTTAAACTGTATTTATAGTAACAGAGTGAAGACTTGAGATAAAAGTCAAAAGGATTAAAGTCAAAGCCCCAGCTCGACATGAGTTATGGTTTTGATTTTTATTCTTATTGTGGTCTACAAATATTAAGACAGAAGATACTTCCATGTGATTGTGGGATCCTCTGAGACTCTATAACCTTAGAAGAGCAGATAAAACGAATGAAAATGCATCTGGTTTGGGAGCAGCCTCCATATTAAATGGCAATGCGCAAAGTAACCACCACAACTGCAGAAGGCTGAGGGGGAGTGGGGAGGCTGAAGGCTGAAATTTCTGCAATTGATGCAGGGCAGGAAAAAAAAAATGAAAAGAAGAAAGAAAAGAAAAAGAGAAAGAAAAAAAAAGATGTGGTATTACTGCTTTAAAATGGCACCCTGTTAATAATCACAACATTCCTGAAAATACAGAAAAATTATACTACCATTCCTTCTTTCCTGAGCTAAGCAAGCTCACCACATACACACACTACATACTTCTGCAAGAAAACTGGTAGGGCTTGATAGCTGCATCTCTATCTAAAGCAAAATCCCTGGAGTTGCCACTCAGAGTTTGCAGATTTACGAACCACACACTTTTCTCACAAAGAAAGAAAACAAAATTTCTGTTGTCGACTGGAAGTTCTTACTCTACAGAGAACCATTCTTCTTCCATATTTTTTTTCTTAAAAATGAATGCAAAACTACATTTAAACATAAGCTTTTGGTCACAGTTCAAAAAATGTATTTTGCATTTCCTCTCCCGAAACCCTCTCTTTCAAGATAATCTCTCACACACACACTCCAGTAGGAGATATATATTATATACTGTATGATTGGAAGGTTATTCTTAATATTAATTTGGATACTCTCTCCTTTCAGTTCCTATATTGCAAGAACCACATGCATATTTTCCGTTCATCCTTAGTCTCTACTTTTAAAATCAGACACCTGGTTTAACACTTGATGTCTCGAGAAAAGGCTAAAAGTCCTTAATAACAACAACCACAGCAAAAGCAGCAGGGGCAGTGTAAAATATGTAACGATAGTTTTTTTATATCACAGAAATGCCCTCCCAAAAGGCATTACTTTTTAAATGAGTGTAAATTAAAACTATAATTATAAGAGTAAAAATGGTTTTCATGCAAGTTGGTAAGAGAGTTTAAGTCTATATGTATTCATAAAATCATAAAGAAAATACTTAAAAGTCACAATTGCCCAAATGGATCCTTTTCTCTTTTATTCACAAAGTAAGCTAAGAATGATCATAAAGCCACAATTACAAATCACAAATTCCTGAGAAAGATATTTCCGGTACAATTACTTGCTATTTCATTCAGTATTTTATTTCAACTGTCACATTTTGAATACATACACATTTGTGCAACTACCAGGGGAAAAATAACTTGAACCAAATTGAAAAATTACCATAACTACTAGTTCAATATGTCTGGTTAAAATAGAGACATCTGGTCTATCATTAATTCTTTTGTGTTGATGACTCCTAGTGTGTCTTTTCCCATCAATGAACTTTGCAAGAGGAAAAGGCAACTTTTAACAAAAAGATGCGACTGAAAAATCCATCTCAAGATTTATCAATACAGATCTATTATGATTAGATCAAATAAAGCACAGTCCTTTCAGGAACAGTAACAAATACTGTTGAATACAAATGGTTAGCTTTAAATTCCATCAGAATAATGTTATTTATTAAATAATTCTCTGCAAGCAGATATAGGTAATTCATGAATCATTATTTTAAAATATTTATAAGTCAACTCTTTCGCTTGTTTAAAACACATACACTGAAGCTCTATAATAATACTTGATTGCCACTCCAAGGAAACTGAATAATGCATTTTCAGAAGCCCTGCACACCCCCACACAATTCTGAATTAATGGCTGAGCAAACAATAAGTAATGTACTATGCTCTAGCAAAAATTCAGTGATAACATCAATCTGGCATCTACTTAACACGTACTGCTTACTTTTCACATATTCCTCACAGATAAGTTTCCTTTCCCAGATGCAGTTCATTAGACAATGACTATCACCTGCCCATTCATCCACAGACAGTGAGTGATTCAGTAATTAACACAATCACAGATAAGGGGAGAAATCATAACATACACTACTACAAATTAAGAGATGAGGTAAAGGGGCCTAGCCACTCCAGCTTCCAATAACTAGACTGCAATTAAAAAGGACTTTTGTCACTTCTTCCTAGGGTAATAGGGTCAATTATTTAAAACCCCTTGCTCCAATCCAGAGACAAACCAGTAAGGCCCTTCAACCAAACTCAGATAATTACTTTTGACAAATGTTCTCCTTGAGCATGATGTAGTTACTCAAAAGCTTTAAAACAAAACAAAACAAAAAACAACCCACAGTCATAGTAAAACAATCTTTACAAAGTCAACCCAATAACATGTTCTTTGGTCTCGCCCCCTCTCCCGCCCCCCCCCCCATATTGCATGCAGTCTGCCTTCTTTCAGCCAATTTATAAAAGATAGTAAGTTGCTAAGTAAATATTTAATTTATGCAGCCGAAACCCTGAAAGGCTGAGCTTCAAATGTAATGCTTTGCATTCCCGTGAGGCACACAGTACAGAAATATCCTTTTTAAAAATCCGTTTACAGCTGTCCTTTAAAAGAAGAAAAAGAAGAGAGAGAAAGAAAAAAGAAAGAAAGAAACCCACACATACACATGCATCAAACCAAAGACGCCGACGCCCCTCTGCCAACCAGCATTTCTATAGAGACATTCTTTCGATGATTAAAACGTAAGCTCCGAAAGGTTAAAGAAAAGCAGCCAAGTAACACCGCCCAGGAAGCCAGCATTAAAACACACCTAGCTGCACACTCTTAATAACCTCCCACTACAAATGACACTGACCCAACTTCACCAAACACACACACACTCGCCCCGACACACACACTCACAAATTGCACACACGTGCACAGAATGTACACACAAACATCGAGCAGAACACAATACCTACAAAACACAAACGAACTTGATCCACACAAAACATGCACGTATCAGTGTGCATACATAATGCACACGACGCGGCACACGGACACGCACGACCTAGCCCACATGCACACGCCCCACAAGTCCGTGTCGGACACACACCGTGCATGCACGTGTAAAATGTATGAACTCACAAACGCCGAACACACACACAGACCGTGCACAGAGAGTTATTGATGAAATTCCGGGAGGTGGAGGGGCCGGGAGGGAGTGGTAATTGCCACACAAAGGTCTCCGGAGCGGCAGAGAGGGAAGTCGAGCGGGCCGAGCGCTCGGAAATTCACCCGTGGCGAAGGCACAGCCGAGCCCCGAGAGCGAAGTACCGGGAGAAGTGTCCCGGGCGGTCCCGGGCGCCGCTGGCGCGGGGCTCCCCGAGATAATCGCTGCGCCCCTCCGCGCGCGCACGCACACACACACACACACACACACACACACACACACACACACACACGGGCCCCTGGGCGAGCCCACTCCCGCAGAATAACAAAGAGCAGGAGCCCGGCGAGCGGGCGGCGGCTCGGGCTGGAAGTGGCCGTCTCCGCCGCCGCGGGCCGGCGCGGGGCGAGCGGCGGGGCCGGCGGGACGCGCGGGCGGCGGGCGGGGGGCGGTACGTACCAGGCGGGCAGCCTCGGCCCAGGTGCGGTCCTTCTTCTTCCTCTTGTCTTTCATGTTTGCATCTCATTGATGGTTCTGATGATGACGTGGGGGATTCCACGGGGTGCTCGGGGTTCGGGCGCGGAGACAATGACCCAGTGACCCGGTGACCCGCACTCGCTCCGCGGGGGGAGGCGCGCGGGCGGCGGCGGCGGCGGCGGCGGCGGCGGGTGGGAGGGATGGAGCGAGGGGGTGGGGTGGGGTGGGTGGGGGCGCGCGGGCGGCGGCGGCGGCGGCGGCGCGCGGCGGGCGGGCGGGCCGGGGGCGGGGGCTGGGGCGGCGGCGGCGGGGCCGGGGACAGGGGCGGGGGCGGCGCCGGCCGGGCTCGCTCGTGCGGGGCTCGCGCTGCGCCGCCGCCGCGGCCGCCGCGGTGACAGCTCCGGGGATGCTCCGCTCGGCCCCGCTCACAACAATACACTCTGACGTCACGGGGAATGGCGACGCGGCCGCACACTCGCCGCGCTCACACTCGCCGCGCTCACACTCGCCCTCTCGCGCGCGCACACCCGCGCACACTCGCCGCGCGCCCCCCACTCCAGCCACGCCCTGAAACCCTCGCGAGACCCCTCTCCCTCCAGCCCAGCCCCCCAAGTCCACGGGGCGCTGCCCGCTGGGTGCAGGCCGTGGCCCCGGGGCCCGCGAGGGCGGAGAACCGGAGACACAGTAGCCTTTGGAACTTGTGTACAAGTCCGTTCCGCAACTCGAGGCTTCTGTCCTGTGCGCTCACACTCACTCACACGCGCGCACACACACACACACACACACACACACACATTCTCACATACTCACTCCGCACTACTTCCCTCTGCTGGACTCTTTTAACCCTTTTCTGCTTGGCTGGGTGGATTCCCAGAGCCTTGCTGCAAGGGTACAAAACCAGCCTCTTAACAGAACTCATATCGAATGTGCAACTTGACTCAACATTAACCATCTACATGGTCTTAAACAATGCAAGACCAGAGAGATGTGGCCGTGGAGCGGTGCCTTGCTGTGCCTAAGCGCTAATTATGTTTAAATATCGTACGGTCATCATCCCATAGCGTAAAACGTGAGGCATATGTAAACAACGGCACAGCTAACGCTTGCGTGTTTTTTAAATTATTTATAATTGCCGGGTTTGGGATGCATGAAGAGTTGGGTTGTTAACCTTGTTAGCGAACTACAAAATGTTATGTTAAGACTTGAAAGTTTATTATAACCTTTCCAACTTCTTAGACCACTGGTAAATTGTTTAGGTCAAGAAAATTACTGTTAAGCAAAGAAAAGAAGGGGTCCTATGACCTACACATTAATTTTGCGTGTATTTATCTTAAGTATCTAAAAAACAAAGAGGGCACTCATACTGGATTATTTATGTAAGGTTATTTCCTAAATGTGATAATAATGGTATGTAAATAGTACTTGAAGTTTTTTCATATACATTATCTCATTTGACCCTTTCAAAACAAGGCGCTCAAACATAGATCTTTATGTCTACTGCACGGAGGAAGTGAAACTCAAAAACATTACATTGCACGTGAGATCTCTTGCTAAATCAGTTTTAAGAACCGAACCCAAATCTTTTGACCCTACTCCCATGCTGTTTCTATTACTCTAAACTGCAATACTTAAAAATAAATACCCCTAACTAGAAATGAACATCTACATCTACTGAAAAAACATATGCCCAAGAATGAGAACGATACTAGTAAGGTGATTCCTTTGAGAATAGTGTCAAATGACTGAAGTAATAGAAATGTTCAATTACTAAAAATTAAGCAGAGGCCATTCACAACCATAAAGAGCTGATTATTTTAATTCTTTTAAAATATTTACTTTATTAATTCATTATAATTGGAAAAAGCTATGCATCCTTTGAAGGAAACATCTCAAAATTACCTCCAGTTTCCTACTTTCTTTTTTTAAAAGGATTTAGAGAACACACTGAAGTTATCCCTAGGGGAAAAATTTACCCATGCAATTTGCATAACTCTATCCAGGTGTATTATATTTTTACTTTACATTTCAAATATATTAAATTTGAATCACGTTCACATCTGCTTTTATTTTCAACAATTCTCTTTATAACTAAAGTAATTGATACATTTCAAAGTACTCTCATGCTAATGTTTTTTCTTCTATTCAGAAATACCTATTTTAAGCAACCAGACCATAGCATATAATTTGTTATTTTCAGTGAAATAGTGCTTAATAAAAAGTTTTGCAGCCAGCTAAAGGAAAATACTTCTTCACTTGCTTTGCGGTAACTTATTATTCTTTAATAAACAATTCTGGTTATCACAGAAGAGAACATATATCATCCCCCTTAAGCGATGTAAATTGATTATATGTTAAAAAAAAAAAAAAAAACACCTAAAACTAAATGCCGTTATTCGTGTATCTGTTCTTTGACATGAGCTAAATATAAATAATCAATATTCTGAAGACTCTTAGATTCTATCTCTACTTTTGGATATTTGAGTATAAATAGTCTGTGGTAGGTATGTCCACTTAAAGACTTGTGTTCTATGCCAAAATAATTTATTTCACAGAGCACCAGAACAGAGGTGGGCCACCATTGTCTAGAAGTTGTTGCTGTTGTTATATTCCTTTCTTCTACATTTACATTTGCACATCAGGCCATACTTTTCCTTATGACAATCTCTCAATAAATGTAGTGGAAGGAAGGAGCATATGAATCCATTACAGTTCTTTTACAGTTTAGTAAATTATATGAGTATCTTTTTAGAATGTAGAAAATAGTGAATGTCACAAACGTACAAGTAAAATTATGTGAAAATTAAGAAAAATAACTCTCCACTGTGGACATTAAAGAAGGCTTTCAGAAAGAGATGTCCTTTAGAATGGGATTTGAAAGATGGGAAGGATTTGAACATTCACATTTGTAGGCCAGGGGAGAAGCTTTTCCAAATAAAGTGCAGTAAAAGTCAGAACAATTTAGAACTAGAAAAATGCTCAAATGGGTAGATGAAATATACCAAGTGGTGCTGGCATTCATTTCAATTTCATATAAGATCACTTGTATTTTAAGAACCCTTCCTTAAAATGAGGAGGAATAACACAAAGAACAGAGGTTCCAGTGAGAACTGCCCTATAGATTCTTCCTTTTCGGAGCTCTCCATCCAATTAGACAGAATAGGGATAGCTCCAAAGTTCATTTGGCATGTAACAGCTCCTTCTCTGCATTACCCAGCTTTCTTTATTCCCATTCCTGCTTTTAGATTCAAAATTCAACAATTCACACTCCCGTTGTGCATGTCTACCTTCACCAATCCCAGCAGACCTTTTCATCTCCAGGAATGTTATTTTTATATTACGAGATGTGTAACAATTGATAAAGACTCAATACCAACCAAACCCAAACAGTAATAAATATCAATTTATATAAGACAAAATACAGGTGATGCTGTGCTGGATAAGGGTTAACGGTCATATGAGACTCCAATACTAAGAGAAGAGAGACCTAAGAATTTGGGGATGGAAGTATCAGGACTGGTCTCAGGAAATACAAGGTTTTACCATGAATCTTCATCAAAGTGTTGACCAAATATGAGGGAGTTGAGGCGTGTTGCAGTCAGGAATAAGAGGCAGGGTTTGCTTTCATTGCCAACCCACACACCCATTGCATGTGGAAGTCTAGAATTAATGGAAGTCTCTTCCACCCTCCCCCCCCCCACATGCCAGCCAGCAGCACAATATGGAACAGAAGGTGGGGTGGGAAAGTAATAACAAAAGTTGAGAGGAGAGAACGGAGGCAAGGGTTGCCAGGGGGATGGAAGAGTTCAGTGGTCTTGATAACCATGTAACCTGAGTTTTGTTTCTGAAATATATTTATTATGTATAAGCTGAGAATCTCTGAATTCTTCAAATAAGAACATTTAATAAACTTATTTTTCCTAAACATCAATTGTTAATGATCAATTAGGATCTCACTTGTCTGGAAATTCCATGAAGGTGGACACCTTGTGTACTTTGTCTGCTACCCAATTCATTGAATTTCTAGCACGAAACAAATTACTTGTCATCATCTGGTCCACAATAAATATTTACTGAATAAAAAAAAAATAAGTGATTGGGAATTTAGTAAATTGATCCCTTTTATTGTAAATACAAGTCCAGTCAATCAAAATCTATTTCTTTTCCTCATCATAGCAAAATGTTTTCTTTTTCTGTCCCTCTCCTATATTTCACTGAGCAGATCAGGAGTAATACAAAGCGAGGTGAAATAAAGCCAAATATCAGCATTATTAATTATGTATAGTCAGATATTACTGAGTGGAGCTCCTAAAGGCTAATGAATTATGACCTTGTTTCTCCTTTTCTAATCCTGCATATGCGATGTAATGCACTTTTCAAGGCTCTCAATATATTCAAAGTCAGTTTATACTATGAATATAAACATTAGCTGCACTCCAGGAACATACAGAAGTGTTTTAACACTATTATCTGAGACTAATTTTATCAAAACTCATGGCAATTCTTCCACTAGGAAATAAGTGGATTAACTGTGATTATTTTGTTTCTTTACTCGAAATCTACAATAGTTCAATATGCTGAGATTTTAGTGCACTATAATTATATACATGTAGCTAAAAAGAAAAAACCACTTGTGAATTTTCTTCAAAACTTTTCTGTAGCTGATTTTGTTTGCATTCTCAACGCATGTAATTTTTTTTTAGTTGATTAGCACTATTTTGACACTCATTTTAAATTCTCTGGTCAGTCTGTATTATTATTACATTTCATCGCACTGATTAAAAAATAAACATTTTCATGTTTTATGTGGAGATTTAGGTGTTCTTAAATCTGAGGAGAAGTAGAATAAAGTGGCTCACGTATTTTCATAGTTTTCTTCTTTTTCACTTAAATTGCTCTTTTTTTTTCTGCTTTATCTACTTCCTTTGTGAAATCACACACTGCTTCTGAGTAGAGCCCTTCATTCAAGAATTTACCTTTTCCCCCTTTAAACCCTTAATTAGGCATAGAGAACACAGTCTGATTTATGGCCTAGTGTTTAACAGGACTCACGCTTAATCCATTACACAAAGAGGGATACACATATTCCCCAACAGCACCACTCATTAGTTTATACAAAATGAAAAAACACTTAGGAAATGTAAATAAAGCTTTGCTCGATACTATCTTCTTATGCATATGTAACGTGATCAGAATATCAACATTACGGTCTAACAGCTTTTTGCTTATTTTCAAAACTACAAATTAGATTTCTCTAGGTAAACTCTAATTCAATCCCACATTCAGTGGATAAGAAGGAAAATTACATGCTGCTAAATTCATCTTTGTGTGGAAAGAATGTTTTTAGTTCACAAAGGAAAAGGCTAGAATTCTGATTACAACTGTTGTCTCAGACTCTAATTCACAGGAAAAATGGCCATGTTACTGATATTCTGCTTGCCTCAGTTTCCACTTGTGATCTAGACATTTTGGATCTTTACTACAGAGTTAATCACCTCTTGGTCTAAAAAGGAGGAGAGTCTCCAGAGAAAAGAATTTTCTGCTAAATAATGCGCATTGATCAAAGTTCTTACCAGCTGATTCAAATGATTCAAATTCACATTTAGGCAAGGTATCCCCAGGGAAAAGGATCAAAGATAGTTATGACATTTAGATAACAAAATAATGAATCATGCATTTGAACAATGGGTGACTTACCAAAGGGTGACTTTTGTGGTTGAGACACCCGAAACAGAATTTTGGAGGAATCACTAACAAGTAATTTCTTCCAGTAATTTTTCACCTACCTGCTGTGGTAGGTTGTACCCTAAGGTATATAAAGTATACACCATAGGTATTAATCTAGTAGCGGAACTTCCTCTTCATTTGTGCCTAGCACTGAACACTCAAAGGAAGATACAAGGCCATTCTGCAACTTTTACAAGGATGGAGTGAAGTGGGGAAATAGAGTTCCTTTTGTAACTGAAGAATTCTTATTGCTTTCCCGTTGAGTTTTATTGCAGGGGACATGGCTGATCATCTTAGCCAACACACTTCCAGTAACCATGGGGTGACATGATTGATTAGCCAAATAGCGGGAATAACTGGAAGATCTCTTAGGAGCCCATTGTAGCCAAGGAAATGCCATCCAATTGTCTACTGGTTTATGTGACGAGAGAAAAGAAGTTGGGGGGTGGGGGTGGGGAGTTGCACAGAAATTGCCACCTCCACTCAGAGTCTCACCTAGCAGTGAGGAAAGGCAGCGGAATGGTATTTCAGAAGAGGGAACAATGACCCTGCAGTGTCTGAAATCTGTCCAGGATTTTCATTGCCCCAGTGACGCTTGGGGTGGGGGGGTGGAGCTAAACGTATTTGCCTTTTATGTGAGAATAGAGAGATCCAGAAAAAGAGATTCTTGTTCACCCACTCCCCCTGACTTTCTCTATCACATTTAGGCAAGGTATCCCCAAGGAAAAGGATCAAAGATAGTTATGACATTTAGATGTCAAAATAATGAATCATGCATTTGAACAATATCTGGATTGAGTTGCTGGTAAGAACTTTGATCAATGCGCATTTTTTAGCAGAAAATTCTTTTCTCTGGAGACTTTCCTCCTTTTTAGACCAAGAGGTGATTAACTCTGTAGTAAAGATCCGAAATGTCTAGATCACAACTCCTCTGCCTAACCCATAAACATTTATTTAATTTCCATCTCATAAAACTAATTCCTTCTCCCTTTCTATTTGTGGGCTTATTACCGCATTCTTTAAACAGGTAAGGAGTGTTTTGCTCTTGTAAAAAATTTTTTTAAAGTCTTTTTATTTCGGTTCTTTTTTTTTTTTTTACTTGAGGTATAATTAACATATAATAAAATGCACAGCTCTCTAGTGTTTTAATGACTTCTGATAATTGTATACACCTCAGTAACTATCATTCACAGCAAATGCAGAACATTTCCATCACTTCCAGAATGTTTCCTTACGCTATTTTCAGTCATTCCTCACACCTCAGAGAAATAACCACTTTCAGACTTCAATCACCATAGATGAGTTTGGCCTGTTAATAGCCTGTTAATATTTCCCCCTGCCTGTAGCTTGTCTATTCATTTTTGTAATGGTGTCTGGCATTTAATGAGGTCCAATTCCTGATTTGTTTCTTTTATGATTAGGGCTTTTGAATATTGTCCAAGAAATCTTTGCTGACCCCAGCTTCAAGAAGATATTCTTCTATTTTTATACCCAAGTTTTGATATTTTCTTATACTTTCAGAAATCGTATTTGAATTTTATTTGGGAGCTATTTACTGATGACATATAGAAATAAAACTGGTTTTTGAATGTTGATCTCATAGTGTCATCTTGCTAAATTCACTTACTGGCGTTATCATAGATTCAAGGAAAATTTCTATGTCCATACTTATGTTGTTTACAAATAACAGAAGTTCTACTGCTTTTCTGATTTAATGCATTTTATTTTTTCTTGCTTTCTGTAGTACATGCAAAGCTATTAATTCACCCTACTGTTTCTCTGAATCCATTTTATTAAAGTTTTATCAATTTTATCGAGGTCTAATCTACACACCACAAAGTTACCCAATGTCATTATAAAGATGGGTGCTTTTACTTTTGTAAATTTATATGGCTGTGCAACCATAAACTTAATCTATTTTTAGAAACTTTTGATCACCCCCTCAAAGTACCCTCATGCCCAGATGAAGTCAAACCCTGCTCTTACCTCTAGGGCATGTAATCACACAATGTGTAGTCTTTAATGGTCTGGCTTCTCTCACTTAGCATAATCTATTTTACATGTGTCCATTTTGTTGCATGTGTCAGTACTTTGTTTCTTTTTATTTCCACCTGGTATTCCACTGCATGGACATACATTTTTGTTTGTCCCTTCACCAGTTAAAGGACTTCTGGAATGTTTCCACTTTTGACTATTGTAAATACTACTCCTATGAATATTTTGTATGGAAATCTTTATGTGGACCTATATTTTCATTTTTTCTTTATAAATACCTACAAGTAGAGCTACTGTATCTTCTCATAAGTATATAAACTTTTAAATTGCTATATCTTAGTTTAAATACATGTTTACATTTTTAAGAAACTGTCAAACCAGTGTCCAAAATGGCATTCATTCTTTGAGGAAATGAATATCCAAATATTTTTCCCATTTTTATTGTGTCACTTATGTTATTATGAGTTTTAAGAGTTCTTCGTATATTCGGGGTGCCTGGGTGGCTCAGTCAATTAAGCATCCAACTTTGGCTCAGGTCATGATCTCACTGTTTGTGAGTTTAAGCCCCGCGTTGGGCTCCGTGCTGACAGCTCAGAGCCTGAAGCCTGCTTCAGAGTCTGTGTCTCCCTCTCTCTCTCTGTCCCTCTCCCATTTGCATGCTCTCTCTCTCTCTCAAAAATAAATAAACATTAAAAAAATTTTTTAAAGAGTTCTTATATATTCTTTATATGAGTCCTTTATCAATTATGTGATTTATAGTATTTTCTCCCAGTCTATGACTTTTCTTAATTTCTTAATGGTATCTTTTGAAAAGCAAAATATTTTGACTTTGATAAAATCCAATTAATCAGTTTTTTTTTCTTTTATGTAGTAGCTATACAGTATCATATCTAAGAAATCTTTGCCTAACCTGCGGCACCTGGGTGGCTCATCAGTTAAGCATCTGACCTTTGATTTCGGCTCAAGTTATGATCTTACAGTTCATAAGATCGAGCCTCGCATCAGGCTCTATGTTGACAGCACAGAACCTGCTTGGGATGCTCTCTTTCACTCTCACTCTGCCTCCCCCCATTATGCTCTCCCTCTCTCTGTCTCTAAATAAATAAACATTGCGGGGGGGGGGAGAAATCTTTGCCTAACCTAAGATCACAAATATTGTTCTTATGTTTTCTTCTAGTTTTCTAATTTCAGCATGTAAATGTTTGTATATGATTATGAGTTTTAGTGTAGATTTTGTGTATGGTATGAGGTGAAGTTATCAGTTCATTGGTTGTGACATATGGATATCCAATTATTTCAGTACCGTTTGTTGAAAAGAATATCCTCTCCTCCATTGAAGTGTATTGGCACATTGGTTGAAAATCAATTGACCATAATTATGTAGATATTCTTCTGGGCTATTATGTTACATATATATGTATTCTTTATCTCTCTGTTGAGAGAGATCTAGATCTAGATATTCTCTCTATATACATATTGTATTTAATATATATATTTTTATACCAATATCACATTTTGATTATGATAGCATTATAAATTTTGAAATCAGGTTGTATAAAATCTTCAGTTTTATTCCCCTTTTGAAGGTGTTTAACCTATTCAAAATTCCTCAAATTTCACCTAAATGTGAGAATCAGCTTGTCAGGTTCTGCCAAAAAAGAGGTGGAAGGAAGCTGCTGGTATGCAGCCCCTATCAAAGCTCTCCTCTGTTTTCTCCCTTGTGTCACTTTTGATGAGAAACCTGCAGTAGCCCTCATCTTTGATCTTGAGCAACTTTAGTATAAAGTTTTTGGGTAGTTTGCTTTGTGTTTCTGGTGTGAGGTTCATTGAGCTTCTTGCATCTGAATTCACAGTTTTCACCAAATTTAGGAATGTGTCAGCCATTATATCTTCAAATGGTTTTTCTACTGAGTATTTAACCCTCACCACCCTCCCCACTAACTGCACGTTTTCTAAAGAAAGGGGTGATGTCTTTATTGCCAGCATCATAGCATTATGATTAGCCCAGGGTTCAGTACATATCAGCTGTTAAGCAATATCTGAATGAACTAATACACGAACTGCTAAGCACAACAAAGACAGCATTTGTTCTACTCACTTGTTTTGATTAAGTAGTGTGTCTCCGAACATCACATCAGTGGGATCATATACCATCAGGTGGATCTAGGGTTGCAAAATTAAATCCAACCATCAAGCCGGGACACTCTAATAAGACCTCACCATTTTCCCTTGCCTTTTTTTTTTTTTTGTAAATGCTGTCATTCTCACATTTGAAAAGAACAAGAAAAAGAAAAGGGAAAAGTGAGAGAGAAAGTTGTGAAAAGGGAAGAGAAGAAAGGAGATAGACTTGGTCTTTCCTTTTCGATGCCTTAATGACCAATGAGGAATTTTCGAACCATCACATCTACAAAGCTACATTAAGAGGACTTTTATTGATTTATTTTTATGGATAAATATAGTCAAATATTTGTCCATGTTAAAGACTATACATATGTGGAAATGGATGGTTCTTAGGGTTGTTCCAATTGTAACAATAGTCACCGTTTATTGAGCACTTATGCCATAGGGGCTATTATAAGGTCTTGTCTTGTAATTTGCAAGAATGTTATGAGTTATACAACATTATTATACCCCTTTTAAAATGAGAGAGTGAGATTGCGGAGAGATTAAGTAAATCTTGCAAGAGTTCATACAACTTGCGAGTGACAGAGCTGAGATGAAAACTTTATGCAATGAGTCAAAATTTTCTCCAGTTAAGTGCACCTCAACATGTCAGTGTGCATTTTTTCTACTATAAAATATTTTCCTCTTCTGTTTAATAGTGAAAATAAGGCTACATATTTTTAGGATATCTAGGATTCTGCTGCAGTATATATGCCACAAAAAAAGATACTGAGTCAGTTAAATTGTTTAGATAACTTATCCATATACATTAGTAAAAGAAGCATGTGCTTCCCTGTTTTCTTCATTTTGTGTGAGTAGGTATGTTTATTTAAAATAACATATGTGCAACTTAATGAAAGTGCATTCCATAATGTAAGGAAATTACAGTAGTTTTATTTTCCAGCATAGCAACAAGATATAAATAGATACTAATAAGTAAAATTAGGTTAATTGCTGAAGGAAGTATAATTCTTAATAAGGTTGCATTATATAAATGTGTGCACATGTAAAAGTCCTTTAATACACACGGACTTTGCTGCATCGGCGTGGAAAATTGTCAGCTCTGCCCCTCCTAGCTGTGTGACCACAGGCAACTCTCTTCCCGTTTCTGAGCCTCAAATTCATTGGCTATAAAATGAGACTAATAATTTGTTACTTATGATAAAGGACCAGATAAGGTAATACGGGAAAGAGCTTTGAAAACTGGGAAGCACGATACTTTCCTTAGGTATTTAATAATTATTGTGACCAATAATCATCCACAATAAAAATATATTCAAGGAGGGGCGCCTGGGTGGCGCAGTCGGTTAAGCGCCCGACTTCAGCCAGGTCACGATCTCGCGGTCCGGGAGTTCGAGCCCCGCGTCAGGCTCTGGGCTGATGGCTCGGAGCCTGGAGCCTGTTTCCGATTCTGTGTCTCCCTCTCTCTCTGCCCCTCCCCCGTTCATGCTCTGTCTCTCTCTGTCCCAAAATAAATAAAAAAACGTTGAAAAAAAAATTAAAAAAAATATATTCAAGGAAAAAAATTAATAAAACTACATAAAATTAAAAAAAAATACCCAACACGTACTTAACTTTCTTAGGATCTTTGAGACAATTACTTTTTAATAAACTTAGCATTTTAGAATAGTTTTAGATTTATAGAAAAACCAATGATAAACAGTCTCCCCATTCCCCACACCCATTTTCATTTGTCACAAGTGATGAATTAATATTGATATATTGTTATTAATGAAAGTCCATACTTCTTTCATATTTCCATAGTTTTCTCCTCACATCCTTTTTCTGTTCTAGGAACTCATCAAAGATTTGACCTGACATATAGCCATCAAGTTTTCTTGGCTCCTTTGGGCTGTGACAGTTTCTCAGACTTTCCTTGTTTTTGATAAGCTTCAGACTTTTGAGGACTTCTGGACAGATATATTTTCAGGTATTTTGTAGGATGCTCCTCTCCTGGAATTTGTCCAATATCTTCCTCATGCTTAGATTGGAGTTATGGGATTTTTGTGAGGAAGATCACAGAGGTTAACCACCATTTTCATCACATTGTTACAAGAGTACATGCTATCAACGTGATTTATCACTGTTGTTGGCCTTGATCATCTGAGATGGAATTTGTCGGATTTTTGCACTGTGAAGGTTCTTTTTCCCCTCTTTTCCATACTATACTTTTTGAAAGGTTGTTAGTATGTGCAACCCACACTTAAGGAGAGATAGGTACATTATTGGATATTTCTGCATAACAAATTGTATATCCCCCACATTTTATTTATTTGATCATTATGAATATCATTAAAGTTTATAAACCAAAGGAAATTTATTTATTTTTGTATTCAAAATGTTCCAAATTGGCCTTTGGGAGCTCTTTCAAATGACCTCTATATCTTTTTGATATACCCCTATTATTGTATTTTTTTTTTAAATCATATCTCTACTCTCTAGCACTATAGGATGTTTTAGTCTCATCTTGTATATTTCCTGTCCCGGTCATAGAATCAGCCACTTCTCTAAGAAATCCTCATTCTTGTATGAGAGAATGGTATTAGAAACCAAGATTTGAGTGCCAGGTGTGAAAAACACCTGAGGTGTTTTTTCTAGCCCTTCTCAACTGACAGAGTAAGGAAATATATGTGTGAATACTAACCTAGGTACATACATGTATCTCTATATCTGAATGTAACCATCTGTATGTATGTTAAGCTAAACATGAATTCATGTAATTAGTCTTCAAGAAATTAATTACCGCATGGATCATTCTAGCCTCCTCTCCTTGGCTATTTATAACCTTCCACTACGACAGTGAGAAACCTTGCTCCCACCATCTGCCATTTATTTATTTAATTGTTCAATTCCAGTATACATGAAAAGCTATATTAGAACTATTACCAAGCACTGCCATGGGGGGAAGAACTGTCAACAAAAACATAATAATGTTGCCCTCTATCCCTTTAATGACATTGTTTCGTACATTTGTAATAAAGCTAGATTCCTTTGTCGTATTCTGCATTCCACTTTGTTATTCTATAATGTCATGTATCCACCATTATGGGATCATACTGTAAAATTCTTAAAAGAATTCTCTGTGCTTCATGTATTCAAACCACTGGCTCATCCCCTGAATCCCTGGCAAACACTGATCAGTTTACTGTCTCCATAGTTTTGCCTTTTTAAAATGTCATGTAATGGGAATTGTACAGTATATAGCCTATTTATCCTGACTTCTTTCACATAACAATATGCATTTATACTTCATCCATATCTTTAATTGGCTTGATGACTCATTCCTTTTTGTATATTCTGAATAATATTCCATTATATAGATGTATGACAGTTTATCCAATCATCATTCAAAGGGCATCTTGGCTGCTTCTAGTTTGGGGTAATTATGAATAATGCTACTGTAAACACTTGGGTTTTGTGTGGACATACGTTATCAACAGATTTGGGTAAATACCAGGAGTGCCATCGATAGATCATACAGTGAAACTATTATTTCACTTTGTAAGAAACTGCCAAAAACTGTGTGCCAGAATGGCTGTAAGATTTTACATTCCCTCCTGCAAGGAATGAAAGTTCCTTGCTGCTCTAAATCCTCACCAGTTGTTTTTCCGGGTCTTAGGCATTCTAATAGGGGTGTAGTCATATCTCATTGTTGATTAAATTTGCATTCCTCTAAGGACAGACAATATTGAGCATCTTTTCATATGCTTATTTGCCATTTGTATGCCTCATTTGGTGAATTGTTCATACATATCTTTTGGCCAATTTTTGTCCATTTTTTTTACTGTTGAGTTTTAAGAGTTCTTTGTATATATTTTTTTATTTTAATTTTTTTAATGTTTATTTATTTTTGAGAGAGAGAGAGAGAGAGAGACAGAGCATGAGTAGGGGAGGGGCAGAGAGAGAGGGAGACACAGAATCCGAAGCAGGGTCCAGACTCTGAGCTGTCAGCACAGAACCCGACGTGGAGCTCGGACACACGAACTGTGAGATCATGACCTGAGTTGAAGTCAGACACTTAACCAACTGAGCCACCCAGGTGCCCCAAGAGTTCTTTGTATATTTTAAATAGAAGTTCTTGATCGGATATTATTTTGACGCTAGGTTCTCCCAGTCTGTAGCTTGTTTCTTCATTCTCTTAATAGAGTCTTTCTTGGGGCAGAAGTTTTAAATTTTTAATTAAGTCTAATCTACCAATTTTTTTCTTTCACAGATTGTGTTTTTTTGCGTGTGTTGCAGCTAAAAATTCACCACCAAACCTAAGGTCACATACATTTTCTCTTTTTTTTTTTTTTTTTGCTGAAGTTTTATAGTATTACATTTTACATTTAGATGCATGACCCAGTTTGATTTAATTATCATGAAAGGTGTAAGGTCTATGTCTAGGTGCTTTTTTTTTTTCTTTTTTTGCATGTGGATGTCCAATTGTTCCAGTATAATTTGCTGAAAAAGACTATTCCTTTTCCATTGACATATCTTTGCAACTTTATCAAAGATCATTTGAGACACAATTATTTGTTTGTAGTTAACTTGGTTGTTTAAAAGATGGTGCCATGAGGTCAATATTGAAGTCTTAGATAAAGCAATTTGGATTCATACAAACAAAGTGTTTTGAATATATGTGTCTCTGTATGCTGGGAGTTTTCTAGTCTTCTAACTCTGCCTGCTGATGCGCAGATGTACATTTTTGCTTATAAAGAGAAAATATTGTAAGTAGTTTACTCAGGTAAACCCAGTACCACCAAATATATATTGTGAAGATGGTGGGTTTTTATTGCCTTGCTGGGCATAAATCAAAACAAAACAAAGATACCCAGGGGATAGGTAAGTATGTGCTGAATTAGCAGCCAAATAAATGTTGAATACTCTGGAAGTCAGTTGTTCTTTCCCAGTATGCAGCAGAATCGCAGGCTGCTTTTCATACTGCAGCACATCATCCTGGCTCCTGGAGCTAGGGGGAAGGGTGCCATGAAAAACTGAAGGAAAAAATATATATATTCTGCTGCTGGGGTGCATTATTATCCCAGTGCTTCTCAGCTCCCAGCAGTGAGGAGTCAGCCTCTTGCCCTAAACTTTATGGCTATAGTAACTTACACTACCACACCCCACCAACGGATGAAAATGTTTCTGATCATCATCAGGTATCTTTTTTCCTCCTAATAAAAGAAACACCATACCTTGGAATTCTTGCAGCAATAAAAAAAAAATTAAACCACAAATGCCTAAACAAAACAACAAAAACCCTATTCACATTCATTTTTGCAAGATAAGCCACTTCTATTTAAAAGCAAATAAAAATAGCATCAGTCCAAGCTCTGTCCTGCCCCATAGCTTTGAAATACAATTGAATAATAAAAGAGGTTATGATGATGTCTATCTCTGAAAGTGCAGCGTCTCTTCCTTGAATACACAATTAACACAAAGGCAATAGGTACATCCATAACGGTGAGTTCATAAAACCCACTTCGGAGCCCAAGTCAATGTCAACAAATTTCTCTCCTGTGAGATGTGCTCCTTTAGAATTTTGTTGGCTTGTCAGCTGTTTCATTAATATTTTATAACAGAAAGTAAATGTCTTGAGATTCCAGAATCATCACAATCTGCCCCAGCTCCACGCTATTGGTTATTATAATGTCATCACAATCCTTTGATATATGTATAGAAGCCTCCTTATAGGGAATAGTTTCTATTCTCAGTTTATACATATGCAGAAGTGAGAAAACCTATAAAATTCAACTTTAATGCAACTGAAGGTTTGGAAGGCTGTTCTGGAAATGTGTGTACATTTTTGTCTTCTGCATGGTTCCCATGGCGAAAGGTATTCAGCACCTTTTTCAGGCAACTTCAAGCCTCTTGAGTTTTTCATCTTTTTTATCTGGCCTCCTGTTTACAAATTGATAAAGAAAATATTAAAATGGAATGAATATAAATAGCAGCTGTAGAATGTATTCTGCCAAGAATACATCCTCTGTTAGAATTGCTAATGTATTAGAACTGTTTTATAGGGGAAAAAATACTTTTTATGACATTTCTTAGTGTAGAATCCACTCTAGCTGTAGTTGAAACAGGATTGTCTATATATACAGAGAAATATAGATTAAAGTGGGAAATTTAGGTAAATAGTAGAGAAATTTCCTTTCAAATACACGTTTTCATATAGCAGGGGTCCAGTAATTACTAATGGAATAGAAGCGATATTTAGGAAATAAATTACTATTAAAAATTAATTTTTTCATGCTAGATGTATGCATAAAGAGCTTTAGTCTTCACCTTTTTTACCTTAAAAGTGTTTAAACAAAGCTAAAAGCTGAATGAATACACGTACATAGTCCACTTAGATTCAATAATTAAAATTAACATATTGTTATTTTTGCACTTGCTCTATGTGTATGTGTTTGTCTCTTTATGTGTAAATAGCTTTAGCATGAATTTGTGAGTTTGTGATGAGGAAACTTGTCTCCTGTACACATTGGTGTGGAGTCTTCGAGTACAATTAGCTTTAGGCAAGACCCAGTGGGCACTTACAGGGTCAAATGCAGGAGTTTTGCAATACATTTTGCTAAGCATACGTCCCAAAGAGTTTAAAAAAAAAATCGAAATCCACTATATGTGCCACTATACCACTATATGCAATATTTATATAATAGCAAATCTATGTATTACTAAACATACATAAATTACAAAATTAAAAGAAATTTCTAAAGATTAAATAAATAAAAAATAAGGATTAAGTAAAAAATTTAAACCACAAATACCTGAACAAAACAGCAACTTATTATTTTATTTTCAATTTAATGATACCAAATGTTTTTGCTGTCATCGAATATCAAATAATCAATATTAATTTGTAGTGAGAGCACAATAATTAAGAATATTATATTATTTTTAACAAAACAGTTTAAATCTAAGCTAACTTCTTAATTAATTGAATTAGAAATAAGGCTAGATTAGTTCTAAATTAGGTTTACTTCAAGCCCTATTTTCAATGGCTATAGAACTGAAAAAAGTACTTCACAAAAATGCATAAAACTAATGGAAGAAAGATTTCATTGGCTGCATTTACTAAATTATGATACACATCTTTCAACTACATTTACCAATAATGAAAAGGTTTTTGCTGAAGTTCACCTAACATATTTCCATTTTCTTCAATGCCAATTAGTTGCCTTAGCAAACTAATTGGAAGGTGTTGGATTTTAATCATTTTAGCAAAGTGGTTAAAAATAAATTCCTAAAATTTTTCACTTGGAAGATTAACAGGTTAGAAAATTCTGTTTCCAAGCTTTGCTTTGTTTTTTAATTTGACCAGATATGAACATCTTTTCTTTAGAATTGAAGTATTTAATATTATTCCAGCAAAAAATTCACTTAATGATAATATTTTCAAACATCTATTTTCAACATTCTCTTTTATTCTATGAGATTCTTTTGAAAAGTAGCTATTTTATCAATTATTGTTAAGATAGTACCTTAGAGCAATATAACTAAGTACGTATATTTTTTATGTTTTAATCTCTGTAGAGAGTATACTTTAAAAATTTTATTTTAAGTTTACTTATTTATTTTTGAGAGAGAGCGCACACATGTAGGGGAGAGGCAGAGAGAGAGAGAGAGGGAGACACAGAATCTGAAGCAACCTCCAGACTCTGAGCTGTCAGCACAGAGACCAACGTGGTGGGGCTTGAACTCACTAACTGTGAGATCATGACCTGAGCTGAAGCCGGACACCCAACCAACTGAGCCACCCTGGCTCCCCTGTAGATAGCATACTTTTGACAGCCATGTATTATTATATAAAAAAATCTACAAAATTGGAACATATTTTTTTTTCACAAGGAGTTAGAAAATTTACTACAAGCCAAGGTTCTAAATGTATGTTGTGCCTGATGCACTCCCTCCTTAGAACTGCGGGGAGGAGAGACACTAAGGGCAGTTGAGTGATCTTAAACACCTCCCTGTTTTCTTTGTCGATGGCTGCTTCAAGCCAAGAAGAGTCCATAATAAAGTCACCTTGACCATCAACGACTTGTTTATGCTCTCAGAACCTTTGCTTTTTTTACAAAATATAATTTACTGTCAATTTGGCTTCCATACAACACCCAGTGCTCATCCCAACAAGTGCCCTCCTCAATGCCCATCACCCACTTTTCTCTCTCCCCGACTCCCCATCAACCCTCAGTTTGTTCTCTGTATTTAAGAGTCCCTTATGGTTTGCCTCCCTCCCTCTCTGTTTGTAACTTTTTCCCCCTTCCCTTCCCCCATGGTCTTCTGTTAAGTTTCTCAAGATCCACATGTGAGTGAAAACAAATGGTATCTGTCTTTCTCTGACTGACTTATTTCACTTAGCATAATACCCTCCAGTTCCATCCACATTGCTGCAAATGGCAGGATTTCATTCTTTCTCCTTGCCAAGTAGTATTCCACTGTATATATAAACCACATCTTCTTTATCCATTCATCATTGATGGACATTTAGGCTCTTTCCATAATTTGGCTATTGTTGAAAGTGCTGCTATAAACATTGGGGTACATGTGCCCCTATGCATCAGCACTCCTGTATCCCATGGATAAATTCCTAGCAGTGCTATTGTTGGGTCGTATGGTAGTTCTATTTTTAATTTTTTGAGGAACCTCCACACTATTTTCCAGAGTGGCTGCACCAGTTTGCATTCCCACTAACAGTGCAAGAGGGTTCCTGTTTCTCCACATCCTTGCCAGCAGCTATAGTCTACTGATTTGTTCGTTTTAGCCACTCTGACCGGTGTGAGGTGGTATCTCAGCGTGGCTTTGATTTGTATTTCCCTGATGACGAGTGACGTTGAGCATTTCATGTGTCTGTTGGCCATCTGGATGTCTTCTTTGGAAAAGGGTCTGTTCATGTCTTATGGACTATTATGGATTATTTGTTTTTTGGGTGTTAAGTTTCATAAGATCTTTATAGATTTTGGATACTAGCCCTTTATCAACTATGTCATTTGAGAATATCTTTTCCCATTTCGTCAGTTGCCTTTTAGTTTTGTTGATTGTTTCCTTTGCAGTGGAGAAGCTTTTTATCTTGATGAGGTCCCAATAGTTCATTTTTCTTTTAATTCCCTTGCCTTTGGAGATGTGTCGAGCAAGAAATTGCTGCGGCTGAGGTCAAAGAGGTTGTTGCCTGTTTTCTCCTCTAGGGTTTTGATGGTTTCCTGTCTCACATTCAGGTCTTTCATCCATTTCGAAGTTATTTTTGTGTATGGTGTAAGAAAGTGGTCTAGTTTCATTCTTCTGCATGTTGCTGTCCAGTTCTCCCAGCACCATTTGTTAAAGAGACTGTCTTTTTTCCATTGGACACTCTTTCCTTCTTTGTCAAAAATTAGTTGGCCATACGTTTGTGGGTCCAATTCGGGCTTCTCTATTCTATTCCATTGGGCTATGTGTCTGTTTTTGTACCAATACCATAAATATTGTTAAAATGTCAATATTACCCAAAACAATCTGCACATTCGATGCAATCCCAATCAAAATTGCACCAGTATTCTTCTCAAAGCTAGAACAAACAATCCTAAAATTTGTATGGAACCACAAAAGACCCCAAATAGCCAAAGCAATATTGAAGAAGAAAACCAAAGCGGGAGGCATCACAATCCCAGAGTGTAGCCTCTACTACAAAGCTGTAATCATCAAGACAGTATGGTATTGGAACATATTTTTATTAAAAAAGGAAATACATAGCTCATCTTTAAGCTCAGTGATTCTTTTAAGTACTTCTCTATGGATTATCTCTTGGATAATCTTCCTGTATGGTATCATGGTCAGCCCTGATAACTTTATAAGGTGTTATAAAGATTTTACTATTTAAGATCGTGTATGCTTTCAGTCCATTACTTCACAGTACACTAAATAACTTAAAACTAAATAAATGATTTAGAGGGCCCCTATCAGGCCCTTCATGTCATATCACTATTTTTCTTCTTTTCCTTCATTCTTTTCATACATACACCAGCATCACCCTATGCATTAAAAATAGGTACGTGTATTATTTTTTCCATTGTCTTTCTTTGATCAGAAAAAAAGCTATAAATAAGGACAACCTAATTGTTTCCAGCTCCTCCATACCATGATCTTACAGGTTCCCTGGGACATGTGCATCCTTTTGTAAAGACCACAGCTATAAAGGATATTTCAAACTTGGATGTGATTCAGGCAATCTTTAGTATCAGGAAGTACAATAAGTCTTGAAGAACATCTATTTCATGAAGTCTTACCTTGGATCAGGGTTCAAGAAGGCATCTTTCAAGGAGATCTGCCAGGAGTAACCCACCAGACCTAGCCCTCTGGAAAGAAGGTTGGCAAGAAAGAGCATGATAATACTTCAAAAAACTGTCATTTATGCTGTAACAGAGTATTGTACCATGCAGCTCACAGATTAAAAATCAAGATGATAGCAATCAGATAGAGCATGCAGAAAACAGAAGCCAAGTATGCCTGAAGGGCTTGCCCCGGCATACCTGATAGATCTTTAGCTCACAGTGGAGAAGTTGGATGGGAAAGGAGTGGGAAGGACTGACAGAACATAGTAGCCATGGTGGGCTATTAGATCCCACATATGAGTTTGACTATTCCAATTATAACACATTGGGTGTTATAATAAATGCTATGCTATGTACTTTTTCCCTCGGTCAGGATTGGCTCCAAATTTTAAGGAGATTGCACCTGTAGCACTTCCGAGAAAGAGCCAAGAAAGAGACGGATAACAATGTAGAAGAAAAATGCTATAATATCCCGTAAGATATTATTTAAAATATTTGTGAAGCCTTTGAAAAGTAGTATGGTGAAACTCAGCCAAACTTCACATTCAGTGTAATTGTCAAGTTACTTTATGTGCTTATCTTTATCTATTGCATTATGATTTCCTGCAGGGACTACTGAATAAAAAGAACTTCAGATTCTGACCTAGGTTTGGAAGAAAATCCCACCATATACAACTGTGTGAACTAAGGAATTTATATAGCCATTGTGAGTTTCCATTTCTTTAATCCCTACCTCACAGGTTTCTTCTGAAGATTAAATAAAATATTTTAAAATTCTTAACACAGTGTTTGGCAGATAATAAGTGCTTAATAACTGGTAGCTATCCTTAGTGTTACTTTTAAGATCTCAATATTCAATAAATAAAAGAGTGAGTATATCTAATTTCAAATGTTCATATTTTTAAAACTATGTAGGCTTACACTGAACTGATCTATAAAATAAAGAGGGTAGTTATGGGGACTGCAGATTCAGGCAAGATACAATAGATAAGGTATATTTTTCCCCATTCCTCTTGCAAACTACAGCTAAAAACCGTGGGCATTACATAAAAACCAACATAAGAAGACTCTAAAAGGTAGAGAGAAGGAGAAAGATTGGTAAGAAACTTTGGCACCCAAATCCCAAAGCAATGAATTCCTTCAGTTTTGTTTTTGCCTCATCTACTCCAAACAGGGTATTGGAGAAGTAAACTACCCAGAAACACCAAAGGCAACAGGGAAACAAACAAACAAACAACAACAAAACAAACAAACAACAAAACCATCAAGGTCAAGAGAAGGTCAAGCTAGGCCAGAAAAGGGACAGTCTAGTAAGACAGACTACTTTAAGAGAATTACTGTGCTATTCCATTCACATACCCCAAGAAAAAAGCTATTGGCTGCATCACTATCCATGCTAGCAAAGGCCACATAGGGAGTCTATACTTACTCTCACCTAATTATAATGAAGTGCCGCAAACCCCCTTGTCTCTTATCTCCCCTGTCTCAAGACAAGGTTGTGTCAGAAAGCTGAGTGGGAATCTGGGACTTTCATCCATTCCAAGTATTAAAGAGTTTCCCTACTTCTGCAATATTAGTAAAAACCATAGAGGGAGCCCAGACCTTCTCCCCTAACTGGCCGTAACAAGTTACTCTTTTCCTTCCCTGTTTGGGTGGTGTCAGAAGAGGCCTAAGGGAGACAGTCAGGACTTTCACCAGGGCTCAGAGTTAATAGCCACACCCTCATTGCAGAGGCTATATGGAGAGCCTGTACTCTCACCCTGTCCAACAGTAACAAGGAACTCCTCCCCTCCACCAGGAGGCTGAGTGAAGAATCTAGACCTTCCAGGATCATGTGGCAGTAAAGAGGCTGAGTCTTTCTTTCCCCAATGGGAGCAGTGTCAGAGGAGACCTGATAAAACACAAGATTCAAATACTTTTTGGGGTGCCTGGGTGGCTCAGTTGGTTAAGCATCCAACTTCCGCTCGGGTCATGATCTTAACGGTTCGTGGGTTGGAACCCCGCCTCCGGCTCTGTGCTGACAGCTGAGTCTGGAGTCAGGTTCTGTGTCTTCCTCTCTCTCTGCTCCTACCCCGTTCATGGTCTGTCAGTCTCTCTCTAAAAAAATAAAAATAAACATTAAAAAATTAATAAAAAAATTACATTCAAATAAGTTTTGTGTCTTACAATACCCAAAATGTTCAGGTATCCATCAAAAATCACTCATACTGGGGCACCTGGGTGGCTCAGTCGGTTGAGCGTCTGACTTCGGCTCTGGTCATGATCTCGCGGTCTGTGAGTTCAAGCCCTGCTTCGGGCTCTGTGCTGACAGCTCAGAGCCTGGCGCCTGCCTCGGATTCTGTGTCTCCCTCTCTCTCTGCCCCTCCCCCGCTCATGCTCTGTCTTTCTCTCTCTGTCAAAAATAAATAAACATTAAAAAAAATCACTCATACCAAGACTCAAGACATCTCAACTTGAATAAGTAAATGTAATTAATAGATACCAATGCAGAGATGAAACAGATGTCAGGATTATTTAGCAAGGAATTTAAATCAGTCATCATAAAAATGCTTCAATGAACAATTATAAGCACACTTTGAACAAATGAAAAAAAATATTCTCAGCAAGAAATAGGAAATATAAATAAGAACAAAATGGAAATGTTAGACCAAAAATATGTAACTGTAATTAAAAAAATAAAGGGACGAGTTAAACAGCAGAATGGGGAGGACAAAAGAAACAGTGAACTTGAGAATAAAACATTAGAAATTACACAATCTAAATAACAGAGAATAAATATACTAAAATGAGATGAACAGAGACTAAGGATATGTGGGACTTTAACAAAAGATCTAACATTTATTATTTGGTATTCTAGGAGAGAAGAAGTAGGGTAGAGCTGAAAACAAAACAAAACAAAACAAAACTCAAAGAAATAATGGCTGAAAACTTCCCATACTTGGCAAAAGAAAAAAATCTACAGATTCAAGCTGTGTGAACACCAAACCCAAAGTAATCCATGCTAATTATGCACATCATAGCCTAACTCCTGAAAATTAAAGACAAAAAGAATAAAATCTTGAAAGCAGCCAGAGAACTAATGCATTACTTACAAGGGAACACTGCTTTGAATGAACAACGAATTTCTCATCAAGAACCATGGAGTCTGGAGGGAAATAACACATTTTTAACGTGCTGAAAGAAAAGAATCCTCCAGAATCCTCTACCTGGCAAAAATACATAAGACATTCTCAGATAAACAAAAACTAAGAGAATTTGTTGCCAACAGACCTAACAAAAATGAATGGCTAAAGGATGTTCTCTAAACAGAAAGGAAATGATAAAAGATGGAATCTTTGAATATTAGGAAGGAAGAAAAAACACAGTAAGCAAAAATATGGATAAATACAGTAATGTGATACCCAGAGTAACCACTAAAAAAAGGCTATATACAAAGACACTAAAAACACTATGCATAAATAAAAATGGAACTCTAAAAAATGTTCCAATATCCCCAGAAGGGCAGGAAAAACATGTCTTTTTGTAGACATATATAAGATTATTCTAAAATTTGTATGGAAAGGCAAAGGAATTACATATATTTTGTTCTTTTATTAAAAGTGGTATGTTAAAAATCTTTTATTATTAGCATTTATGTCTAACATACTAAATTTTGTTTTTAAAAAAAGGAATAAAGTATGAAGAATTAGTTTACTCTATTTCATAAATTTTACAGCTACACTAATAAGTCTGGGCGCTATTGACAGAGGGATAGATCCATAGATGGAACAGAATAGAGTGTTAGGAAATAACCCAAATAAATACAGCTAAGTAGTTTTTGACAAAGCTTTAAATGTAACTCAATGGAAGAAGAATAGTGTTTTCAACAAATGGTGCTGGACCAATTGGATATTCATAGGCAGGAAAATCAGCCTCGAAGCTCACACCTTGTATGAAATTTTCTAAGAATGGCGAGCATTTCATGTAGATAGTTGTAGATCTAAAACTAAAACAAAGGTGGGGACAGGAGTAAAACAATAAAACAAAATAAAAACAGAGCTTGCAGTTCTGATATAAAATAAAGTAGAATTCAAATAAAAAAGCATTAAGCCATGAGAATAAAAGACACATTTTAAGTCTAAAACCCACATTTTACAACATCAATATAGCTTTTATGAATATTTATGCTCCAAATAACACAGTATTCACCTTTAAAAAGCAAAAGATGGAAAGAGAAATAGACATAAATGCTAATAATAAAAGATTTTTAACATACCACTTTTAATACAAGAACAAAATATAAGTCAGTGCGCAGAAGACCTAAACATCAAATTTGACACCATAATAGAGATTAAAACTTGTTTTAGATCAGATCTGAGAGGATGTCTGATAAACAAAAGAAAATAAAAGTAATTATCATGATATGAAGTAATGATGTTTACACTGTGTTTCCATGTCTTCTTTTTTAATATTCAAGACTATTTATTTATCTATCTTCAACCTGAAAGAACTTATTGTGTCTAGTATCACACTATAAAGACTTGAAAAAAACATTAGAAAAATGATGAACATAAAATAGGATGAGTTTGAACAGCTAGATATAGAGTTGATGTAAAATATGAGGGGATCCTAGGCGGCTCAGTCAGTTAAGCATCTGACTTCAGCTTGTGAGTTCAAGCCCTGTGTCAGGCTCTGTGCTGACACCTCAGAGCCTGGAGCCTGCCACTGATTCTGTGTCTCCCTCTCTTTCTGCCCCTCCGCCACTCACACTCTATCTCTCTGTCTCTCTCAAAAGTAAATAACACATTAAAAAATAAGAAATATATATATGATACAATTGCAGCATTGCAAATAAAGGCTAAAGCTAAAGTATGTATTTTCTATATCAAAGACACAGAATGGCATGCATTATAAAATCCTTAACTTTGAAAATAAATCATATAATTTCTGTTCCAGTATCCAAGTAAGGATCCCATGTTGCATTTAGTAGCTGCATCTCATTAGTCTTTTCCAGTCGATGACCGCTCCTCAGTTTTTCTGTCTTAAAACATATTAAACATAAATTTTGCAAAAATTAATCATAGTTTGCAAAAAAGGTATCATCGATTTTCACAGAGAAGTGTCATAAACAATACTGTCATGCAATACAACCATGCATGGCGTTTGCAAGGGGCTAGGTGGATGGGAAGTAGGGAAGTATTAGTCAAAGGGTATAAAGTTTCAGTTATGCAAGATGAAAAGTCCTAGAGATCTACTGTACAGGATAGTACCCAGAGTTAATGATACTATATTGAATACCTAAAAATTTTCCAAAAAGACAAATCTTATGTTAAGTGTTCTTACAACAAAAATAATGATAACAATAATAATAAAGACGGCCGGAAGAAACTTTTTTAGGTGATAGATATGTTTATGGCATTGTTTGTGATGGTTTCATGGAGTATATGAACCTCCAAACTCATAAAGTTGTATGCTTTAAATATGTACAGCCTTTTGCATGTCAATCATAATTCAGTAAAGTGGTTTTAAAAGAAGAGATTAATGAGGGAAAGCAGGAAAAGTGAAAGCTCTAGTAGGTAAATAAACTTTGTTCTTTGAAAAACGACACAATATTCAAACTTGAAGCTAACTTAATAGGTGAAGAAAACAGGGGCGCCTGGGTGGCGCAGTCGGTTAAGCGTCCGACTTCGGCCAGGTCACGATCTCGCGGTCCGTGAGTTCGAGCCCCGCGTCAGGCTCTGGGCTGATGGCTCAGGGCCTGGAGCCTGTTTCCGATTCTGTGTCTCCCTCTCTCTCTGCCCCTCCCCCGTTCATGCTCTGTCTCTCTCTGTCCCAAAAATAAATAAACGTTGAAAAGAAATTTAAAAAAAAAAATAGGTGAAGAAAACATTGACTTACAAAATAAGAAATGACATAGAGATAAAGACACTGAAACAGAAGAACTATTTTAAAAAATAATGGAAGAGGCTACTTGGAAAACCTCTATGCAAATAAATTTGAAAACCTAGTTTAAATTAATAAATATAAGAAAATAACATCAAAATCGGTCCCACTAGAGACAGAATCTTTAAAAACATTAATTTCTGTAGAAATTTTTAAAAAGTTAATAAGGAACTACTCTACAATAAAGCACCAGGTCCAGTTAGCTCCCCAGGAGAAATCTGCCAAATATATAAAGAACAGATATTTGAAATGCTGCATATAATGTATTAAGTGGAGTAAACAAACAAACAAAAAATGCCCTCGAATTTTTTGAAGCTAGTTTAAAATTGATAATTGAACCAAATAAAAATAGCACAAAAAAGAAAGTTACAAACCAATGAATAAAAAATTCATGAAGATAAATCCATTATGTAATGACAATAAAGCGGCATTTATTTCAAGAATGCAAGGTTGGCTATCCCCCTCTCATGGTATCCATATTCATAATCAGGAAAAGGGAAATATTCCCACTCTCCTTTCTATTACTCATCTCTGTACGGGAGGTGTTGCTCAAGGCAGTTAGAAGAAATCAAACAGAGAACTATGAGCTAGGAAAGAAGTAAAAAATTCTCTAGTAGCAAAAGATACGATAGTCTACCTAGAAAACCTGAATCAATAATCATATTGTCAAACAATAAAAAAAGAGTAAGGTAGCAGGATGCACAAATAGTATACAAAAGTCAATAATCTCCATATATATAAATAACCAGCCAGAAGATAAAATGTTAGTGGAAACCCCATTTTCAGTCATTGAAGAAAATTAAATACTTAAAAATAAATTTAATAGGAAATGAATGAAACCAATATGAAGAGGGGCTTGAAATATTTCTAACATCACAAATATAGGTTTGTACAAGGGAATCAAAACAGAGCCAGTCAACATCATAAAGATGTCAGTCCTCCCAAAAGTAATTTGTAAATTTTATACAGTTCAATAAAGTACCAATAAACTAGTTTTATACAGCTAGAAAACTTGATACTAAATTTCATGTGGAAAAACAATCATGGAAGAATAGCTAGAAAAACAATGAAAGAGATCAACTCTAAGGAACTTGCCTCACAAGACATTAAAACATATGAGATAGCTTCTATAATGAAAGCAGTAGAGTATTGGCCCATAAATAGACTAGTGGATAATAGAAATTTCAGAAACAGACCGGAGTACATATGAAAATAAGTACATAATAAAGATGGGATCACAAATCACTGGGCAAAGATAGGATTTTTAATAAATGGTGCTGAGATAACTGGCTAGCCATTTTGAAAAAGATGAAGATACATGTCACAGACCATATATCAGAAAAAACCTCCAAATGGATCCGGAACCTAAATACAAAACATACGTACATATGAGTAGTGAAGGAAATATGCTTAAGTTCCCCAATAACGTGGGTATAGAAAGGGCATCCTAAATAGGACTCAAAAAACAGATGACATATTGAAAAATCAGTAAACTTCACCATATTAAAGAAAACCTTGGCATGACAAAAAACAGTAAGGCAAGTCTAAAGACAAGTGATAAACTGGAGAAAAATTTACAATTTACAGCACAGCCAAAAGGCTAGTATCCCTACATGAAGAACTGTGATTGGCTTCATAGTGACTGTATTAAACAGTAAGTGTTGGAGTAATTATTCATTCGTTTCTGAAACTTCCTTGCATTAATTGCGTCTTTTATATGGAATCATCCATGAGGTAGTTTTAAGAAAACATGCACTTCCATGATTTGACTTACAGTTGGGTGTAGCTATGCTAAGGACTGTACCTTAGGCAAAACTGTCTTTTGGAAAATTGAACTGAGAATCATTTGATTGCAAAAGTCATAAGCACAGCCTGATTTGATGTTAATTGGCCAGGTGATTCAGGTTTTTTTTTTTTTTTTTTTTTTTTACGTTTATTTATTTTTGAGACAGAGAGAGACAGAGCATGAACAGGGGAGGGGCAGAGAGAGAGGGAGACACAGAATCGGAAGCAGGCTCCAAGCTCCGAGCCATCAGCCCAGAGCCCGACGCGGGGCTCGAACTCACGGACCGCGAAATCGTGACCTGAGCTGAAGTCGGACGCTCAACCGACTGAGCCACCCAGGCGCCCCCAGGTGATTCAGGTTTTAAAAGTAAACTCCTTTGCCTCATCCCCTAATCAATTCACTGCTCTGTCTTTGAAGTTCTTCTACACATTCTGGACTAGTCTCTGGGTAAATCCACCACAGTCTCTTTGACTAAATGGATGTTAATGAAAACAATATTGAGCCCTTTCTTAGCTAAATTACCTCTAACAAGACATTTTGGAGTTAATTTAATGAAGTGCACTAGGAAGTTAAGTAAGTGGCTTTTTTCATTAAATGAGGCAAATTGGAAGAGAATAAACACAATAAATACTGTAAGGTGTGAGTGCTTTTATTGTCTACAAAGTATTTTGAAATCCTTCAAGTGAAAATGTATACTGCTGACATTAATCACTTCTTTGTCTTATCTCCCTGAATATTAAGTTGACAAATTTGTCTATTGCTATTTTGATCTAGGATGATTTTAGTAATTCCTTTAAATCATATATTAATAGTATATGATGTCGCCATGTAACCTTAATAGATGTATCCAAATAGTATCCTGAAGTAGAAAAGGTTGCATTTTTAATTTATTTTACCAATAGGAATACATGTGTTATTTTCAAAATGTGAGTTAGAGATAAGAGAAATTGCTTGGCTATCTGTCCTACTTCTAAGAAATGCCTTTCACACACTATATTTGCATATTAATTTAAAGTTTACATAGCACTTTCATGTACATTACCTTTTCTGATTCTTACAACAAAGTTGAGATGAAGAAGTAATTTTCTTTTCTGTTTTAAATAAGAAAACAAAGGATCTAAGAGATTAGAGGGCATGAGATTATATTGCTGGTATTGCTGAACTTTTCCTATAAAATAGAGTGCTTTTATGTCAAATAAAGTTTATTCATTAAGTGGTCTGGGGATAAATTATTGCTACAGGCATAAAACAAACAGCTGACATTGCCTATTTAATATAGACCGTCCACTATCCCTTTGTGGAATCGACAAATGCTTCACAGGAAAGATTTCCTGATATTTCTTTAAGTAGTCTGCCTGAGTAAGCTTCAGCAGTACTTTAATTGAAGTGCATATATACTTTCACCAAATACTACAATCTATTTTTAAAATAGGAAAGACACAGTGATACACTCAGTCCCAAAACTTGTCGACTTGTCACACACACATGCTGTACTATTGTGTTGTATTGGAAGCAGTGTGTTTAACCATTGGCTCTCCAGAAAATCAGAAGTCCTGATTTGTGGGGTTTGACAGTTCTGTTCTGTAAATCTTCTCACCATGTCTGATTTCTAATTTCTGGCATGGTTGTCACTGAAGGCAGAGTTGGAAAAAGATGTGAACTATTGGCTCTTGTGGGTTAGTGCGATCCAGCCCCAGCACATCACTGGTTGGAAATTGCCATCAATTTCAAAGAGTCTGAAGGTAATATTTGGAGAAGTAGTGGAGCATATCTTTTTGGATTTAGATTAGCTTTTGTATCTTGCTTGGGTCACTTGACATTTCCACCTGATCCACAACCAATGTAAGACCAGACAAATATAAAAATACAAAGATGATTACTTCCTACTCCCATTTCACCAGAAGACTTTCAGAAGTAGAGCTCTGAAGTAATCAGGAAGCTAAGAATTTAGTCCTCCTGGAGGCACCTGGTTGGCTCAGTCAGTTAAGTGTCCTACTTCAGCTCAGGTCATGATCTCATGGTTCATTAGTTCGAGCCCCACATTGGGCTCTCTGCTGTCAGTACAGAGCCTGCTTCGGATCCTCTGTCCCCCTTTCTCTCTGTCCCTCCCTTGCTTGTGCTCTCTCTCTCTCCAAAATAAATAAGCATTTAAAAAAAAGAGGAATTTAGTTTGCCTGTGCCACAGAAAATATGACAGCCCACAGAGCTCCAGTGTAACAGAGTTTGAGTACAAGAGATCTTCCTTGTACTGCACAAATAGGACTTCCCTCTCAAAAACTCATAGCTTAGTTATGGTCATGGCAAAATATGCATGCTCTGTCCTTCCAGGATCTACAATCTAGCTGGGAGAAGGACTCAAACACAAGTAGCAATAACACATGTCTTAAGAGGAGGCATTTGAAGTATAGCTTTGATGTAATAAATGTCTAAGTGCTTACCCACTGGACATCCATTTTTGAGATCTCCTGTTTCTTGTCCTTTCTTTTCACACAGATCAATAAATTATTTGTGGTGGTTAGAATAGTGATTAATTTAGATTTTTCTCTGGTTTGATATGTTCAACATGTTCTACTAACACCAACATTGGAGGAAGCTGGCATATTGCTTCTAAATGATAACTCTAACTGTATTAACCAGAACTATCCTCCTTAAACTCATACATTCTCCCCAAAACTGACCTTGCTATACCTGGATGGTCCTATGTGATGATAATCCATGGCAATTCCAAATGGTTTTCTGAAGATCTTCCTGGAGGATCTGATGAACATATCATCCTGAGAATATCCCCTTGACCTCTGAGTGCTTTATGTCTAAATATTGGGAAATGTCCTTCAGTGAGGAGAAATTATCCTTCTCCTCTGTCTGGGTGACCTCCTGATTTTCTATCATCAAAAAGTGAAGGCTGAAAGTAGACAAGATAAACTCTGTTAAAATAGCTAGGTGAAACTCAGAATTTCCATTATAAAATTGTCATTGTTTAACTATGTGCTTCCCATATATCAATGATTTTCAAAGTGGAAACCTCAGAGCAGAAACATCAGCACATGGGAACAGAGTCTCAGCCCCATCTGATATTTGCTGAATTAGAAATTTTAGAGGTACAACCAGAAATCTATGTTTCAATAAACTGTCCAGGTGATGCTGATGCAGGCTTAATCTTGAATGTCACTGTCTTAGAATAACGATCTTTAATGTGGAAGGTCTCCATCCCCCATCCCATGGGTTTTCTTCCATCATTGGTTTATTGAGTCAAATTTGAGAAAACACTATAGACAAAAATTTTCTTGATGTTCTTTCCGTATCTGGACAGATTTTTCCCCCTGATTCTTTTTTCTCCTATATTAATGAAAATCTTCAAATGCTATCTACCTGTTAGCTTTTAACTTCTATGAGTACTTCAGGATAAACTCATTTTATTGAGAGAAAGTTACCTGAATCCTCTAAGACTTCTGAACCAGTTTAAGTAGATTTCATCCCACTTTAAACACAGCACAAGTAGATTTGAATAAAACGCAGCAAGGGAGTTTTAGAGAGGGTTTTATTTTGTAGCTAATAAAGGGTGAGGGGAATCCTTCCAGAAATTTCTGCCTGAATTTCTAGTCTAACACTTTTATGTGAGGGGGCTCGTTAGACTAAATTTAAGTACTAAAATGTATGTGAAATCCTCTCTTTCCTAATCTTCAGAATGTGGTTTAACTTGCTGGCTCCCAGGTATTTGGAAATTATTTTAGAAGAAAGTGCTTTACCACATGTGTGTTTACCTGACGATCTGGTTCCTTCCTGACATTGTTAGCTGCACCCATTTAAGAGAAGCCAGTTTTTGTAACTACTTAAAAAGTCAACAAAATCCTGGCTTAGGAGGCATTTTTCTCCTCTTTTTCAGATATATTTGCTTCTTTCTTCCCTGCTTGGATTCTTTCCCAAACTACCTCTCTCTTTTTTTCAATCCCAACTTAATTTTTATTTACTCCTTCTCTCTTTTTCTGACTCTACTTTTTGCTCTCCAGGTTTTATCCTGGTCTCTTTGTCATGCACTGGCTGGCTCCAGTCATGGAAGCCTTATATTTACTCTTTTGAGATCCATATTTGAAAACAAGCTCTTTGACAGAGAAGTCCACTTTTCATAACTAGACTAATCCCATTCAGAGAAATACTGACTTTAAAAATAATGAGATTACTGGTTCTGGTTTCAGACAAACAGGAAAGGAAAAAACTTTGCCCTGTTGGGAACTAGCCTCCTGGAGTTTTTTCCCCTGGCTTGCTGGATGGATTGTAACTTTTTGAGGGTAAGTTCTCAAAAACAGAAAGCTTTAATACTATCCTCTAATGGATTTCTACTCACTTCTCATCATTTCGTTTACCATTCTTTACAAAGCACAGATAATGTTTTCCTTGCTTCCTTAAAAGATGTTATTCAGATTATTTGAAGGGCCTGGAATCCAGGAAACACTGTAATTTGCAGTGTTTTAGTATCTGAATTAAGACATTTTTAATTTGTTATTTTAATATCTGAATATCCTACATAAAATCACAATATTTTGCTCTACATTTTCTTCGGCCACATAAATGGCACATATCCCTGGAGATTGTTTTGCGTTCTGCCTGAAGTTCCTAGAACCTAGGTCTACTTTCCCTTCTGCTGAGTTACTATGATGAAGTACTGGGCTGATGTATATCACCCTCTATCAGTAAAACTTGCCATCTCATTTGCATGCAACATACGGAATGCTTATTTTAAAGGTCCTTAATTTGAGTCTTCTAGTTAGGTGAAGCACGTCAGTGTCCTAATCTAACAGTGCTTTAAGGTTGAAATACTATTTAATATGAAATATTCATTTATCAGACCACCAGTTCTTTGGTCCTTCAGTTTGTAGGTGCTCTTCTAATATGCAAATATGTGGAGGATTATCCTACAGCTCCCCTCTCCTGTCGGTGGAGTTGAGAATTCCAAGACACTTTCTTGGCACCCTGTAGATTTTGTGTCTCCAGATTATGCTTCCTTCTCATCAATTTCGTTGAATAAAGTCATTCTATTCTACATTAAGTAAAGAGGCAATGTGTTCATTTTGGTTTTTACTCTCACCTGTGGGGATGAGAAGATAATAGTTTCAGATATATAAGGATTTAGTTATAGATTCTATGACCGACCCAATTAAATAGATTTTTAGAGGGGCGCCTGGGTGGCGCAGTCGGTTAAGCGTCCGACTTCAGCCAGGTCACGATCTCGCGGTCCGTGAGTTCGAGCCCCACGTCAGGCTCTGGGCTGATGGCTCAGAGCCTGGAGCCTGTTTCCGATTCTGTGTCTCCCTCTCTCTCTGCCCCTCCCCTGTTCATGCTCTGTCTCTCTCTGTCCCAAAAAAAAAAAAAAAAAAAAAAAAAAAGTTGAAAAATAAAAAAATAAAAAAAAAAATAAAAAGATTTTTAGGTTTCTGCACATGTAAACTTTGAAGAATATAAGTACTTAAGTATAATTATAAATCAAATACATTTAAAATTATTATTGAAAAAATTAAAAAGGAGAAAAGCAACTGTGCACATACTAAAATTAATAAGCATTAGCATCCCATGTTATCTGCTTCACAAACCTGAACAAAACAGAAATTATAGGTACAGTTAAAATTTCCATTGTCAAAAAACAAAACAAGATAAAAAAAATAAGAACAAAAACGTTTCCATTGTCCACCACTTCCATCCCTTCCTTTCTTCATTGTTATGAATTTGACCTAAGTTCTATCAGTTCTTATTTTATATTTTCACATATTTATGTGCATCCATAAATAAAATATAACTTGTAGGTATTTTAACGTTTTATATAGATAGCATATTATTCAGTCCTTCTGCAACTGGCTTCTAAAAACTTTATTCTTGGGGAGCCTGGGTGGCTCAGTTAGTTAAGCATCCAACTGTGGCTCAGGTCACGATCTCGCTGTTCGTGGATTCGAGGCCAGCGTTGGACTCTGTGCCA